>NC_034608.1:79928241-79945741 GCF_900095145.1 Mus pahari | reverse complement strand
AGGACTTCTGAAATAAATACTAAAGACAAAACCATATTTTCACAGCCCAAATGTAGAAATTTGAAGTGTTCCTATCAAATAGAGATATTATCATTGCTTCGAAATTTTTAAGGCTTAAAGTGATACAGTTTACAGACATAAGGATCTTCGGGGGGGGGGCTTTAAAGTGTTTATTACATTTCTTTCCTTACTTACTTTGTGTGCACGCACATGTGACTCAATCTGTGTATGGAGATCAGAGAACAAACCGCTGGAGTGGGAGACTGAACTCAGGTCGGCAGGCTTCATGGCAAACGCCTCTAGCCTCAGCTCCTCCTCAGCTGTCTCTTATGAGCTTCTGCAAACATACGATTCTAACACTACGCAAAGCCAAGTTCATAAGCATGGAGGGGAACCTGTCATTCTTCACCCTTCTATTTCCTGAAATTTCAATTTCTATTTTTACCATGACGATGGATAGTAAGTGTCGGCAGTATCACAGAGACGGAAAAAAGGCATGCTATTGCCAGCCATAGCCAACTGTCCTGAAGTGAGAATCATAGAATCACAGGTACAGATCTCCATTGCTGACCACAGAGTCCCAGCAGTGTGAGACCCACCCACCTGTGTCCCTCTCAGCTCTGTACTTCTTGTACTCAGACGAGATTTAATACAAATGGAACCCTACCATACATTGATAGAACTGTGGACCAACTATTTAACAGACTTAGCCAATTACTTCTCAGGTCAGAATACCAAAAATTTAAAGGCACTCACTCTATAGACAAAAGTAGTGGTGGGGGGCACCGCATTGTTTTTTTTTAAGACAATAAAATAAAATATGTGCATAAAATAGCATAGTGGTGCATGCCCATAAACCTGGCATTCAGAAAGTAGAGGCAGAAGGATCAAGAATTCAAGTTCGCCTTTAATACATACAGAGTCCGAGGCTAGCAGGGGTGAAATGAGACTCTGTCTCAAATAACAGAAAAGGCAAGCATAAATAAGGCTGGGTCTTTTCTAACTGCTACAGAATTAATTCACTTAATTTCAGTGTTCCTCCTGAAAGACTAGGTTAGGAGAAACCTTGGCAAGGTTCTTAAATAAATAAGAGACAGCATGTTAGTCATTGCTGGGGACACGTGCTGCTAAACAAGACTGCAGACTTCGGATGCACTTATGTTCCCTCTAAGTATGACTATCTGAGGAAGCAGAATGAACTAAAACCCTTGGCCACCGACCGGTCCACTCCTGCCACCTCATCTTACGTCATTCTGTGTTGATTGGAATGCGAAGCTCTTGGCAATTCATGAAGAACACCATCTGGATAGATTTGACGAGAGGTATAAGAGGTCTTTCTAACATTCTATGGGATGGCAGCTAAAACCTTGGGCTAAGCTGGCCGTAGTGGAACATGCCTGAAATCCCAATGTTCTAGATGTGGGGACAGAAGGGGCAGAAGAGCAAGTCATCTTCAGATATGGGGGAAGTTAGAGGATAGCCTGGATTAGAGACCAAACACGCGCGCGCGCACACACACACACACACACACACACACACACACACTTCTAGAAAAATCCAAATAATGAAAAAAAAAATTCCGCTATGGGGTTTGGTGTTTATAGCCATTCTCAGGCCTTAGGGAGCCTACATCACAAATACTTCCTGTTTTACGGTGGACAAAACTCTGGGTTCCAGCTTGCTTCTCCTCGCAATTTGCTTATAAATGGGAAGATAAAGCATGTGATCTTTCCCTGTGTAAGAGAACATTAGAAAAAGGAATCTTCTTTAAGTTTAATCACTTTTTTTCACTTCTTTTTTTATTAGATATTTTCTTCATTTACATTTCAAATATTATCCCCAAAGTCCCCTATACCCCCCCCCTGCCCTGCTCCCCAACCCACCCACTCCAGCTTCCTGGCCCTGGCATTCCCCTGTATTGGGGCACATGATCTTCCCAAGACCAAAGGCCTCTCCTCCCATTGATGGCCAACTAGGCCATCCTCTGTTACATATGCAACTAGAGACATAGTTCTGTGGGGTACTGGTTAGTTCATATTGTTGATCCTCCTATAGGGTTGCCAACTCCTTTAGCTCCTTGGTTACTTTCTCTAGCTCCTTCTTTAGGGGACCCTGTGTTCCATCCAATAGCTGACCGTGAGCATCCACTTCTGTATTTGCCAGGCACTGACATAGCCTCACAAGAGAGAGCTATATCAGGGTCCTGTCAGCAAAATCTTGCTGGCATATGCAATAGTGTTTGGGTTTGGTGGATGTATATGGGATGGATCCCCAGGTGGGGCAGTCTCTGTATGATCCTTTCTACTGTCTCAGTTCCAAAAAAAAAAAAAAAAAAGTCCTCCTGACTTAAGAGCAAAGTTCAAATGGCCAAATACTAAACATGAAACTACTGCTTGGTTTGGCTGGCCACCACCCCAGGGGACGAGCTCTTCTTATTCTCTCGTCCTGTGAAGCATTTCGGAGGCAGTAAACAAAAGCTAAGAATTGGAGCCATTGGATGGTTAGGCATTGTATTTAATCAGTGGCCTCTCTCACATCCACACAGAGAGTGAGCATCAAAGACAGAAAAAATGTTTACACAGATAAGAGAAAGATCGCACCAGGGACAATGAGGCCACAAGATAGGAATGAGCCAGGAACAGACTCTGAGTAGGTGTCGTGTTCCTGGTAGGCAAACACTTTATGTGTGCTTTACAATAGACAGAAAAGCATTCTGCTGTGTGTTCTGCTCATTCCTCACGATCAGTGATCTAACTGAGGAAGGGCAAGCTCACCCTAATTTGGGGAAGAGAGGTCAAAAGCCGAGCTTACAGGTTAGCCTTTTTCCTCCAAGTCTTTGTATGCCGGGTATCTGTGACCTAATGAATCATTGAAATATGCAGAGGGCTCTATACTGACTCTTCAGTGACCACCCACCGCACCACAGTGGACAGTGACCAACGGTGACAACAGAAGCAAGTTTGAAGGAGAGTAAAGCTGCCTGTTCCTTGTTTGTGGTACCTGAACACAGAAGAAGAAACTTCATGGGCTGACACAATGGCTCAGTGGGTAAAGGGGCTTGCTGCCAAGCCTGATGACTTGAGTCCAATCGGTGAAGAAAACTGACACATGCAAGTTGTCTTCTGACTGTCACATGACCACACACACACACACACACACACACACACACATCTTCCAGTCTCCCACTGTTATCAGAAGGCACCACATGAACTCCCTGAATTTTCACAGTGATGTCATTCTCATGTGTATCTTTCTCCTGGAATTTCTTGTTTTCCTGCGGTATTTAGTCCTAGCTTACTTATGCAGGGTCTCAAAGACCCTCCTGTACCAAGACTCCTCCTGCATTTATAGCAGCCAAGTGTGGCCCCAAGATCCAGAGAGCAAATGCAACCCACTGCGCTGTTGTTTTGCCACAGGACAGGGTCTCTCTACGTAGATCTGGATGTACTGGAACTCACCATGGAGACCTGGCCAGCCTTAAACTCAGAAGAGATCTGCCTCTGCCTCCTGAGGGTCGAGATTAATGATCAGCATTGCCATACCTGGCTACACACTGCTTTTAAAAGGCAGAAACCTACTGAACTCAGTGAAGTTGTATTACAGAAAACAATGCATCACGCTGCCTTGTCCCAATGCAGACTTACACGTACTTGGTCTGTACGTGCCTCATGTCCTTCATGAAATTCTGTCTTACAGAAAACAAGGTTTTTCCCTCCTGCAACAGCATTTAGCTCCTTGGTGTCTAATAAACATGCAGTTAAGATTAGTTAATTGATTGACTTAGTAGTGTCTGTCTCAAAAGGCCTTTTTCTTCTATCTCCTCCTCCTCCTCCTCCCCCTCCTCCTCCCCCTTCTTCCCCTCCTCCTCCTCCTTTTTCACTGATTAGTTCTGTTTTTGCTGTTTTGAGGCCAGGCCTCATGTAGCTCATGCTGGTTTTCGACTTCTATGTAGCTAAGGATGACCCCTCAAACTTCTGAGCCTCCTGTCTCCACCCACCCTGGATGCTGGGATTACAGGAGTCTCTTAAATACCTGGCTCTCTAGGTGACATTCCACATTTACTTTTATCACATTTTATTTTAGAATATGAGGAAAATCAGATTACATTCATCTTTGTTATAGATTTACCCATTAAAGATGTACTACTCCCAACATGCACCAGGAATTGTGTAGACAAATAGCAGTACAACCTAAGTGACACGGGCAGGCTGGACTTATGGAATGCTGGCCTTTAGGGGAAATGCTTCATAAACACATAACACACTGTGGTAAATACATATAATATCAGAAGTACAGAGAGCCTGGGACAAACTGGAAAGATAAAAGGAGAGAATAGAAAAACAGGATCAGCAAATGTTCCGATAGAAATAACAACACATACATACATACATACAACACACACACACACACACACACACACACACACATCTCCTGGCATTTTTTTCTTCCGGTCTTCATACTTGCTAAATGCACTGGGTGTGATTATCTTCAACGAATAAGGAGAATAAAGGGAATGATACTTTTTTTTAAAAAATGATGATTTTAAAGTGGTTTAATAATTTTTCCAAAGATTTGCTTTATTTTTAATTGGGTGTATATGTGTTTGCTTATCTGCAAGTGGGCACACATGAGTGAGGTGCCGATGGAGTCCACAAGAGGGAACTATGTCCTCTAGACCTGGAGTTACAGGTATTTGTGAGCCCCCTGACACTGGTGCTGGGAACTGAATGCAGGTCCTCTGGGAGAACAGCAACCTGTTAGCCACTGAGTCTCCCTGCAACCCTCCCTGCAGTCCTCCCTGCAGTCCTCCCTCCTGTCCTCCCTGCAGTCCTCTCTCCTGTTCTCCCTGCAGTCCTCCCTCCTGCCCTCCCTGCAGACCACCCTGCAGACCTCCCTGTAGTCCTCCCTGCAGTCCTCCCTCCTGTCCTCCCTGCAGTCCTCCCTCCTGTCCTCCCTGCAGTCCTCCCTCCTGCCCTTCCTTCCCTCTTCCTCATGCCCTTCCCCCAGCCCAGGGTCAATAAAGTTTTTAACAGATAACTTTAAGACACATCTTAAATAAAAGTCTAGAAAAGGCAGGATGACCCAGGGCTATGCTGGAAAGAAATAGAACACGCTTTCTTGTCGACTCGCCTGTCTACATCCTGGAACCCTTCCCATACAGGAAACCTAACGCGTCTAAGCTGAGTGATGACTAAAACCTCACCAGCCCTTGACAGCCATAGAAAATGTCCTTCAACAATGAAAGCGTTCTCTTGTGCTTGGGCAAAAACACGCAGCGCGGGTGCTTTGCTTTTGTTGTGATGTGTTGTGGTATACATGATGTAACTGGGTCGCAGCCATGTGGAAAGCACATGTCAACATGCTGCAGATCCAGTTATTCAGACTCTCGCCACTGTGTGCTTCCATCAGTGCTGAATCGGATGGCGATACTGTCATCAACTGCCTCAAAGTTTCATCGTCTAAGAAATGGATGGGGGTTGAGGAGTGATCTGTTTTGTTTAGATTTTTCAAGGCAGGGTTTCTCTGTGTAGCCCTGGCTGTCCTGGAACTCACTCTGTAGACCAGGCTGGTCTTAAATTCAGCAACCCACCTGCCTTTGATTCCCCAGAGCTGGGATTTAAAGACATGTGCCACCATGCATGGTCTAACATAAAGTAATTCTTATTAAGTATCCAATTTATCACCTTAGTGCTAGAATATGTCTTCTGTGACCTATTCACACAAGGAAGTTTAATTCAATATTGGAAAACACCTGAATTAATTAATTTTAATTTCGTTAATTTTTTGATATATTTTGTTGTATGTAAAAAAACAGTGTGTTAGTCAGAATTTCTATTGCTGCACAAAACATGACCAAGAAGCAAGTGGAGGAAGAAAGGGTTTATTCAACTTACGTTTCCACATTGCTGTTGATCACTAAAGGAAGTCAGGACTGGAACTCAAGCAGGTCAGGAAGCAGGAGCTGATGCAGAGGCCATGAAGGAATGTTACTTATTGTCTTTGCTTCCCCTGGCTTGCTCAGCTTGCTTTCTTATAGAACTCAGGACTACCAGCCCAGGAATGGCACCACCCACAAGGGGCCCGCCCACTCTGGATCACTAATCGAGAAAATGCCTTACAGCTGGATCTCATGGAGGCATTTCCTCAAGGGAGGCTACTTTCTCTGTGATAACTCCAGCTTGTGTCAAGTTGACGCACAAAACCAGCCAGTACAGTTTGAATTAATTTTTTATGTTTTGAGCTGGGTAGTAATGATTCACATCTTAATACCAGAACTCAGGAAGCAGAGACAGGCAGATCTCTGTGAGTTCAAAGTCAGTCAGATCCCTCAGAGCAAATTTCAGGACAGAGAAAGACACTGTCTCAAAACACCAGAAAAGAAAAATAATTTTTTTTTCTATTTTTTCCAGTTTTCCTAAAATGAATTCTATTTTGTCCCTTCAACACTATAGACTATAAAGGTTATATTAAAGGTCAAGAAACAGCAAGGGAAGGTGACTTATGCCTTTAATCCCAGCACTCAAGAGGCACAGGCAGTGTCATAGTTAGGGTTTTACTGCTGTGAACAGACACCATGGCCAAAGCAACTCTCATAAGGACAACATTTACTTGGGCCTGGCTTACAGGTTCAGAGGTTCAGTCCAGTATCATCAAGGTGGGAACATGGCAACATCCAGGCAGGCACCGTGCAGGAGGAGCTGGGAGTTCTACATCTTCATCTGAAGGCAGCTAGGAGATGATTGGCTCCCACGTGGCTAGGAGGAGGGTCTCAAAGACCACCCCTAACGTAACATACTTCTTCCAACAAGGCTCTCTTCCATTTGCTGGCTGCCATGGAACAACAGTGACCTTTGCCAAACCTCTGCTCTTGGGTCTAGAGAATTGGCTCAGCTGGTAAGAGCACTTGTTGTTTCTTTCAGAGGATTCCGTCCTTAACATCCACATGATGGTTCACAACCATCTGGAATTCCGGGTCCCAAGGGATGCCTGGACCTTTTCTGTCCTCTGCAGGCATCAGGCAAACACAAGAGACACAGACAATCAGGCAAACCGTTAAACATATAAAACAAAAATAAATCTTTTTCTTTTTCATCTGCTCAATAGTCAGCTAACTCCCAGTCACCCTATCTACCCCTCCTGCATGCCATATCCTACCAGGTGCCATATCCTACCAGGTACCATATCCTACCAGGTGTCATATCCTACCAGGTGCCATATCCTACCAGGTGCCATATCCTACCAGGTGCCATATCCTACCAGGTGCTATATCCTACCAGGTACCATATCCTACCAGGTGCCATATCCTACCAGGTGCCATATCCTACCAGGTGCCATATCCTACCAGGTACCCTCCTGCCTTGACAGCCAAGTTAGAATCCCTGAAAGCCACCAACAAGATCCTGGAAATAAATCTGATATCTCTGAGATGGCCACACGCATTTCAGGCTGGGCTCATCTTCACAGGCTTGGCCGCACTGACCTTCAAGTCCCTTACACTGTACCAGGCCTGTCCTGCAACCACTCCAGAGGACAGCTAAGAAGACAGCCCAGAAGAGAGTTTATAGACTAGAGGGATAGTGGTTGTTCTGGATTGTTTAATTAGTTTTTTGGTTTGGGTTTTTTTTTTTGGGGGGGGGGTGTTTTGTTTTATTTTGTTTTGTTTTGGTTTTGGTTTTGGTTTTTTGAGACAAAGAGTTTCTCTGTGTAGCCCTGACTGTCCTGAAACACTCTGTAGACCAGGCTGGCCTGGAACTTAGAAATCCACCTGCCTCTGCCTCCCGAGTGCTGAAATTAAAGGTGCGTGCCACCACTGCCTGACTGTTTAATTGTTTTGTAACACAATTGTTCGTGTTTTTTATTTGCTTTAGGTGTGTGTGTGTGTGTGTGTGTGTGTGTGTGTGTGTGTGTGTGTTCCCTACATGTATGTATGCCTGGTGCCCATTCAAGTTAGAAGGTGTCATGATTTGAATATGCTTGGCCCAGGGAGTGGCACTATTATGGATGTGTGGCCTTGTTGGAATAGGTGTGACTATGGGTGTGGGCTTTAAGACGAGGCTTCATCCTAGCTGACTTGAAGCCAGTATTCATCTAGCAGTCTTTTGATGAAGATGCAGAACTCTCAGCTCCTTGTGCACCATGCTGCCTAGATGCTGCCACATTCCCACCTTGACGATAATGGACTGAACCTCTAAACCTGTAAGCCAGCCCCAATTAAACATTGTCCTTTATGAAAGTCATGGTGTCTGTTCACAGCAATAAAGCCCTAAGACTGAAGGAGTGTATGGAAATACCCTGTGACTGTAGAAGGTAGCTGTAGAAGCTTGTGAGCCACCATACAAGTACTAGGAACTGAACCCAGCTCCATTCTCCAAGATCAGTTAAGTGCTCTTAACTGCCAAGCCATCTCTCCAGCCCTGATGACACAGTTTCTTAACATGAACTCTGTAAACACTAAGGTCCTGGGAAACAACTCAGTCAGTGGAGCTCTTACAACTCAAGCATGGAAGCTGGGTTCAATTCTCAGCATGCTCATCAAGGGCTGATCCAGTGGCCACACTCGAAATCTCAGAGAGCTGGGTGGATGGAGACATCACTGGATGGAGACAGACAGGATGGCGGGTCCTGCGGGACTACTGGCCAGCCAGGCTATTCCAATCAGTGTACACCAGGCCAAAGGAGGTCCATAGCATTTCCAAAGATAATAACCAAGGTTGTCCTTTGGCTCCACGTGCATACACTGTCATGCTAACACAACCACATGTGCACACAGGCATTTAAGAAAAATGTTGAGCCGGGCAGTGGTAGCGCTTGCCTTTGATCCCAGCACTTGGGAGGCAGAGGCAGGCGGATTTCTGAGTTTGAGGCCAGCCTGGTCTACAGAGTGAGTTCCAGGACAGAAGACCTGTCTAGAAAAAATAAAAACAAAAAAAGAAAAGAAAAAAGGAAAAGGTGGAAAGGCTGGGTAGGCTGCTGGACTTTTGCTTTACACTTTCTTAGGCCTGAAGTGTTCTTGTCTACCTGAAAGATTCAGCTCTTTAATTTCTTTAACATTTTCATATTTGTGATATGTGTGTGTGTGTGTGTTGCGTGTGTGTTCATATATTTGTATCTATGTTGTGTATGTGTTATAAAACATAAACATTTAAATAACACAGAGCAACCACTATCACCTTAGTGTTATAAGTTCTTTTCTGGGCCGTATTCATAAAGAGCATAGGTGCCATAACACATGTGTGGAGGTCAGAGGTTATCTTTCCAGGGACCTAATTCAGTCCATTAGGCTTCTGGGCCTTCTACCTGATGAGCCATCGCAAAACAAGCCTGGTTCTACCTTTTTATTTCTTTAAAATGTTTTGTTTTGTATTTTCCTTGTTTTGGTTTGGGGGACCAGGTCTCACCAAGTAGTCCGGGGTGGCTTTGAACTCATTACTTAACTCAGACTAGCCTAGAACACATGCTAATCCTCTTGTCAGCCTCCAAGTACTGGGAGTGTTAAGTGTGGGCTCTCACACCCAGCATTGACTCATGTGGAGCTCTTTTCCTCAGACTCCAGTGCTCTGTGCTTTTAATACATCTCTAGTAGATTTGGGGTGGTTTTCCGCAGTCCTGTGGTTTGAACCTAGGGCTCTGTCCTACATATCCACTCTACCACTGAACCATCCTTGCAGACTTCTTCAAATTCCAGCTGACAAGTCTGTCTTCGCAAACTTTTCTCCCTCTCCCTCTCCCCTCCCTGCTTCTCATTCATATAATCTCATATGACCCTGGCGGGCCTACAACTCCTATGTAACTGAGACTAGCCTTGAACTCCTGTTCCTTGGATCTCCACCCCCAAGAACCGGGCTAACAGGTCTGTGTCACCATGCCCAGGAAAGTCCTTACTTCTGCCCCCATGGTAGATGCTCTCTATGACACACATTTGAAGCTCAATTGTACTCAACAATGCTTTATTTGGCTTTGCTTCTGAAAGCGTGAGATGAGACTCACTTTGGAGGAAAGCAATGCTGAATCTCATGGGCAGGCTCTCTCTAACTTGCTATTCTCATGAACCTCTCTATGATCAAAACAGGAGCATGAAGGCAAACAAAGTGAGCATCTAACTCAGGGGATGGGGGGGGGGAGCCTGCCACTCACGTGCCGTAATAAAGACCTGAATGCCCCCAAGTGTGGGGAGGGCTTATCTGGACCTCACCTTATAAGACCATCTTGCATTAGTTAAATGGCTCCCAAAGAGGAAACAGACCTTGAATTATCTAAAGAAACTAAGTCCACCATTAACCTGAGCTTTTGATGATCGGGCGCGCTACTGGGTAGGGATCTGAGCAGAGGATGGGGGTAGGGAAGATCTTTTTCTCTCTCTTCCTAAAGAATGAGGGCCTGAAGCTTTTCCAAGAGCTAAAACATTGCAGAAGGCCCTCTGATGTCTTATCAGTGTTTACTCGCCTCTGCTGGTTAATGGTGGTCACAGGGAGGACGGCCAGATAAACTCTCATGATTGTTTCACTGTCCCTGATGTGAGCGGCAGGAGGTCTGAGAATGTAGGTCAAAAGACAGCTAAGTGATTGGACGGAGACAGTCTACAGAGGCTACGGAGACCAAAAGTCACTCCATGTGCATATTAACTGAGAGTTTCTGAGTAGTGCTTTAGGATCATATCAAATAATGAACTCTGTGGCAAACTGTTCGCATTCATTTTGTTTTGCTGATGGAATAACTGTCATGATTTATTTCCTCTTTTAAATCATGATAAGTAAAACATGATTGAATATTGGAAAGTGAGGCCTTCTGGATCTAGAAACATATTCTCCTTTGACATATAAGATGTATATGCCATAAAAAATAATAATAATAAAAAGATGTAGATGCCGTGAAGATGCTCCGGTATAATGGCGCCTGCACCTTGAGACGCGCCAGTGTGAAAGGCGCATGCGCCATGCGATGCTCGTGTGGTACTGGGTTATATTCCTTTCAAGGCTCACTGAGAAAAGTCTTTCTTTCCAATTCTGGTGATATCTTTTTAATTTATAGACTCTGGTGGTTTATGAAAAAAAAAAAACAGTAGTGTTCTTTTTTTATCTGAAAATTATCCTTTTGAAAGTGAATCTAACTAGGTGTGATAGCTCAGCCATATAATGACAGAACTCTGGAGACAGACTCAAGATTGCTACAGGCTGCAGACCGTTGTGATCTATGTTATTGAGTTCTGGGACAGCCAGCACTAAATATCGTTTAGCCTGGTCTTTGAAGAGGAAAATAGAGCAGATACCCTGACTCAAACAAGATGGAAGGTGAGGACATCCAAGATTGTCCGGTAACTGCCACGCATGCGCTTTCACACAGAAATACACACACACACAAATGTACACACCCACATACAAAGATTAGTAAACTCTAGCTCCGTGAAGGAAGGCGTCAAACTAAGTATTTCAGACGATTACGGCGAAGAAAAGTCTAAAAACTTGTACTTTATATTTTACTTAGCTGTTTAGTAGTGTTTAATGAAAAATGTAAACCATTCTGTTATTTGTCTGTTTTTCCAGAAACGGTTTCTCTGTATAGCCCTGGCTGTCCTGGAACTCATTCTGTAGACCAGGCTGGCCTCGAACTCAGAGATATGCCTGCCTTCAGAACTCTAGGATCTGCACACACTACTACATCCAGCTAAAACTTTGATATATTAATAAAGCAATAATGTATACACTATAATTTAATCTGAAAAACAATTTCCAGATTATTTCCTAGTTTGGTTTATGGTTTATTACATTAAAAAAAAAAAATCTTGTACAAGGTCCTGGATTCAATCTCCATTCAAAACCACCATGGATATACATAGTGAAATATACACATCTTAAAATAAAGATAAAAATAAATATTGTTTTACAGATTTGTATATCTTGAGTTTTATAATGAAAGATGGTGATTATAATGGGGAAATCTTGTTTCACTTATTCAATAACTCAACACACACTAACAATTTCAGGAAATAGAGTCAGCAAACTCCATAGCTTCCATGATGTCCTAACTCATCACTTTTGTTGTACACTGGCAGACAGAGTTCTGGGCTCATTATTCTGCCCCATGGTAAAAGTGGACTACTCCATACGTCATATCTCTGCATTATGCCTTCAGCTCACAGAAGACATGGATCACCTTTGAACCTGTCACAGCAATTCACACGTGACATCACACAGCATTCGGGAAAATACTAGTTTTCCAACTTAACAATATATTTTTGTTTTTTATTTTCTCTTAAGTGTGTGTGCATGTGTGAATACAAGTGCTGGAACTACAGCTGTTTGTGGGAAATAGTTCCTTTCTTCTACTATATAAGTCCCAAAGGTTAAACTAGGGTCCTCAGGATTGGTAGTGAGCATCTTTAGCACCTGGGATGTCTCACCGCCTCATAACACCAGTAACACTACTTAAATTGTCAGGAAACCTTCACGAGATGCTGGGCCGAGGGACCTCTCAGCTCCTCTCTGAATCAGCCTATTAGAGCCTGGTTGCAGGGAGGGGATATTTTATGATGCACCAAATCTTACAGAAGTAACTAAATGGGTAAGGGTAGTTGAAACGTTTCTCCCAAAATTAGGTTTAATATTTTAAAAAGGAAGAACTCAGTCCAGAGTAGAGGTAAAATTGATTTGAATATATTGGGTCATGAAAAGATTATTTGATGATTATGTAAGAGACCTCCAAGTGCCTGTGGAGACATAGGAAAACACGAATGACTCTGATGCTTCTAGGGGCCTAATTTCTTCCCAGAGACATCACAATCTAAAGATATAAAACAGTCGGGGGGGGGGGGCTGGTGAAATGGCTCAGTGGTTAAGAGCACTGACTGCTCTTCCAAAGGTCCTGAGTTCAAATCCCAGCAACCACATGGTGGTTCACAACCATCTGTAATGAGGTCGGATGCCCTCTTCTGGTGTGTCTGGACAGCTACAGTATACTTACATATAATAAATAAATAAATCATTTAAAAAAAAAAAAAAAAAAACAGTCAAGGGGTGTAACTCAGTTGGAAGAGTGCTTGCCTGCCTTGTATAAACCCCTGGGTTCATCCAAGCATCACACAAAACCAGGGCAAGGTCACACTGCTCTGGAAACCTGACATTGAAAGTTAGAGGTAAGAGGACCAACAGTTTAAGGTTATCCTCAGTTACATAGCAAGTTTAGGGCTAGCTGAGGCTACATGACACCTTGTGTCAGAAAGAAAGAAGAAAGGGAGGAGGGAAGGAAGGAGGGAGGGAGAGAAAATAGTTGATTACTTCTTCTAGAGACTAGAGAGAGGTCTTCATGCTTAAGAGCACAACACCCAAATGTAGTTCCCAAAACCCAAACGTAGTTCCGAGCACTCACTTCAGGCAGCTTACAAACACATTTCAAACACCAGCTCCAGGGCTCTGGTACCCTCTTCTGACCTTCTCCTGGGCTCCTTTACTTACATACACGTACACCCACACAGAAACACACCTGCACATAAATACAAAATAAATCCTCTTCATGATCTTTAAAATGGGGGCCTGGAGACACAGCTTAGTGGCTAAGAGCACTTGTTCTTGCTGAGGACCTACCTGGGTTCCATCCCCAGCACCCACATGGTGGCTCACAACAATCTATAACTCCAGTCCCAGGGGACCTCATAGTCTCTTCTAACCCTCATGAGCACAAGCCACGATAGCGAGGTACAGATATACATGTATGTATATGAGTAAACTATAGCTGTCTTCAGACACACCAGAAGAGGACATCAGATTCCACTACAGATGGTTGTGAAGCCACCAAGAGGTTGCTGGGAATTGAACTCAGGATCTCTGGAAGAACAACCAGTGCTCTTAATTGCTGAGCCAACCCTCCAGTCCTCTCTCTCTCTCTCTCTCTCTCTCTCTCTCTCTCTCTCTCTCTCTCATACTTGTTATGAAAGTGGCCATTCAAGCCGGGCCTGGTGGCGCAGGCCTTTAATCCCAGCACTCGGGAGGCAGAGGCAGGCGGATTTCTGAGTTCGAGGCCAGCCTGGTCTACCAAGTGAGNCCTGGTCTACCAAGTGAGTTCCAGGACAGCCAGAGCTATACAGAGAAACCCTGTCTCGAAAAACCAAAAAAAAAAAAAAAAAAAAAAAAAGAAAGTGGCCATTCTCCAATGTGGTATTTGGGGGAACCCCCAAAGATTGTTCTTCCCTTCTGGAAAAACATTCTTTAGTAGAATGTTACCTCAGGTTGAGAATAGGATCCAAGTTTAATCCCCAGCCCTGCCCCCCCCCAAAAAAAAGCAATAAAACACAGACTGAACCATCTCAAGCCTCTCTTCCTAGTACTGTACTTTAGTGGCAACATTTATGTTTCAGCTATTATCACAATCCCAAAATTCAAGAAGTCTGAAAATCAAGCTTTGTCTTCCTTCATAAGACATGGGACTCTGGCCACAGACTGATAAGATCTGACTTGAAGTCATTCATAGTCTTTCCTCAGCCAGAGGACTACTAGAGCTGTGATCCTCTAATCAACATGGTAATCCTAATCGACATGGTCAGCAGGACGGTGGGCAGTTACGAGTTCATGCCAACTCTGCCACTCCCTTTAAGACCACAGACAAGCTATCCGACCTCTCCTGTGCTATCTGTGTAGCTTCGCTATCTGTGTATCCGCTTCCTAGAAAGCACAGAGACCTCAACTCCCAGGTATCCCTGATGTGGTCTTAAAATGCAAAACCTGTAATACACATGTACAAAGCATAGCGACAGGCACACAAGGAAAGATGTATAAATGCTCAGTCCCATCTCAGGAACTATGTTGATAATCTCCCTGTAGCCTCTAGTCTCATTGAGTCTCCAAGGCGGTTTTGTTATTTAAATTCATCATTTTCACTTAAAAATAAACTAAATAAATGAATACAGTTTGTGTTGGACTGCATATATTCTAATTTATGATTGTTTTTCTTCTTCAGAACCATTCCTTCATTCCACTGTTAAACAGACTTTCTTCCACTTATGTCATCCGCTGTCTGTGTGCATCACAGATAAACAGAGGGACTCCTGAGGATCATCCAGATGCAAACAGCACAAGCCCCTTTCCTCCTTCCCCTCCAGTCAGAGCAACAGGGAGATCAGACCTCTAAAACTGGGGAACCGAGAAGCACAGGAAAGCACTGGGTAAGCAAACCCTACAGCTAATGACCCTACGCACCAATTCCAATCTTAGTCACATGGGATGTATTTACTTGGCAGGGCTGTGCTGGAATGGGGGAGCATTATTTAGCCAGCTAAGGTGCTAGGTGCCTTTCAATGGCCAAATTGCACATCTCATGACAGGAAGAGAAGGGAGCAATGTGTCTTTGTAACAAGTTTGCCAACTGCCCCGATAAACTATTGGAATGCGGTTTTACAGAAGCTGTGATCACTCGGCCTCACAGGACACGACAACCATTCTGTTTACTTTGACTTGTTGTCCTGCTTTCTCCTCCGTGCTATTATTCTTTCTTAAAATCTTCTCTCATTTTACTCAGTGTCTTCTAGACAATAAGGGCAAGATGGATAGCTTCTGGATGCCTCTCAGAGTGAAATCACTGCTGTATTCTTTCTCGTAGCTGGAATGCTGTCAAAATTCACCTGGAAAGTTTAGGAAGAATGAAAAAGAAAAAGAAAAGAAAAAAAAAAAAAAAGGAGCAGCGGTAATCTACCTTAGCCAGAAAACCAAGCGCTGTGGCTAGAGCTGAGAGGTCGAGTGTTTACCCAGCCTCTGTGAGGGCCGGGGTTCAATCCTCAGTTCTGTAAGTAAGTAAATATGTAAGTGAAGAAATAAATAAATAAATCTTTAATGGATCTAGCAAGATGGTTCAGTTGATAAGAACGGACCATTGCACACCCATAGCATCCACACTTGAACAGCTCACAATGGCCTATAAAATTCCAGGTCCAGGGGGATCCCACACCAGGGATTTTCCACTACCTGCATTCACATGCTATATACATAATTAAAAATAAATCTTTTAAAACAAGGAAGTGGATGTATTTGCTACTAACAAGAACTACCCTTACGTCACTCAGGAGGCATCACTGTTGGGTTGGAGGGCCAAAGAATGCCACAGTTGCACTATGCAACATAAGTGATATACTGGGGGACTGGGTAGATACACAAAAGCCACCTCTGAGCAGGGACAGGAAAAGAGGCAGGGCAGGGATGTACGGGCTTTATAAAGGGTCTGGCACACTCACAACGGGCAAGTATGCAATCATGGTGACAGTGGAAACTGTATTGCATGCAGCAGCTGGCACTAAATCACTGAAGGCAGGCCTGGAATATGCACAGTTCTCAGTTTACCCTCAACTGTCATAAGCTTATGACAGAAATCTAAAACTGTCTGCCTGTCTCTGCCTCCCCAGTGCCACATTACAAGTGTGTGCCACTTGCCAGGCCCAGAAAACTAAGTCATGAGAACAAACTGGTTTCATTCGGTGCCTTGTTGTTTTTGACATCAGGCAGATTTCATAGGTGGGAGGGAAAGCAAACCTTTGACTGGGTAAGAATTACCTTTATCTCAACATCCACTGGACCCTCATCTAATCAAACTATGGTCCACGCTTAGGCTGATGGGCCAATCTACCATTTTGCTCTAATTACATGAGCATGAATGTGACTTGTGTTATCTACATCAGAAAACTATATCCCCTAGCCCTTTAAGTGTTCCTCAGCTATCCTATGTGCCTAGCTGTCAGCCTTCAGTTGGGCAAGGCCACTCAGTGTGTTGAAGAGTCATGGCTTGGGATAATGATCCACAAACTGAAACAGAAAGAACAGTCCAAACAGCAAGTACAAGATCTAAGTGCTTCAGCTACGTTTTAACTCTGCCAAAATGATCACATTATGGAGAGTTGTAAGCCACAAAGTGGTTGCTGGAAATTGAACTCAGGACCTCTGGAAGAATGGCCAGTGCTCTTAACCACTAAGCCATCTCTCCAGCCACAGATGTACTGCCTTTGTACCCCTCCCCCCCCCCAATCAATGTATAGTCAAGTTACAAATTCCTATTTCAATAAGTGATTTATTATTTGCAGGGTTTTGGGTTGGGGTTTTTTTTTGGGGGGGGGGTCAATTTTTCTTTTTATCCACATTTGTCTCAGCCTACAGGGAACACTCTGACTGCAGCCCAAGTGACAAGCAGGAAAAAACATGAGTTTTTACCAAAAACATCTTGTTCCTGCATTATGGGGAGGGCGGGGATCTCATGACCGCATAAGAGGGAGGCAGGGCTGAGGGGGTTTTAGCCTGTCAGTTAAACATCTGGAGAGCCACATAAAAGTATTAACATCTTCTTAAGTTGTGAAGTTACTTTTCTCTTTGCATTTTTGGCAACTGCAATATTTACTTAGAATACATTGTTCACATGTGGCCAGGCTTACATTCTTTTCTTCTCTAAAACTTAGAACTTCCTATTTTAAAATATTCTATAAGATATGTGTATATATATATATATATATATATATATATATATATATATATAT
>NC_034608.1:79922012-79928150 GCF_900095145.1 Mus pahari | reverse complement strand
AGAGAGAGAGAGAGAGAGAGAGAGAGAGAGAGAGAGAGAGAGGCCCTTACTAAGATTAAGATGGCTGGCGTGAGCTCTAGGTTGAACTGCAGCTAACTGCAGTATTGAGTTTGGTATGCAAATGAAGGTTCAGTATATTCTATTCTGTCTCAGTCCCTTTTCTTTCTGGCTACTCACAGAGGCTTTACTCCAAGAACCTACATTTTAGCTTTTCTTCTTTTCACCCCTTAAATGTCAACCCTGCCTAAAACTGTCAAAAAAAAAATTTTTTTTTACTTTGGTTGGTCAGAATAAGCAGGACAAGCAATGAATGGCACCAAACGTCTGGGCACCAACTGGCCACATATGTTCTCATTCAGCCTGAACGCTTTGACAACGCGCTTCTGGGTGGGGGCTGGGATGGTGGGAGGAGCCTCATCAATGGACTTGAGGGATTAAGCATTCTCTCTGCACCGCGGAGCATCTTTTATTAGCCTTCCTGAAGTTTCCTTGATCAATCTTCTCTATTGTATCTCTCTGTGTCCCTTTGAGAGCTAATCTGCGTTTTACAAGCCCACTTCTTGTTCGAGGAAAACATAAAAAGGAGTTTGTTTCTGTGCCTGGACAACAATGGAATTGCGGAATGGGAATGGAATCTAGTTCGGGTTCAGATTTTCCAGACCCTCTCACCTTGATCACTCACCTCAAGATGAGAAAAGTCACAAGCTGTGACTGCAAGTGCGTCTCTCTCTCCCAGGGAGTTTCCAGCGCTTACTCCACAGGCAGAACTTTCCATTCCATTGAAAGGATTGGCAATATGATGCTGAGTCACCATGAATCCTCCAAACTAAGGCCAACAGATGTGACCCAGCAGGAAGGCAGAGGTGGGGAGTGTCACGACTACATATACATATACATATATACTACATATCCTCAACAGATAGGAGATCCTAGCCGGGCATGGTGCCTCACGCCTTTGATTCCAGCACTCGGGAGGCAGAGGCAGGCAGTCTACAAAGTGAGTTCCAGGACAGCCAGGACTACATAGAGAAACCTTGTCTCGAAAAACCAAAAAAAAAAAAAAAAACCCACACAGATAGGAGATCCTGATTCCATCCCGACACCAGAGAAGGGTAGCCAGAGAGCCATCAGAAGTCAAACCTTTCCCCTCACTTTCTGATGCATTGATGAAACAAATTTTAAAGTTTGTTTAGTTTTTTATCATTTTATTATTTTAATTTATTTATGTATTTGGGTTTTGTGAGACAGGGTTTGTGTAGCTCTGGCTGTTCTGGAACTCATTCTGGAGGCTGGCCTTGAACTCATAGATTTGCTGCCTCCACCTCCAGATTGCTGAGATTAAAGCTGTGTGCCCCCAGGACCAGCATGAAAAAAAAAATAGTTATTTGGATTTTGGCTTTGTTTTATGGTGTTTTGTATTTCTGAAGCAGGATTTTCTATAGCCCTGGCTGGCCTCAAATTCACTATGTAGGTGTGGAGAACTCAAATTTCAGATCTTCCTGCCTCCAACTCCTGAATTCTGTGAAGACAGATGTATTTTACCATGCCCAGTTTTTGTGGTACTTGGGTTAACCACAGGGCCCTACGGATGCCAGACAGTCACTCTACCAACATAAACTACATGCTCAGCCCCTTGTATTTTGTTCTTGTTTATGGATCCAGGTTTGGAAACAATCTCTCATGTACAAACATACCTTCTAGAATGTTGCCTGACAAAATAATAATAATGTAACCATAATGTTAATCCCACCAGGCAAGAGTAAAACTACTATTCTCTAGCAAGCTTTAATTAAATTCTGGTTGGAATGGACTCTAGCCTGGGAGCTTCAGGGCCTGTGATTCATGCTCACTGCACAGCGAACATCCATGTACAAAAACGCATCCCGAAAGCAGCACCACGGTAAACAGGTGGCATGGGAGAGCAGAAGGGTGTTTGCTGCCACCAGAATCCCCAGGTTCTGGAAAGCTGCCTGGAATGTGGTCACAAATCCCAACCAGGGGGCCTAGGAGAGCAGCCCACCCTAGCTGTTGTTGGCTTGCCGCTTTTTTTTTTTTTTTTTTTTTTGGTTTTTTTCAAGACAGGGTTTCTCTGTATAGTTCTGGCTGTCCTGGAACTCACTTTGTAGACCAGGCTGGCTTCGAACTCAGAAATCCGCCTGCCTCTGCCTCCCGAGTGCTGGGATTAAAGGCGTGCACCACCACGCCCGGCGCCGCTTTTTTTTTTTTAGAGTTTTCTAGGGACCTGGTACAGTGGCCAGTGCCTTTAATCTCAGCATTTGGGAGGCAGGGGCAGAGACAGGAGGAGTTCTGAGTTCAAGGCCAGTCTGGTCTATACAGGGCAAGTTTCAGAATAGCCAGGCCTACAGAGAAACCCTATCTCATAAACAAACAAATAAACACACAACACCAAAAAACAAAAAGCAAAACAGACCATGGTGGATCATGTGTTTAATTCCAGCACTTGGGAATCAGAGGCACGTGGGTCTCAGAGTTCAAGACCAGCCTGGTCTATTAATCAAGTTCCATGACAGCCAGGATCTAACAGAAAAACTATGTTTTGAAAATAAAGTTAAAAAAAAAAAAAAAAGGTTTTGCAAGGGGCTAGAGAGATGTCTCAGCAGTTAGGAGCACTTGCTATGCATACATGCAATCAGGTGACATACATACACAGAAAATAAATATAAAAGAAAAAACAAACAAATATATACATATGTATTACTTTCCATTTCGCGTGTTTGTGTGTTTCATACACCATACTGCATTCATGGAGGTCAGAGGACAAGTTGCAGGAGTTGCTTCTCTTCTTCCACTACATAGGTTCTGGGAATCTAACTCAGTCAAAATCAGTCTTAGCACCAAGCACCTTGAACCACTGAGCCATCTTGCCAGCCCCCACCCTGGGTTTTAAATCTAAGGGTCACTTGAAACACTAAAGTAAAACTTTAAAGACCTTTCCACTTGAGGGAAGATTAGAACAGAGCCTAAGCTGGTAGCTTGCTGTTAATTTCAGGTTCTGAGCTCCTAGCACATTCTACAGTTACTATTTAAAAACATAAGTGAGAAACAGGGGGGAAGTGAATAAAATGGAAGCCAGCCTCCTGTGTTGGCGTCCTCTAAGTCTGGTAACCAGAACTGGCCACCTTAATATGATTCTGGACATCTGATCAGTCCTCCCATCTTCACGGTCCCCCACTATCCGAGATCTTCCTGGATTCCATCCCCAACATCACAAAGACCAGGCATGGTGGCTCACATCTTCAATCCCTGCACTCTGGAGGTCTTCTCAAGAAGATCAGAAGTTCAAAGTCACCCCTACTGGGTAGCCACCCGTTGGAGGCCAGCTTGAGATATATGGAACCCTGTCTAAATATATAAAAGCTGTCATTGACTTTACTCAAAGAACACACATTGGTACATAAACTTTAACAACTCCTGTGGTCATGACAGGCTGCCCATCAACCACAAAGGCCTTGTTTTTCTTATTGACATTGTGTCTGGGAAAGTGTGGGAACGAAGAAGACCCTCTGCTGCCTGTCCTATGAAAGGCTCCACACAGCAGCCAGTGGAAAGAAAACACTGAGACCCACAGCCAAACATTGGATGGAGCTTCAGGAAGCACGTGGGAAGAGCTGGGGGAAGGACTGTGGGACTGAAAGAAAACAGGGACTCCATAGGAAGAGCAATAGAGTCAACTGACCTGGACTCTTTGGGACTCTCAGAGACTGAACCAACCAAAGACCAAGTAAGGGCTGGACCTAGGCCCCATGCACATATGCAACAGATAAGCAGCTTGGTCTTCATGCAGGTCCCCCAACAACTGGAGCAGGGGCTGCCCCTGAATCTGTATCCTGCCTGACTGCCTAAGGATCCCTTGGCTGGGCCACCTTGTATGGCCTCAGTGAGAGAGAATAATCTAGAGAGGGGCTTCCCCCCTCTCAAAGGAGAAGGGGAGGGAGGAATGGGGGAAGGATCTGCAAGGGGTACTGGGTGGAGATGGGGGCTGATATTGAGATGTAAAGTGAATACATAGATTTAATAAAATTTATTTTTAAAAAGACCCTCTAAAGTGGCAAAGGGTTCTATACCTCACAACATATAAAGATCTCTTCAGGAAGCCTTAGGAATGCCACCATGACAGATCAGAACGTTTAAGGAGAGCCCTGAAGGTTTTTCTTTTTCCTAACACTTAAAGGAGCTAGATTTATCATGGAATGACACAAATCAGAGCCAAAAGCAATAGCTAGATATCTCACAGAAGGATAGTTTAAATTTACTAATTTTAAAAATAACATTATTTAAAATCTGTGATTTTTAAAATTTAAAGAAAATGCATTTTTGAAGGTAAATCTATCCAGTCGACCCTTGGGGGTTGTCTGTCTGTCTCCTTTTTGAGAAAGCGTCTTGGCCTGAATGCATTGTGGAGTTTAAGTCAACTTCAAACCCACACTCTTCCAGCCTCGGGCCCCCTCAAGTGCTGGAATATTGGGCGTGCACCACCAGCCCACGTTCTCAAAATAGTTTTGAACTACCAGCCCAGTTCCTGACCTTATGTTAAACAAGTGCATCTTATCTAGACACAAAACTGAATTTAAAAACCTACCTACCCCCAAAACTAGAAACTTGAACTGTAGCATGAAGTAAAGAGTTAACTAAAGAATAGAGGCAGAAATTCCAGACCCTCTAAGTCTTACCTCCCACAGATAAAATTTAATAGCAAACAAATTGTGTCATTTAAAAAATATTTCTTTCTTGTAGAGAGTTGCAAATCCACTTCCTACAGGGCTTTGTCTTGCTTCTTTATTATGCTACCCTATGCTAATGATCCCAAAGCCAGGTTTGGTATTCTGCATTTCAGAAGGTTTCTCTGAATGCTAGTTAAAATGCCTGCGGTAACTGCAGTCTTGAAAATTCTGAGAGTTAGGGTCCCTGATCACAACCTCAGTGCTGAAGGTCACTTGAGAATTCACAGGATGACTTTCTCAGGAAGGTAAATGTGGGTCTTTCCTTTAATATTTTTTTAAGCATGCTTTCCCTGGATTATTCAGCTGAGAGCCACTACATGACTAAAACCAGTTTTCTCTCTTCCAGTAAAGTTTACTTTGAATGACAAGACATGGAATTTGGTTGCGATCTCACTGCATAACCCAGACTGTCCTGGAGCTTACCATATACTGTTTGTATCTTCCACCTGGACTCACTGTCTATACCACCATTCTTCATGGCCCATTTGAACCCTGTAGGCAAAGCTAAAAGTCACCGATCCATAATATTGTCCTGGTGGGAAGATCTCCCTCTACCCTCAAGACTCACAAGTTTCTGTAGGATTTATTGAGAGTGAAGACGCTAAATGAGAACATTAACTCTGACAAAGTGTGGCTTCTGATACAGCTGTGCAGGTGGCTGGTCTGTGTGAGGGTAAATCTGAGCACATTTGGGATAAGGCTGGGGGTGCAGCTCAGTTGATAAAGTGTTTCACAGCATAAAGGAGACCAAGTTTAGCTCCCACATCATATAAACTGGAGATGTTGGCAGATGTCCACAATCTCAGCATTTAGGAGGCAGGAACAAGAGGATCAGAAATTTGAGGTCATCCTCAGCCACATAGCTTGCTTCCGGCCATCCCAGGATGCACAAGATCCTGCCACAGAAAAGGGTTTTCTTATTTTGGATGTCACTTCTCTTTCCCTTGACTGAAATGGCTGGTGGAATCATGACTGTCCACATGAAGGGTCAGACTACCATTCCTACCTAAGACACAAACTGTCACTAGCTACAGACAACCAAATATCTATACTCATTCCAATACATGACAGTGAGTTCAGGACTCAGCTCAGCTGGTAGAATGTTTGCTAGCATGCACAAAGTCCTGGACTGGAATTCTCAATACACCATAAAGAGCACAGTAACCTATACATGCAAATCCCAGCAGTCAGTGGGAGAGGAAGTTGGTTCCTAAGTTCAATCATGAATGAGTTTGAGACCAGCCTGGACTACGTGAGCTCCTGTCTTAAGAAAAAAAAGGTCAAGCAAACTAACAACAACAGAAAGATATAGATATAGATATAGATATAGATATAGATATAGATATAGATATAGATATAGATATAGATATAGATATAGATATAGATATAGATATAG
>NC_034608.1:79920726-79921962 GCF_900095145.1 Mus pahari | reverse complement strand
TATAGATATAGATATAGATATAGATATAGATATAGATATAGATATAGATATAGATATAGATATAGATATAGATATAGATATAGATATAGATATAGATATGTGATAGGCCATAACCAAATTCTGAATCTGCTCTGTGAGTGACTGCTCCTCCAGAGGACCTGGGTTCTATTCCTAGAATCCACATGATAGCTCACAATCAACTATAATTCCAGTTCCTAGAGATCCAATGTCTTCTTATAGCCTCCCGGGACTCTGAATGTATGTGGTGCATGAACATGCATGTAGACAAACAACCATACATATAAAACAATAAAAACAAAAACTTTGAAACAACCTTTTCTTAGATTTTTTTTCTTTGTTTTCTCCAAGACTGGGTTTCTTTATATAGACCTACCTGGCTGTCCTAGAACTCACTCTGTAGACCAGGCTAGCCTTGAACTCACAGAAATCTAACTGCCTCTCTCTGCCTCGTGAGGGCTGGGATTAAAGGTGCACAATACTGCATGTCTATTAGCTAGGGTTTAACTGCTGAGAAGAGACACTATGACCATGGAGGCTCTTATAAAGGACAACATTTAATTGAGGATGGCTTACAGGGTCAGAGATTCTGCATCCAGATACAAAGGCAGCAGGAAGAAAGAGTGATACTAGGCCTGGCTTGAACCTTTGAAACCTCAAAGCCCACGCCCTGTGACATGCTTCCTCCAACAAGGCCACACCTCCTAACAGTGGCACTCCCTATGAGCCTACGGGGGCCCATCTTCATTTAGACCACAACAAATCTGTTTGACATAATTGAACACACAAACCTGGTGGTGAGTCTCAGAAACTCCTTACATTCATTCATTTGTGTGGTATTACTGTTATTTTTTGAGAAAAGATCTCATCATATAGTCCTATCTGCCCTCTGACTCATAATGTAGATGAAGCTGGCCAAATTTATGGCTAGTACTTTCTCAGTGTTCCAAGTTCTGTGATTCCAGGTATAGGTCACTGCATCCAGCTTCAAGTCACTTTCACTATTGATCCCCCAGATAGTCTCAATAGTTCTGTCATATAGGAGTACAGGAACCTGGCATGGTCACTCCTGCCTTTAATCCCAGCACATAGAGGCAGAAGTAGGCAAATTTCTGTGAGTTTGAGGCCAGCCACATCTATGTAGTGAGTTCCAGGACAGCCAGGGCCATATAAAGAGACGGGGTCTCAAAAAAAAAAAAAAAGAGCTGAGCGTGGTGG
>NC_034608.1:79916654-79920686 GCF_900095145.1 Mus pahari | reverse complement strand
TTTTTGAGAAAAGAGGATGTGGAGGGCATGATCCAAGTAGCTGAGACATACAAGTCAGGAATCAGAGAGGCAGAGACTGTCATCCAAGACTTGTCTTGAGTTCAGCACACATATATGCTGAACATGAAAATGACTGTTGAAGACCAAACATGTCAAGACAAGATCCATGATGGTAAGCAGAAAACTCTTGACACCATCAGTTGATCGGATAAGACCGAGATGGCAGGGCTGAGCTGGAGCTCCGTCAGCGCCCTGTTCACCCAGCCTGCAGGAAGCCCTCACCGAGTAAACACATGCTGAGTGCATGCCTAGAATCTCAAAACTGAGTAGTTGAAGGCAGGAGAATCAGAGCTTCAGAGCCATCCTCCAAAACATACCCAGTTACAGGCCAGATGGGGGACACTTGACATTCGCCGATGGCCAGCGACACAAGAGGAAAAAGTAAAAACGAGTGGGAAGAGATCGGAGTGCAATCCTGGCAGATGGATCCCAGTGGGGAAGGGCAAGAGCATCTGCCATGAAGGCAGACATAGCAGGAAGACCGGGATCCAGAGCAGGGATGAGGGCATCATGCCTCTGTAGAAAGACTGGGCATGCGTGCCTCTGTAGAAAGACTGGGCATGCGTGCCTCTGTAGAAAGACTGGCTTTGCTTTCCAGGGTGCTAGGAGTCTAAAGGATGTTTTAAGTATTAGAGCGGCATGTTAGGTCGAGTTGTGTTCTAAACTACAGATGACCCAAGATGGATTTAATTTAAAACATGAATCACACACACAAACACCCCTTTTGGTTTTTTGTTTTTGTTTTTGTTTTTGTTTTTTAAATAGTACACAAACTTTCAGTGTCTAGGTAAATTTCTTTTGAGTGACCTATTACACGTTTTTGAAAATTCTTTGGTTAGATGGGGTTGCAAGCATATTTGTAATCCAAGCACTCTGGAAGCTGAGGCAGGAGGAAGCTCAAGGCCAGCCTGGGCTATATAGCAATAACATTGAAATGCCAAAGAATGGGGGGAGGGAGGGAGAAAGGAAGGAAGGAAGAAAGGGAGGGAGGGAAGGAGGGAGAGAGGGAGGGAGGGAGGGAGATTTTTTTAATCAAAAAACGAACTTTATCTCAGGAAAGAATCTCACTATCTGTTGTCACTATACCATGACACCATCATCAGAAAGAATAATTTTTAGTCTTTGTGATTTTTGTGTAAGGAAGAAATAGCAACTTAAAATAGCATTTTAAGTTGTATTTATTGAACTTTTAATGGAGATACACATTTTCACACATATATTCTCATATCTATTTTACTATGTTTCTTACTTCACTGTTAGATTTGTTTTATTGGAGTTAAAAATAAAGTTACTACATGATGTCTTAAAACTTTACCTTTAAGTAAAACTTTAAGTTGTTCCTTGACTATTTCATTATCAGCCCAGACTAAAAACCCTAAGCTTTTAAATCCATGTAAAAGATTTCGTTTTTCAGTATCTAAGCAAGGAATAGAAGAAGCTGTAAACTCAGTCACAGGGTGTGGGAGGGGAAACTCCCTTCTGCACGCCATGTTAAGTCTCACAGGGAGTCTGTCCTGCGATGTCTCATTAGCCAATTATTCCAACACATACTTTCTGCTGGTATGTTGTGGGAAGCTTTTATGACTATCAGATACAAACATCATGTGTGAGCTTTAATTCTTGGAGGGAAGCACTAAACACACATTAAACACAGTCTTGAAACAAAAGAGAAAGAAAGGAAGGGGGAAAAACACCAATTTTGGGTTATTTGCAACTTAGCTCTGGCTTAGTCTTCAAAGATATTAAAGCACTGGTTCTAATGAAATGCCTATCTAAACATCTCACAAGCCCTAGAATGGAGGGGGACACGTAATACTATTTTACTGCAATATAAGAATGAAAAAAACTTTGTCTTAAAAGGACCAGAGAATGTTTGAAGCTTTGTTGAAATGAATCTACTTTAATGTTGTACTAAGAAAAACAAAAACAAAAAAACAAAACAACAACAAAAACCCCATGGCTATGTTCTGGCAAAATTTTATTAAAAACCTCTAAAAAAATTATACTTTCATAGAATTTTCACATGTAACAAGATGCTATTCTTATTCCAATTTCTTGCTTTCAAGTACTGGGAAATGAACCTAGACTCTCATGCGTGCTAAGAGCACACACCAGACCCTGGAGCTGCACGCATCTCAGTCCTTGAATTACGTTCCACCAAATAAAAAGAGCAATCAAGGCTGGGGATGGCCCAGTGGGTAAACGCACTTGTCTCTAAGCCTGAAGGTCAGAGTTCACTCCCTAGAACCAGTTCCCAGAATTTGTCCTTTGACTTCCGAGAACATGGATTATGGCACACGGACACACAAAAGTTATTCTCAGCACTTCGATTGCACACACAAAAAAAATGAGTTTCAGGCTGGTGTCTGCAGCCTGAGGTAACAGGCTGCCTATTTTTTTAAATAGATCAGCATTTCTGAGGGGCTTTGAAGGTGGACAGCTCAGCCTGCTCCTTGACTGAAGATATAATCCTAAAAACCACACAGATGACGAACTACAAAGTGCAGATGACCACGAGTGCCTCTGAGTTAACGGCAGCATCGAATTCAAGGATTCAAACAATTCACTAGATTCCGGACGATTTCAAAAGACAACGACGACATCCTTGTCTAGAGTGGCCATGATGCATCCCTGAAATCATCCTAGCACGGCAGTGGGTCACCACAAGCTCAGACAAGCTCAGTCCACACAGAGAGTTCAACGCTAACTACAAAGTTAGACCCTGTCTCAAGGAAGAAAACAGGACTTAGAAAGTTTTGTCTACATACGTCAGTGTTTGGCAGTAAGATGAATGTGCAGGGATAAAGACCAGGAGGGGAGCTCATAGCTGTCCTATGAGCTGCAACATAAGATATGATAATGGCAGCAAATCACTAAAACTCTCTAGACTCATGCTTCCTCCTCTGTAAGATAAGACCATTAAGTTAGCCTGAACCTGATTGCTCTCTCAGCTGTGAGACTTCATCAAGTCTATTCAGTTACCGCATCAATCCAGCCCATAATCTTAGAATTTATGGAGCCTGAATGTGTGGTAGATTACCAAATGACTCCTGATGGTGGCAATGCCCTTCACAAACGTACCCCAGTTGAGTACATTAACACACATAAAATAAATATAATGTAAAAAAAAATTATATACAGTAAAATATAAAATAAAGGTTGTTTCTATGTCTCTGATTCTGATACATTTTAAGAATATCTATTGTATTTATTTATTGTGTGAAGGGAAGCCAAGCATGTGTAAGGGCATGCCTGTATCAATGGTCAGGTGTGGCCACACTTTCAGGACTTAGGAGGTAGAGGCAGGCTCTGTGAGTGCAAGGATAGACAGGTCAACATAGTGAGTGCCAGGACAGCCAGGGCTACAAAGTGAGACCTCAACTAAAAAAAAAAAAAAAAAAAAAAAAAATAAGAACACTGTGGGGAACTGGAGGAGGGCCAAGCCAGCAGGATCTTTTGGCTTAGATGTAAGAACTAGATATGAAACGGAAACAGGGAATTATGAAGGGTCACTCTCTTTATTTTTAAGTGTGTGCACACACGCATTATATATGTCTGTCTGTCTGTGTGGGAGTTCATACGTGAGTGCAGGTGCCCATGGTGGTCAGCATCATTAGATCCCCTGGAGCTGGAGTTACAGGCAGTTATAAGCCACCTAATGTGGGTGCTGAGATCTGAACTCTTCTCCTCTCTAAGAGCAGGACACACACAACTACTGAGCCATCATCTCTCCAGCCTCCAGGATGAGTAATTCTGAAGGCTCTAGCTTTTGTAAGGCAAGATCATGACACTGTCAAACTAGGCAGGCCATTTGAGGATAGCATTGCTATGGTTTGCTGACATTGTAAATCCAATTCAGAAGACAGACTTTCTGTTTGCCCCTGAAAATATGAAGTAGCCTGTATATTTCTTTCTCTCTCTCTTTCTCTCTTTCTTTCTTTCTTTCTTTCTTTCTTTCTTTCTTTCTTTCTT
>NC_034608.1:79901974-79916639 GCF_900095145.1 Mus pahari | reverse complement strand
TTTTTGGTTTTTCAAGACAGGGTTTCTCTGTATAGTCCTGGTTGTCCTGGAACTCACTCTGTAGACCAGGCTGTCCTCGAACTCAGAAATACCCCTGCCTCTGCCTCCCAAGTGCTGGGATTAAAGGTGTACACCACTACTGCACTGGCTGTATATTTCATCATGTATGACTATAGACAATTTTATCATGAGCTAGAGCATAAACCAGGTGCGGGCTTATAACTGTAATCTAGCATTTGGAAATCAGAGGCAGAAAGATTACTGAGAATCTGAGATCAGTCTGGGCTCAGAGTGAGACTTTGTCTCAAATTCGAAAGCAAGAAAGGGCTAGAGAGGCAGCTCAGTTGGTAAAGTGCTTGCCTAGCATATGTGAAGGCCTGGGTTCAACCCCCATCACTGCAGAGATTGGGTGATGATGTCACACACCTGTAACCCCAGCACTCAAGAGGTAAAGGCAGGAACATCAGAAGTTCAAGGTCATCCCTGGCCCCACAGAGAATCAGTGCCACTCTGGGATGCATGAGACCCTGTCTGGAAAAGACAGAAAGAGAAGAACAGGCACAGAAGTGACTGGGCTAAAAAGTTCAGCACAGCCGGCTAGTCTCTTCAGTTTCTCAGAGAGTACTCCTACTTTATGAGTGGGAAAACAGCAGAGCCAAGTTAAGAAAAGAACTCAAGCGGCCTGGAGAGACAGCATAGCGGTTAAGAGCACTGACTGCTCTTCTAGAGGTCCTGAGTCCAATTCTCAGCAACCACATGGTTGCTTTAAAAAAAAAAAAAAAAAAAAAGAATTATTCAAGGGACGGTAGTTCAATGAATAAAACATTACACACACACACACACACACACACACACACACACACACACATTTGATTCTCAGAAACCCTGTAAAGCTAGATACAACAGAGAAACAGAGATTGTTCCTGGCATGCCCGCGTAGGGATAAGCAGATGAACAAGAAGAGGCAGAGAGAGAATCCCTAACCCTGTGGGCTACGAAACCAGGCCTTCACAGTGGCCAGCAAGAGACCCCGTCTCAAACAACGTGGAAAATGAGGAGCAGTGTCTGCTGTTACCCTTTAACCTCCACGTTTTCAACAGCATCTAAACATCCTCACCCATAAAAACACACGCACATACAAGCGCGTGCACGCGCGCGCGCGCGCACACACACACACACACACACACACACACACACACGAGCCTATATAAATTGTACACACAGAGGGACAAAAATAAATGTTTTAAAAGCAAGCCTCAGTATGAGTCATTCATACAACAGTTAATCACTGTGGACCACACAGTCTTTGGTTTCCAGACTATAATTTTAAATGCTTTCCTAAAGAAAGAATTCATCATGCTAAATATCTACCATGTTTTACTGCATAGGCTGCACTTAGATTATTTTTTATTACATACTAAAACATATTTTATGAGAAAGTGTTAAAAGTACATATAATAAATCTGTATTCTTACCATCTAAAAATCAAATATTACTACAATTTTATATATACTTTTCTAGATATGGGAATACCCCCTGTATATACTTTACATATATTCTGATCTTCAACAAAATGAGTTTATATTTTGTATCTAGTTTGTTTGGTTGGTAGGTTGGTTGGTTGGTTTTCTTGAGACCGGGTTTCTCTGTGTAACCGTACTTGTCCTGAACACACTCTATAAACCAGGCTGGCCTTGAACTCAGAGATCCTCCCTACTTCTGCCTTCTGAATGCTTGGATTAAAGGTGTGTGCCACTACTTCTAGGCTCTAACTTACATATATATATATATATATATATATATATATATATATATATGTATATAATTTATAGATTTCTATTTTTCAACTATATATATGCATATATATATATATGTATATATATAGTTGCATATAATAGAAACCTATAAATGGTAAATGGCTAAGCAAACAAAAAGAGATCATGTCTAAGCAGGATGGGAATTGAGGATCAATGCCCTATTGCCCTATGTTGCTCTCTCACCTACCTCGCGTGCGTGCGCGCGCGCGCACACACACACACACACACACAAAAGCTGTTGACCTTCAAAAATGCTTCACCAACTAATTTCTCCATTCCTATAACTTCAGGCCTGTGTTTAAGGCAGCAGAACTCCCACCTATAAAGACATGTGTGAGTACACAATCACAAAATTTTGTTTATTTCCTCCACTTTCTCTTTGCTGCCACTGCCATGAATAGAACAAAGAATTCTCCCCAGGGTGTGAGAGGCTCAGGTCTCCCAGTATTCCCTTGACCTCTATGTGAAATATTCCTCATAAAGTAATTCAAATGAACTCGACAGCTAACAGAAGACACCTGGGAACAACTTCCCAAAAGAGCTGTTGTGGAAGTTGTTAAGCTCATATAAACATAAGTAAACAGAACAAATAACAGCTTGAAATATTTAGCTTAGCCCTCGGTGAATGCACCGGATGTGCGACCCATTTGTGCTGTAATTACCTCCCATCTCCTCAGCACGAATTCATCCACTTCAAACATTACCCAGCAGAGCGGCCTTCCCTTCCATTCATCTCAGAATGGCTTAAAGAAAAAAGAAAAGAAAAGAAAACAAAACAAAACAAAAAATCTATGGCTTCCAGAATTTGGTGCAACCACCTATAAAGACAAACCTGCAATTTTCCCAACAGTTTATCTCCACTGCAGCCTCTTCTACTGTAAGAGCAGAATTTCGTCTTTCAAATGCAAACCACATACACAAATCCTAAAATTTGAACTCCTTCCTTAATGTGGCTGCTGAAACCAGGGAGAAATTCCAACGTTTTACTTTTAAATGTGGTTTAGCAGAGGCTGCGAGGCATTAAAGGCAGCAGAGCTCAGCACCTGTTCAGTAACGCTTAATGAAAAGCAGAAGCTGGTCCCTTCAGCCATGAATTCAGGCAATTGTAAATTATTACCAGTAACGGGCCTGAAAGCCATTATAATGAAAAGTGTGGGGTTCTATACCCTGGAATTTATCTCATCAGCAACTAACTCCCCAGAGTGGCTGGAGGTTTGGCTGCATCAGCAAAAAGGACCAGGAGTCCACAACTGCCTCTTACCACACTAGCCAATCAGGGAGACCACAGCCGATACAGGGAGATGTTTTCTCTTCTATTCAGCCATGGGCTTCATATATGAGACCCAAATTTAAAGCCAGGCATGGTGGCAAACACCTGTAATCTAGGCATTCAGGAGATTAAACATAGGAGAAGCGGGAGTACAAGATTTTCCTTGGCTATCTACAAGTTCTAGGCAAGCCTGAGCTTAATGAGATTCCATCTCAAATGCCAATCAAGCAAAGAAAGACTCAAATTCAGGCTTCAAAGTGGTAGTGCACACCTGTAATCTCAGCACTCAAGAGCTGAGGGAGGAAGATCACAAGTTCAAGGCTAGCCCAGGCTATGTAGTTAACACCCTGTCTCAAAACAAGGGGCTGGAGGATGATGGCTAGGCAGTTAAGAATACTTTCTGCTCTTCCATAGGACCCTGGCACCGCACTCTAATGGGTGGCTGTCTTACTTATGGTTTCTATTGCTCCAGTGAAACACCATGACCAAAAAGCAAGTCAGGGAGTTAAGGGCTTATTTGGCTTACACTTCCACAGTACTGTGCATCGAAGGACGTCAGGACAGGAACTCAAACAGGGCAGGAACCTGGAGCAGGAGCCGATGCAGACTTCCACATGGTTTGTTCAGTCTGCTTTCTTACAGAACCTAGGACCATCAACTCTGGGATGGCACCACCTGCCAGGGGCTGGACCCTCCTCCACTGATCAGTAATTGAGAAAGTGCCTCACAGCTGGATATCATGGGGGAGTTTCTTCAACTGAGGCTCCTTCTCTGATGACTCTAGCTTTATGTCAAGTTAACACAAAATCAACCAGTACAGTGACTTACAACTGCCTTTAACTCGAGCTCCAAGGGATCCAATATCTTTTTCTGATCTTATTGGACACACACACTAAAATAAAATAAAATAAAATAAATGCTTTTTAAAGTCTCATCAAGCAGATGTTACTTCTCCATATTTTATCACTTTAATGATAGTAACAAAATAGCACACAATTTAATAAGAAAAAAAATCCTAATGCAAATCAAAACAACCCTGAGATTCCATCTCACACCAATCAGAATGGCTAAGATCAAAAATTCAGGTGACAGCAGATGCTGGCGAGGATATGGGAAAAGAGGAACATTCCTTCATTGCTGGTGGGATTGCAAGCTTGTACAACCACTCTGGAAATCAGTCTGGCGGTTCCTCAGAAAACTGGACATAGTGCTACCGGAAGATCCAGCAATACCTCTTCTGGGCATATATCCAGAAGATCTTCCAACTAGTCATAAAGACACATGCTCCACTATGTTCATAGCAGCCTTATTTATAATAGCCAGAAGCTGGAAAGAACCCAGATGTCCCTCAATAGAGGAATGGATACAGAAACTGTGGTACATTTACACAATGGAGTATTACTCAGCTATAAAAAACAATGAATTTATGAAATTCTTGGGCAAATGAATGGATCTGGAGGATATCATCCTTAGTGAGGTAACCCAATCACAAAAGAAGTCACTAGATATGCACTCACTGATAAGTGGATATTAGCCCAGAATCTTAGAATACCCAAGGTACAATTTGCAAAACACAAGAAAACCAAAAAGAAGGAAGACCAACGTGTGGATACTTCATTCCTCCTTAGAATAGGGAACAAAATACCCATAAAAGGAGTTACAGAGACAAAGTTTGGAGCTAAGACGAAAGGATGGACTATCCAGAGACTACCCCACCCAGGGGACTGCTTGTGGACGTTGTACATCGTGGTGCGGAGCCTAGTGCGCACCACGATGTACAACGTCCACAAGCAGCAAGAAGTGGAAGTGAGTGGGTAGAGGGGCAGGGCGGGGGGAGGGCATAGGGGACATTCGGGATAGCATTTGAAATGTAAATGAAGAAAATATCTAATAAAATAATTTTAAAAAAGAAAAGAAAATAGAAAAAAAATCCTATCTAGTGTCTAGGAAGTAAGACTCTGTCTGCACTTGACAGTCAAATCCCTGCTAGGTGGAGAAGGGAGACATAATGCCCATCACTACTGAAAGACCTGGAGAACCTGAGTGTTGCTAGGAGCAGAGGGTGGAGGAGAGAGGTCTCTGCTGACTTTCAGAAAGCATTGGCTAAGCTCCCACACGTCCTTCTGGCAGAGGACATACCCAACAATATCTAGCTCATGTTTACAAGGTGTGGAGTCAGTTAAGGGCCTCAGAAATCCTGAGGGGGGAAAAAATGTCACCTATTCTGTTCAGCCACCTTACTGTCAAGCCGCTTTCCTCACTCCTTACACCAGGCAGGCGAATCAAGGAAGGGGCGTTGAGACTGAGAGTCCTGTAAGCAAGACTCAAAAAATCTTGCACCCTGCAAGACAACAGTCATGGGGCTGACAAAATACTCAGTCAGCAGAACGTCTGACGCCCTGAACTCAGTTTCCGTGTCTACCAGGTACAAGGAGACGACTGGCTCGTACAATTTGTCTTCCGACCTCCACAGGAACACGAACACTCACATTCTTCAACTAATTTTATTTTTTAATCCCACTCATGTTCAGTAGTTCACCCATCAGCCATTGTCTCTATTTTCATACTTTTTTTTTTTTTTTTTTGGTTTTTCGAGACAGGGTTTCTCTGTATAGCTCTGGCTGTCCTGGAACTCACTTTGTAGACCAGGCTGGCCTCGAACTCAGAAATCTGCCTGCCTCTGCCTCCCGAGTGCTGGGATTAAAGGTGTGTGCCACCACACCCGGCTATTTTCATACTTTTAAAGATTCATTCTCATTTTTACAGATGTGTGTGAATGTCTGTGTGGGGGCGGTGCATGAGAGTACAGGTGCTGAGGAGGCCACAAAAGAGCATCAAATCCTCCAGAGTCAGAGTTTCAGGTAACTGTGAGCCACCTAACTTAGGTGCTGGGAACTGAACTCAGGCTCTCTGGAAGAACAAAATTGTCTCTTAACCACAAAGCCATCTCTCTGGCTCTCAGCCTTGTTTTCTTCCAGAACTGGGGGTTGAGTTTTGGACCTTGAGCATGCCAGGCCAGTGCCCCCTTAGCCCTTCGGTCTGAATCCAAGAGTAATAGATTAATGTACCACTAAGAAATAAAGCAAGCTTTCAGCTCATAGGCTTGGTCCCCGAGCATTCTGTATACCCTCTTATCTCTCCTCCACCCCTTCCCGACACACCGTATGCCCACTTACACAGGTGACATTTAATGACTGAGGTAGTTAAAATTTGCACCCAAATCTTTCTGAATACAGATCTTAGGGCTCTAAAACACTCTGTTATACTGTCTCTATTGAAATAAAATGGGATACCCAAGAATCAGAATTAGTGAGAAGAGGAGACGGGAAACAGAAATGAGAAATGCATGCAGAACTAACCAAATTCCTCTCAAAAAGGCAAATTCCATTCCCATGTGAAACATGCAGATGGTGTTTTCTGCTGCATACATAGAATGTGGCTGTAAATGACTCAAGAAAAATGTTTCCATGCTACATATGTATCTCAGCATCGGGGTGACTGTGGCATCGCCTGGGACCAGCTGCTGCCGATAGCTGGAGGAGGGGGAGACTCCAGTGTTCTTTTAGCTTATTTTATTTTATTTTTCCACCGGAAAATACATCGAAGCCTTCTCACAGGAAACCAGGGCTTCTTGATTTAGTGGGCCGACTGCAAATATGCAATGTACAAAGGAGTAAAGAGATACAGGCATGAGCCACTTGGGGAAAAAAATCTATTATTATCTGCATTCCAAAGTGGGAAATTACTGCCCTTTAAAGGATAGTTATGGGGCAAGGCAAGAATAATTCCACTTGATGGGATGAGGGCTATCATCATCCAAGAAAGCACAGGAAGCTTCTTATCTGTCTTATAATTATATCAATATTATTGATCAAACGAGGTGCTCTCAGACTCATCATTAATGTCCATATGATCAAACGGAAAAGTTTAGGAAACAAAATAAAAAGATGGCTAAATGTACAGTGTAAAATTATGATGTTTAATACAATTAAGTATGGTGTGCTGGCTAGTTTTATGTCAACTCGATACAAGCTGGAGTCATCAGAGATGAAGGAGTGTCAATAGAGAAAATGCAACTGTAAGATCAGGTTGTAGGCATGTCAGTAATAGATGTGAGACTGGCCCTGGGTTCTATAAGAAAGCACACTGAGAAAGCCATGAGGAGCAAGTCAGTAAGCAGCACTCCTCCACGCCTTCTGTATCAGCTCCTGCCTCCAGGTTCCTATCCTGCTTGAGTTCCTGCCCCCACTGCTTTTGATGAACTGTTACATGGAACGTTGAGTGAAATAAACCCTTCCCTCCCCAAGTTGCTTTGGTTATGGTATTTTTATCACAATAACAGTAGACCTAACTAAGACATTCAGCTGTCTCAAAACGTCTGATACTAAAATAGCATCACTAGCCTTAATCCTAATACTTGGGAGGCAGAATCGGGAAGATTTCTGAGAGTTCAAGGCCAGCCTGGTCTATAGAACTAGTTCCGGGACAACGTGATCTACACAAAGAGACTCAAAAACAAAACAAAGCAAAACAAACAGAACAAAACGACTTAAACAAACAATAAGAATTTAGTAGTTAAGAGAAATATAAAATTACTTGTGTTGTTAATATTTGTGTTGGCTACTGTGTGACAACAGCTAATCTACTTCAAGATGTTATTTATATTCTGTGAGATATGTATGTAAAAAATGTCATAATGAAATTCATTCTTTTGAACTCATTTTTTTTATAAAAAAAATATTTAAACCAGGTATGATGGCTATTCACAGTTGTCAACCTGACTGTATCTGGAATGAACCACAATTCAGAAGTGGAGGGCACACCTGTGATCCCGATCTTGAGGTAGAAAGACAACATCCCTATTGAGGCTAGAAGCCGTGAACTAGGTCCTGAAGCAGGTTAGTGCATGCCTTCAAACCAGATCTTGAGGCACACTTTTGACCTGAGCCATACATTCTGCTGGAGTCCTAGATAAGGACAATGGAAGATGGGCAGTTCATCCTCCAGCAGCTTGTCTTCACTTTCCCGGCATACCCATCCCCTCGTTGGCATTGAAGCCTACCTCTTTGGGATTTCAGCTTTTACAGAAAAACCAGTTGAGACAACCAGCATTGTGGGACTGAGCAACTACTAGATTCTTGGACTTTCCATTACAGTTGGCCACTGTTTGGCTAGTTGGACTATACCCTGTAAGTCATTCCAATAAATTCCATATAGATGATACATAGATAGATGATGGATGGATAGATAGATAGATAGATAGATAGATAGATAGATAGATAGATAGATAGATAGATAGATTCATTTCATAAGTTCGGTAACTCTAAAGAACCCTGCCTAATACACCAGGTACATGCCTCTAATCCCAGCAATTAGGGGTGGAGGCAGGAGAATCAGGAGCTCCTAAGCAATATATAGAGTAACCTTGAGTCCTGAGTAGGCTACATGGGACCCTATATCAAAATAAAGAACAAAGAAGAAGAAGAGAAGAAAAGAAGAAACAAGGTAACATCTTGCTCAGTTGGGAAAGTGCTTTTCTAGCAGGCATGAAGCCTGGGTTGGGCCCCAGCATTTACATTTTTTTCAGATCACTTATAATGAAAAATAGAAACAGCTTTCTCACTGAGTAACACTATGTGGAGTTGAATTAGTCTAGGAGACTCTTATGCAATGATATGGTTTAATCCATGACCTTTATCTCTGTGCACAAGTGATAACTAAGAAGAAGTTGAACCCTGATCTTGACTTGAGTGTGAAGGGGCTATTTTCAATTATCTAGAAATCATTAGCTGTGCTTTATTTATTGTTTGTCTGTTTGCTTGCTTGTTTAAGACACATCTTAATGTGTAGCACTGGCTGGCTTGGGACTCAGAGCCTCTGCCTCTCCAGTTCTGGGATTAGAAGCATGACCAGGTTTGGGAGAGTGTCTTAAGGCTGTGTTGTGGGTCAAAATGTAGCCAGACTCCCACTCTTACAAAATGTCAGCTCAACAAGCAACGTAAGCGTCAGAACTGGGCAGAGGAACATTCATTCATTACAAGACGGGAACAGCAAGAAAACAAAGACATGTTTGAAGAAAGGAAAGGACACTCCAAAATGTTGATAACAGAATCCAAAGAAGGTGGCCATTATTTTGTTCTTTGCCACATCTCTATTTTATGAGTCTGGTGTCTATGATATGGATTGAGTACAGAAAGACTGACGGTTCGAACCAGGCATGGCGGCACATGTCTGCACTCCAGCATTTGAGAGGTTCAGGCAGGAAAACACAGATTTTAAAAAAAAATTACATTTGTGTGTGTATGTGTGTGTGTGTGTGTGTGTGTGTGTGTGTAAGGCTGCGTACATGACACAGTGCACACGAAGAGACCAGAAGACTGCCTACCAGCTCTCTCTTTCCACATTGTGGGACCTGGGAAATGAACACAGGTTGTCAGTCTTAGCATACACAGTGTTCCATACACAATGAAGCATCTCACCAGCCAGAGATCAGGAGCTCCACATTAACCTGGGCTCCCTGAGGTCCTTATGCAGGATCTCAAATAAACAAAAAACGGAAACAACAGTCGACGGTGCAAATACTCAAATGAGAAAGAACAAGGCTTCGATGATCTTGATTGTTCCCTCTGGTCAGGCAAATAACTGTTGTCCATCACACGTCTAATTCTTCCACTGATTTAGACAACTCTCACAAAAGTGCAGGCAGTTTTGGCAATACACGATAATAATTGAATAGCAGTCGTTCCTGTGGGGTTGGAGCCATGGCTCAGGGGTCAAGAGCACTAGTGCCCTTGCACCCAGGTTTGGTTCCCCGTTCCCACATGGAGGCTACAACCCCAGTTGTAGATCACCAGATGGACACACACGTGGTGCACATCCATACATAAGTACCCACAGGCAAAACACGCACACATGTAAACATAAGTAAATAATTATTTCTTAAAAAAATGGTTCCTTGAGCCGGGCGTGGTGGCACATGCCTTTAAGCCCAGCACTCGGGAGGCAGAGGCAGGTGGATTTCTGAGTTCGAGGCCAGCCTGGTCTACAGAGTGAGTTCCAAGACAGCCAGGGCTATATAGAGAAACCCTGTCTGGAAAAACAAAACAAAACAAAACAAAAGGTTCCTTGTGTTTAAACTTCAAGCTTTTTTTAAACCACTAATGTCTTAAAGAAAACAAAAAGGATACAAATAACAACAAAATAACAATGCTTTTATTGTAATTATAATCACACTTGGAAGCACAGAGGAGACTGGAGGGCCTGTCTCAGGCTCCAAGACAGCCAGGGCTACATAAGAAGACTGCCCCTCCCCCACACAAATTAAGATGTGATCATGGAAAGAATTTTTTTTTAAGTTTTCTTTATTTTATATCAGTGCGTGTTCTGCCTGCATGGATGTATGTGTACCATATGTGTTTTATTTCTTTTATATCAGTGCGTGTTCTCCCTGCATGGATGTATGTGTACCATGTGCATGCCTGATGCCCATGGAGGTCTGAGGGTTTGGATCCCTTGGAATTGGAGCTATAGATGCTTAGGAGCCACCACGTGGGTGCTTGAGATCAAACTCAGGTCCTCTCGGAGAGTAGCAAGTGCTCTTATATGCTGTGCCATCTGTCCTGCCTCAGGACAGGAATTTTTTTTTTAACGTTTGGATTTTAAATATCTTTGATAAAACTGTTTCTGTTAAGTGTGGCTGCATTTACTCAGCTGCCGTGTTTATCCCAATCTTACAATCAGTTTAGTCCATTGTCCTGTTTAAGTCCCTATAAAATGCACACAAGCTAAGCAGCTGTAGGACAGAGACAATCTGGTGGAGCAATCTCTGATGTCGCAAGCCTCAATCCACCGCAAAATCAAGTCTTTGCTCAACTCCACATAAGGGCGCTCCTCACAGACATGGGCCGCTCGCCGCTCACGCGGGAGAATACTTTGGGTTCAAAGTGCACCTCAAAAAATATAGCAGCGCTCCCTCATCTTTTTTTTTTTTTTTTTCTTTCTTTCTCTTATGTCTTCCTTTTAAGAGACACCAATCTCAGGCAGACCAGATGTGGTAGCAGAGGCAGGCAGATTTCTGTGAGTTCTAGGTCATTGCAAGTTCCATGACAGTCAGGACTACATAGAAAAACTCTCCTCATAAAGAAATAAGTAAACGAATGAATAAACAAACAGACAAAGAGGAAAAGACAGACAGACAGACAGACAGACAGACAGATCTCAGGCAGTTGTAGTGGTGGTTTATCCCTATATTCTCAGCACTTTGGGAGACCAGGAATTCAGGAGATCAGGGCCAACGGGTGGGTGACATGAGACCAGAAAGAGACTCTCAGAATAGTGAGGTAGGGAGACCAAGGATGGGGGGTGGGGGTGGGGGTGAGACCCGAGTGCTTTGAAGTCTACATTGTCTCCAGTACCACTGCTCTTGCTCTAAAGCTTCCTCAGAGGCTCCTCTGAGCCTCCCCTTTCCTCTGTTGACCAGGCACCACACCCTTGCATGGAAATCGCATTTGTAAAGATCTTCCCCCAAAGCAAACAAGCAGAGAAGCTGCTGAAATTCCTCCAGCCCAGCTTGCTTGCCCTTTGTCTTCCTCGGTCTTCTTTCTGTCTCCGCAGCATCCTCGGTTCCTCTTCTGCTGTATTCCCTTCACTCTCTGCCTTTTCTAATGAATAGATGGCTGCAGACAGGACACACCAGTCCTTCTCTTAGTCTTTGTCTGTCTCCCTCTCTCAACTGGGCAGGCTTCTTCCTAAAACCGCAGATGGTCAGTGAGAAGAGCCATCGCTCAGCTTTCACGCAGAGACAGGGCAGGCTGGTCCTAGCTAGAAGTCCTTAACCATCACCGCAGCTCTTCGAGAGTAATCGGATCCCTGTGCACTACTGCCTTGGAGGGTTTTACAAAGAACTTAATTCCCAGGTGGTTTTCGGCTTTCCGTGAGCAAAGAGAAGCCAGAGCGCATGCCTGCAATTGTGGATCTGAATGACCCACTGATACCTTAGCACACGGGTCTGAAGACTTTAAACTTGTTTTTTGTGTTATAAAGTAACGGGATGTTTAAAATCACATACAGGATAGTAGCTAACCTGATCATTCAGTTTCTTTCCCTTCCTTCCTTCCTTCCTTCCTTCCTTCCTTCCTTCCTTCCTTCCTTCCTTCCTTCCTCCCTTCCCTCCTCTCCTCTTCTGCCCTCCTTCCCTCTCTCTCTTTCCTTCCTTGCTTTCTTCTTCCTCCCCTCCCTCCCTGCCTTCCTCCCTGCCTCCCTCCTTCCTCTCTCCCTCCCTCTGTCCCTTCCTATTTCCTTCCTTCCATCCATTGTCTTTTAGGGGTTCACTGTGTAACCCTGGCTGGTCCTGAACTCACAAACCTCTGCTTGTCTCAACAACACATGCACAAACTCAATGGCAAATGCAAATTTGGAAACACATACACCATAATGGTGGCAAAATGCTACTACCACCTAGTAGATTTTTAAAAGATTTATTTTAGTGGCAAAAAAAAATGATTTATTTTATATTATGCATATGGATGTGTTTGTGTAGGGACCTATATTTGTGAGTGTGGGACCCACAGAAGCCAGAAGTATAGAACGCCCTAGAGCTAAAGTCAGGTGGTTCTGAGCCACCTGAGACAGATGCTGGGAACAGAACTTCAGTTCTCTGGAAGGGCATTCCTAATCATGGAGTATAATCTCTCCTGCCTCATACCCAAATATATTTGAGACAGGAAAACTTTGTCATATTCAGTTTTTCCTCATAAAATGTAGCAAAATTCTTGTATTTACTAAGTGCTCATTTCACATTTATTAAATGAATTTGGAGACTCTCTAAAATTTTTGACTGGGTTTTTTTTTTTTTTTTCATTTTAAACAAGAAGTTTATTTAAACAAGACGCTTGACTTGAAGGGAAAACTATCTAGGATCATTTTGTTCAAGACTAATTTATTCCTACTTAAAGACAGATTGCCCTACATGTAACAGCTACGTACAAAAAAGTTATAAAATTGTCCTTGGTTTTACAATGATAAATGAAAAACATTAAAATTCTCCAATCGAACAAGGTATGCAAGGATTTGGTGGTGTTGGGTTCTTTTGTTAAAACAATGAGAGCAAAATAACTTACTGGAATATAAAGATAAGAGCTGAATGAGCATGCCACTAATGGAGAAGGGGGTATCTTCACAGACCCAGTACTTTCCCCCAGACCATCTCCATCTGATGTCAACCAGGACAGAACACTGTCCATTTAGTTTAAAAAAGGAAAAGAAAAAAAAGATCACTATGCTTGTGCACACACACCAGTTACTTTATGTACAATAAAGAAATGGGGACAGGGACATGAAAGAAGAGAGAAAACTATGCTGTAGTACTCAGGCTGTGGCGGGACCAAATTGTGGCTTTCTGATTGAGAATGTATTCTTGGTCTATAACAAAATTCTGGAGTAAAGTAGCAGGATCCCTTTTTTAGAAGACACCTCCAGTCTGCTGCTGGAACACATCCATCGTATCTTCATCCTCCATTTCCAACTGGGCAGGTGTGTCTGCTTCGTTGATTGGCTGCCCATCAAACCGGAATCTGATCGGCCTCATTGACAGACCCTGCCGTTCACAATAGGCTTTCCTTAGTTTACTAAGCGGTGTGTGCCTCTTAATCTTAAACTGCACCTCAGAACCATCCGGTCCCGCCACCTTCAAGTTAATATGATCGTGTTCTCGTCTTGACTCCTTCCTTGGGTTTCTCATCGGCCATGGCGAGCGCCGGAGTCTCCTCAGTTGCCCTTCACAAAAGAGGCACCGGGTCCGCCCTGAGGGAGCACACAAGCAGTACCAGGAGCCGCTGGAGGAGGCGGCAGCGGTGTTGGCTGGGTTTTTTGAGGCAGGTTCTCACTATATAGTTCTGGCTGTCCTGGAACTCATTATGTAAACCAGGCTGGTCTGAACTCCCACCGACCTGCTTGCCTCTGATTCCTGAGAACTGAGATTAACCGTGATATATATATATATATATATATATATATATATATATATATATATATATATATACACACATATATAATACACTATATATAAATACACACTATATATATAAATACACACTATATATATAAATACACACACTATATATATAAATACACACACACTATATATATAGATAGATAGATAGATAGATATAGATATAGATATAGATATAGATATAGATATATATAGAGAGAGTGTGTGTGTGCCACAGAGGCCAGAGTATCTGAATCCCCTAGAGTTGGAGTCATAAGCAGTTGTGAGCTGCCTCACTAGGATGCTGGTAATTTTGAACTCAGATCCTCTGAAAGAACTATGTACTCTTAACCACTGAGCCATATCTCTAGCCCCTCAAAGACAAAGTAGAAGCAAAAGTTAGGCTATCAAGGTTCAGTGGTCCATGCCTTTAATCCCATCACTTGGGAGGCAGAGACAGGCAGATCTGAATCTAGTCTGTGTTAGTTCATATACCGAGTTCCAGGCTAGCCAAGGCTAAATAGTGAGATTTGATCTCATGAGGCTCTATCTCAAAAAATGGGACAGGATAAATCACAGAGCTTTGTAATG
>NC_034608.1:79883155-79901234 GCF_900095145.1 Mus pahari | reverse complement strand
AAAAGAAAAGAAAAGAAAAAAGAAAAAGAAAAAGAAAAAGAAAAAATCAGATCTACTTAAGCCCTAAAGTGGCCTATGTCACACCTAGCTACTTTCAGTTTGGGACAGGAGCTGAACCTCCAAGCTTAAGATTCACACAAGAGGTTCTTGCTGTTACCTGCTTAAAGCTAAACACTCAGTGGGACCTTCAGACTCTATAGCTAAACAAAGATGAGAATTCCACATATCTTAAAGCCACTGAGGAATGTTGACAGTTTGTTAGTAGTTTTATTTCATGTGTAATTACGTAATAATTTATATCATGTAATTATGTAATAATTTATATCATGTAATTATGATAATTATTGCCTAGGAGTAACTGAGGTTCATGACAAAAATTCCTGAGACTGTTTTTGATTTAAAAACAAAAACAAAAAACCAAAACAGCCCATGAGTAAAGTCACAAGTGGGAAGGACGAGGGCAGACCCAAACATGTCTGACCGTAGTGGCTTCTCTTCTAGTCGGCAAGTTAATACATCATGTGTGTTACATGAATATGCACATAGCATGTGTATATGTGTATGTGTGCTACATGTATATATACATAGCATGTGCATATGTGTACGTGTGGAAGCCAGAGGACAACCTTCCTCAGATACTCAACATCTTAATTTTTGAGATAAGGCCTGAAATTCTCTACCAGAGGCGAACGGATAAGCAAGCCCCAGGGAGTCTTTCTATCTCCACTCCCCCCAACCGTGGGCTCACAAGCACAGGCTGCTACACTCAATGTTCTACAGGGGTCCTGGGAACCCAAACTCTGATCCCCACATTTGCCCAACAAGCCTTTTAACATGCGAGCCGTCTCCATAGCCCCACTAGCGTGGTTTTAAGTCCAATCCCTGATCTTGCTTACACTGCATCATTGTAACAAAAAGATCTTGGTTAGCTGCTGTAGCTCAGCTGGCTGGATATGAATCACCCTGAGTGATTTCTGTATGTGACAAAGTTGGGAGTCTATTATATGCACGGACCATATTATGTTTGTAGGGTTTGCTGGATATATGAGGCTTAGAAAGATAGTCGTATTCTCAAAAGTGTGTCCTTTTTTTTTTGGCATTATGGGTTCTTGAGAAAATATATGTTTTGGCTCAGACACTAACTTGATGCTGCATTTATGTTCAGTAATGTTTTTTCAACTAGCACATGTGCCCAAGAAGATCCTGGGAAAATTTTTGAGCAAGTATTGTACTGAGTAAATGTTTTTACCACACTCAATATTCTAATTTTATATATTTTATGATATCTCCAACATGTCTAATTTACCATTTCCTCTAAGCAGGGAGAACGCCAATTTCGATTACACAAGTTTTCAAAACTACTCATTTCTCATTTTTTATTCTACCCCTCTATCAGCTTGGGCATCCATATTGGTGCTGGTTAGAGGCCTGGTTAAATGATTCAGTGAGTAAAGGGGCTTGCTGCACAGGCCTGGCAAACTGAAAACCAATTCCACACACTTGTCCCCTGACCACCACAAATGCCTACACATCACAAACCATACACAAAACAACAACGATAAGAGGATGATGATAATGATGATGATGATGATGATGATGATGATGATGATGATGATGATGATATAAGAATAGAAAAAATCTCACAGGAACTTCTGACCACCACTGGTGTATACATGAGCAACTTCTAACAAACTGTCAACGTTCCTCAGTGGCTTTAAGATACGTGGAATTCCCGTCTTTGTTTAGCTATAGAGTCTGAAGGTCCCACTGAGTGTTTAGCTTTAAGCAGGTAACAGCAAGAACCTCTTGTGTGAATCTTAAGCTTGGAGGTTCAGCTCCTGTCCCAAACTGAAAGTAGCTAGGTGTGACATAGGCCACTTTAGGGCTTAAGTAGATCTGATTTTTTCTTTTTCTTTTCTTTTCTTTTCTTTTCTTTTCTTTTCTTTTCTTTTCTTTTCTTTCTTTTTTTTTTTTGTCCTGGCGTCTGTCACTAAGGCATTTGGCTGCAGTCACAAAAGAAAAGAAGAACTGTTTTCCAGTTGCGCTCTTCATCTAAAACGTGTGGGGGGGGGCAGGAGGTGTTTTGAGGTCAGCAGAGTGGACCGAACTTCCAGGGGATCTGAGTTCNATTCCCGGCCTCCGCATCAGGAGGCTCACAACCATCTGTAACTCCTGCTCCANAGGATTTGATTTCTTTTTCTGGTCTCAGAGAGTACCCACACCATGGCGAACAAACANACACACACATAAATAAAACATTTTAAAAATTACATGGAAGCGATGTTGTTCTATATTAACTAAAAATCTGCACAAATAAAAAAAGTAATTAAAATTTAAAGTGAAACATTTAGACTTTAAGTTGACATTACAAAGCTCTGTGATTTATCCTGTCCCATTTTTTGAGATAGAGCCTCATGAGATCAANTCTCACTATTTAGCCTTGGCTAGCCTGGAACTCAGTATATGAACTAACACAGACTAGCCTGTCTCTGCCTCCCAAGTGATGGGATTAAAGGCATGGACCACTGTACCTTGATAGCCTAACTTTTGCCTCTACTTTGTCTTTGAGGGGCTAGAGATATGACTAAGAGTGGTTAAGAGTACCATTCTTTGAAGTTATCATCCATGTTTATAATGAATTTTAGTCCTTTTCACCCCCATTGCCTGGTCTCACCCTTTCCCTTCTCCCAGGGAAACCTTTATTGTTCTCGACTAGTTCTCATCCTGTTTTCCTGCCTTGGTGTATGGCTCCTTAGTTTAGCTAGGGTTGCTGGATAAGACAGGGTGGGGGTGGGGGGTGACTTGCTGGAGCAGGGGCAACCTCTAAGTAACTACACCAGTGAAGAAAACCCTAACTCTTTCCTCAGCCACCATTGACTAGCAGTCATCCCTCAGGGAGGGGTGGGGCCCCAATAGTCCTCCCTTCCATGATGAAATGTTGAAGGATGCCTTGTGTGGATAACCACAGTTGTGCTGAGTTCATGAGCTCATCAATCATGTTATATCCAGAGACACTATTTGACAGCTTCTCCCCCAACCTCTGGCTTCTTTCTAGCCCTTTTGAGTCTTGTGGTCAGGGTGATATACCATACCACAGTCACATTCTCTGTCATTCCTCCACTGGTGACTCTGTATGGGCTACTCTGCTCCATCACAAGTGAAGCCTCTATGGTATTCTCTGATAAAGGCTGAGAGTTGCGTTAAACTAGGGGTAGATAAAAATCTAGATGGCAGTTTGGATTTTTTTTTTTTTTAAGAGAGGATCTATACATAGCTATTGAGCCTGGAAATCCTATATAGTGAAGAACAACCTTGAATTATTTCTCCCTTTTATCACTGGAATTAAAAGTATGTCCAAGCACATCCAAGAAATACCCTCATTTTTACAATCGTTTTTGTTTTTTTAAGATAAGGTTTCTTTGTGCCCTGGTTGTCTTGGAACTGGCTCTGAAGTCCAGGCTGATCTCAAACTCACAGAGATTGCCTGCCTCTGCCTCCCAAATGCTGGGATTAAAGGGGGGGTGCCACCAGGCCCAGACTACCCTTATTGTTATACTGGCTTTGGTAAGCTACTTTTAAGATAGGATCTAGAATTCGAACATTAAAGAAGAAACTAGAGCAAAATGGCTGAAAACTCAGATCATGGAATTGACCCTATCCACTCTTCTTTCTTAGCTATCAATTCCTTCATCAAGGAAGCAGGGAGAATAATAAATATTTTAACTACTTTGATCTCTCTTCCCTCCCTCCTTCTCCCTCTCCCCTTTTCTCTTCTTTATTCTCCTCTTCTGGGAAGTTTCCAAGACTTACACCTTGCCTGTCTTATCCTTTTGTTCCCCCTAAACGCTAATAAAACGATCCTTGAGCTTCCTTTCATCCATTCTACTTTAAAATTCTTTTATTAATCAGGCTAAGAATTCGTGAAAGGGAACCCCAGTTTCTCCAGAAAGAACAGGGTCTCTCTATAATGCAAGCTGGCCTGGAGTTCCCTGTATAGTCCGGAATGGCTTCAAACTCATTAATGTCAGCCTGGACTCCATCTCCCAGGTGTTGGGCTTGAAAGTAAGTGCCACCACACATGGGAATTTCTCTTAAATCAACACTTGCTGTTTAGCTAAGGCCATTATTTCAACTATAAAAGACTCTGTACTAGGGCTTATAATACAGCTCGGTCACTAAGAGCACTTACTACTCTTCCTGAAGGCCTGAACCAGTGTCAGGTGTCATAACTAACTGCCTGTAACTTGAACTACAGGAGATCTAACACCCTCTTCTCACCTCCTTGGACACACACACACACACTTCTTTGTTTTCTTTTTTTTTTTGTTTTTTTGTTTTTTTTTTGTTTTGAGACAGCATTTCTCTGTGTAGCCCTGACTGTCCTGGATCTTGCTCTGTAGACCAGGCTGGCCTTAGATTCTCAGATCCACCTGCCTCTGCCTCCTGAGTGCTGGGATTAAAGGCGTGTGCTACCACATCTGGCTTATACCTTAAAATTTCTTTTAAAAACAAACAAACAAACAAAAAAACCCAACAACAATAACTATAAAACCAGTCTGGAGAAATGGCTCAGCAGCTAAAAGCAGATGCTGCTCTGTCAGAGGGTCTGAGTTCATTCCAGCACGCACACAGTGGCTCGCTACTGCCTGTAACTACAGCTCAGGGGACCTGATGTCCTCTTCTGGACTCTGTGGGCACTGCATATACACGGTGCTCAGACATACAGGCAGGCAAAAAAAATAATAAGTAAGTAAGTAAATAAGTAAATAAATAGATAAATAGTTTTTACTATCTATCTATCTATCTATCTATCTATCTATCTATCTATCTATCCATCTTCTACCATCCATTTTTGAGATAGGGTCACTCTGTTATATAGTCTTGGCTGTACCAGTACTCGCTATGTACACCAGGCTGTCCTGGAATTCACAGAGATCTGCCTGCCCATGCCTTTTGAGTGCCGGGATTAAAGATAAATGCCACCACACTTGACCTTAAATAATTTTTGAAAAAAAAAATGTTTTAAAGAATTTTTTTTAAAGTTCTGTCTAATCTGGAATAACTAGGCAGATATGGAATTTTACAGCTAATTTGTAAAATCAAAATAATTTTTGCATTTCAAACCTTAAGAAGCCCAAGGTTGTGTGTGACCACCACCTGACTTTAAAGATGCCAAAATGGAACAAAATTCCTGACAATTCACAATCACTTACATGTGCTTGGGTCTGATCTTTCAGAGTATAGATACAAGTCCTTTTGGATTAGAATACTTCTCATATACAACAGTCTTTTATTACAGGTAAGAAAGTTCTTAGACAGGAGATGTGGGTAGGTGTGCAAGACAAAAACTAGACTCCTTTTGTTTCTTCTGACTGTTTAGAAACCAGCTACAGGAGCTGGAGAGATGGCTCAGCGGTTAAGAGCACTGACTGCTCTTCCGAGGTTCCTGAGTTCAAATCCCAGAAGCCACATGATGGATCACAACCATCTGTAATGAGATCTGAAGCCCTCTTCTGGTGCATCTGAAGACAGCTACAGTGTACTTAGACATAATAATAAATAAATCTTGAAAGAAAGAAAGAAAGAAAGAAAGAAAGAAAGAAAGAAAGAAAGAAAGAAAGAAAGAAAGAAAGAAAGAAAGAAACCAGCTACAACATTCTTTCTCCATCTGTAATCTGGTCTCCGTGCGGGTGACACTTTACCTGACGCTCCTCCACTTGCAAATTTACAGCAGAGCACTGATTTTATGTCTGTGGCTTGCCTGAACTTCCTTTGGAAAACTCTTGGATGTTTGCAGATGAAAATGACCTCCATCACTTTTTAAATTGCACTTAAATGAAAAGATAAACATTTCACGGATTTACTTGTGAACCTTCTAAACTCCAGGAATCTCTGATGGTGGGAACCCACACACACACATTAAGCCACTTGGAGATTTAATATAAATAGGCACTACGTTGTAGTAACTCTGGCAGTGAGGAAGCGCGCGCCAACACAGAGCCCATACAAAGCATTTGGGAATCCCTCAGCTAGAGCTCCAGCATTCCTTCTGCGAGAGGACATAAGGGAGACTTCCCGTCCTTTCCTCTGGTTCCTGCATGTGGAATCAATATGGGCAATGCAAAGTTTAAACAGATGCAATGGAGGGGAGAGGAGGCAGGCAAGGCTTCGTTTTACATAGTTCTTCATAAACAGATTGAATTGGAGTCACTCTCCTTGGAGCTTTGCGGAGAAGACTTCCCGCTTAAGTTACTGCGTGCCTGAATGGTCCATTTCACCAATATTTGCTTATGGAAATAAGGGGGAGTGGCAGGGAGCAGCGGAGAGGAATGGAGGAGGGGCTTGAGGCTTGGGAGCTCTGGCCGCAGCCCCGAGCACCAGTAACCTTGTCTGATGTGATCATTAACCTTTTCAGGAAAAAGCAGCTGGCAGCCCTCTGAGGTCTGGCCATAGGATGTGGGGTGAGCCGGACAGATACCGTCCGGGCTATTTACAGACGATTTCTTTACTTGAAGAGCTATTGTTCACTTGCGTGTAAGAAAAAAGAAAAACAAAAGAAAAGAAAAGAAAAGAAAAAGAAGAAAAGAAAGGAGAGAGAGAAAAGAAAAAAAAAAAGATGAGATTCCAGCCCTTTTTTTGGGTATTTTTTATTTTTGCCATGAGTCTCCTTTTTATCAGTGCACAGAAACCAGGTAGGTTTTTGAAATAACTGGCTAGGGTAACTTGTTTGTTCGCCTGTTCGTGCTTCTGGGTCTCTAAGCGTGCTTATGCTGAGAATTATTTAGGTTTACTTCCAGTTAATAGGACTGAGGAAAATATTCCTGAAGTACCTTTGGCTATCTCATTGTGGGATACTATTTGGGCATTTTAAAATATTGTTATGTATTTTACAGTTATTTTTCTAAGAAAATAATTCTCAAAACTATTATCCATACAAGTAAATAGACGGGAGAATGTTGGTCTATTAATAAACCTAGATTTTTTTTTTTAGGTAACATGCAAAACCTAAACAGGTTTATCAAGACAGCATGTATGTTACTGATTGGAGGAGGGCATTGTAAGTTGAGGTAGCCAAAACCATGATGTAACAATGTGAAATGATAAAACTGGCCCACTGACTGCCATCTCTGGTTATTTTAACTACACAATTTGTTTGTTTGTTATTGTTTGTTTTTATCTTCATGACGTTTAAGGCAAAACTGTAAAAGGTATGTGTCAGCCTTAAGTTTTCTGACACATAAAGCTGGAGTCAAGTTTCAACCAAAAGATGACAAGAGTCTTTATCCAAGGGTGTCAGTACAGACGTGATAAAATGTTCCTTTAGTTAGATGGAAGATGGAGTGTCTTGGCTGAAAAGTCAGCCGCTGCTTTTAATTAGGATTTTGATTGCTCTGAGGTTGTTCAAATCATTTTTTTTTACATACGTAAGGGGAAAAAAAAAAGTTACGAGGTCCTTCTTTACTGCCTATAGCAATCGCTACGCAATCCAAAATATAAAATTCGGATCTCTAGTTTTCTAAAATACAGAGTACCCTGGACGGTGTTCTTGTAAAACAACTGCCATTAATTCCCTAAAGAAGTGTAAGAATTGGGTGGAAGAAATATGTCCAAAAGGCTGCCACGGCCCAGGTCTTACTGCCAACCCGGGCGTTAGGAATGTACCTGCGTGTCTGTGCAGCCAAGTGATTTGTTTCCCCGCTAAGTCTCCGATGAAGGAGTAACAAACGACCTCAGAACGGTTTTGCTGTGCAGACGCGGCTGTCCTTTTTTTTTTTTTACACTGACCTTATTTCTCTTTTCTTCAGTTAATTTCCCCAGGAGAAGAAAACTATACAGACACAACTGCTTTCGCAGGAGATGCATTTCACTTCATTCTCGAGTGCCCTTCCCATGAGGTATTCCTGTCCCCGCGCCCCCGCCCCCTCCCCGCCGTCCCGCCTCCCCCCACCCCTGCGCCCCCGCCCTCGAGCTTCCCCTCTCCCCCAACTCCCCCTGACCCGACTCAGTTACACACAGGTACTATAGTCTATAACGGTATCATGACTTACAGTGATGTAAAAGTGTAAGAGTTGCACGCATCACGCATGGAAGAGTGAAAGGGAGAAGAGGAGATAGATAAGGTGAAGATACTGATGGCTGTTATGATAGTTATATGAAGCCGAAACACTGTACATGTTTGATGACTTTAACAATTAAAGAAAATCAAGCTCGGGGGTGGGGTGGGGTGGGGTGGGGTGGGGTGGGGTGGGGGATGTAATTATAAAAGTATCTCTCTCTACACATGGATTTAGCAAACACTGGCTAGAATACGCACAGATCCTATTTAGAGCAGTATGAGCTTGAAAGCATTTGGAGATTTTTAACCCAGCCTCTTGACAATGACGGGACAGCCTTAACTCTTCAAGCTTAATGTATAAAATCAACTTAATAATAGCAGCAGCTAGACAGCTTTCCCCGCCTTGTTCACAGCAATAGACTTGATGGTTGCATCTTTCAGAAAAAATTTGCTCACCCCCTCTGCATTCTCACACTAAAAGGCCAGTGATTTTTTTCCAACATACCTCCAGTAACACTACTATATGACTAAGTTTGAATAGTACCAGGTGCTGCCCATGTAATTCAGAGAGAGAGAGAGAGAGAGAGAGAGAGAGAGAGAGAGAGAGAGAGGAACTAGACATCCATTTATAATTAATTTTAGCTCTTTGGTTCATTTAAAGAATGTCTTGAGGAAGAAAATTAGTATAGATACCTTCCTTCCCCCCACCCCAAGCTGGTTAAGGCACACACAGGCATTTGCTAAATGAGCTTATTCAGTTGGTCTGTAGACTGTAGCTTTTATGGGTCTATTCATTTGGTGTAAAGAATGGTTGCTACGTCTATTGTTTAATACGAGCTTTTCAAACCCAGAGAAAGCCTTAGAGAGGAAATGAAGAAAGAGCAAGTCAGTAATGAACATTTATCAGAGGGAGGGACGGGAAAGCTAAGGCTTCTATGCGCAAATCTGAGACACATTGCTTTTTACTATCAAAGTTCTGAGAAGTACGTTTGGTAGGGACCTGGGAACTTACAGGAAGTGCTGAGCAGTGGGTGAGAAGGGCTTTCCCAGGACTGACTATGCTAAAGCCTTGCCCTTTGGTGTCTGCTGCTCAGCCTCACCTTGGAAGACAGCAGTAAAATGTGTCTGGGAGGAGGGAGGGAGTTGCAGATTCACCCCAGCGTTTCCTTCATAAATAACAAAGGCAGCGGCAGAGGTGGTGGTGGTGGGGTTTCACAGTAGCAAAAGAATTCCTGTATATACAAAGAAGAGGCCCAGAAAAATACAAACACAGGCCGGTAGTTAGCCACCCTTTATCTCTGCTGTCTGCACAAATGCCCTACCATAAAATTCAGGGCCTTAGGGAAGCTTGATAAAGCCAAGCAATGTGACTGGCCAAAGTGAAGGGAAAGTTTGACCCAGACCCCAAGTTTATGAACCAAAGGGAAATTTGAATAAAAGCAGTATATGCCTGTTAATAGCAAGGCTCCTTTGTAAAAGTGAGCGGGTGGCTCCATAGCCTGCTCATGTTACAGCATCCATTTACCCAGAGTTTACATTAGCTCTACATCCAGTACACAAACGTCACCTGTCGAGATCCTGCAATTATTATAAGAGCCTACGTAAGATAAACATTAAGATAACTTCCCAAGGTCCTGCTCAGCCAGTGCCAATTGTAAGTCCCACCTTGGCTTTGAGGACAGTTCTCAAGGGACCTAAGCTGGTCACAATTTCACTTGTAAATGTTGTAACAGAGACTTGTTGACCTGGGTGATGCAAGCCTCCGTGGACTCAGGTAGTAGATACCAAATCGAAATCTTCCCTTCGTGTCTCCACATTTTCTGCATGCTTTAGATGAAATCTCGCATGCTTATTTGACTCGGGATCCAGTAACAATGCAAAGGGGTTGCTAAAGTAAACAAATTGACTGCAGACATGTTGCAGATTATTAACCTTTGGGGGTTGAGACTTTTTAGCTCATCTAACAGAACACCCGTTATCTTTCTTCTGTTCATTTAAAGCGCTATGGTGTTCCTTGTTGACCCTCAACAGGACATTGAGCCTTTAAAACTGACTCAATTAAAGGTGCTGGGTATGGCACATCTCCTTGATATATTTGGTTTTTCTCAAAGAAAAACCACATCACTCGCCAAGCCTGTGCTACATAGTGAGCCTCTCTTCAGAATAACAAAATGAGAATCAAAACGATGGTATTCATATTCTCCTGACCAAGCTGCTGCACCCCTCCCCCTTGATTGTGTCCCAGTCTTCCTCATTCCATTCTTCCCTGAAATTCAGCTCCACCTTTGGCATAGAATTCCTTTCAAACTGGTGTGTCCATTGTACACCACGAAGAGACTCTGCTTAGGTGGATCACGTCCTCTCCAATAAGTGTACTCTGAGACAAATCCTTCTCCTATCCTCATTCAGCATCAGTGTATCACACCTTTTGTCACTTCTAGTTCGTGTGTGTGTGTGTGTGTGTGAGTATATGTGAATGTGAGTGTGTATGTATGTGAGTATGTGTGTCTGAGTGTATATGTGTGTGTGTATTTGTGTGAGTGAGTGTGAGTATGTGTGTCTGAGTATATGTGAGTGTGTGTATGTGTGTGTATATATATGTGTGTGTGAATACGAGTATGTGTATATGTGTGTGAGTGTGTGTATGCGTGTGTATATATATGTGTGCGTGTGAATACGAGTATGTGTATATGTGTATGAGTATGTATGTGTGTGATTGTGTATGTGTGTATTTGTGTGAGTGTGTATGTATGTGGCGTGGCTGGAAACCAGGGCCCCAGTATGCTAGGCAAATGTTCAACTGTGCTATATACCCAGTTCATTTCCTTTCCCTCTCTCCATCTCTCTAGGAGCCAAGACCTTGTGCTTGCTAACAAAGTGCTGAGTCGCCAAGTCAAATCTCCAAGTCCTGTTTTGTTGCTGGTTTTGTTTGGGTGTTGTTGTTGTTTTGTTGTGGTTTTTGATTCATATGAGACTCGAGAGATGGCTCCGAGGTTTAAGAGCATGTATAGTATCAGATCTCCTGGAACGGGGTAAACAGTGTTTATGAACCATCATGTTTGCAGTTGCAGAGAACTGTACTCAGGTGGTCTGCAAGAACAGCCAGTGCTCTTAACCACTGAGACATCTCTATAGCCACTAAGTTTTAGTTGTGACTAGGGGTGTGTGTGTGTGTGTGTGTGTGTGTGTGTGTGACTCAGTCCCTCTTGAACAGCAGCACATGCTCTTGTGACTGTGTCCTTTCTCCTGCTATGATTTATTATCATTTTATTTTTAAAATGTATTTATTTCTATGTGTATTAGTGGTTTGCCTGCATGTATGTCTGTGCCAGGGTATCGGATTCCCTCGAGCTGGAGTTACAAACAATTGTGAGCTGTCATGTGGATGCTGGGATTCAACCCTGGTCCTCTAGAAGAGCAGCCAGTGCTCTTAAACTCTGAGCCATCTCTCTAGCCTATTATTATTATTGTTATTATTATTATTTCCAACATTTCAAAAAATAAAAAATATCAACAACAAAAATTTCAAGTGGTTCAGGCTGGCATTGAACTCCTAACCCTCTTACCTCCTCCTGTCAGGTGCGGAGAATACAGGCGTCACCACCATCATCTCATGGAATTTTAAAGTTATTTGTCACACTCCACTTTGTTTCTTTAGATTTTTATTGGTGTTAGGTTAGAAGCCACCCTGAAGACAAGATTTGTCACTTTTTTAAAAAAAAAGATTTATTTATTTTATTTATATGAGTACACTGCTGCCATCTGTAACTTCACCCCTAAGGGAGTTAATGCCCCCTTCTGGCCTCCACGGGCAAAGTACCCACATGCATAAAATACACATAAAAATTAAAAGTAGTTGAAGATAATAAATAAAAATTAAGCCTAGATAAATTGATGTACCGAACAATAGCTCGTACTATACCGTGTTTGTTTCTCCCTTGTCCTCCAAATAGAAAACCTCTGATTTCTTTGGCTCTACCAGAAGAAGGGTGAAAGCGAAGATACCCAGTCACCGGAAAAACAACCTCGGGATGGCAGCAGGACGGCAGCCCAGGAGTTACTACGCAACAGAAGCTGTTTCAGAGTACCTTGGATGGCTTTTCAGACTGCTCTCCCTGGATTTTCTTTGACAAGACAATGATAGAAATGGAAAACAGATGAGGTTAAAGCACACTCATTTGTCTGAATAACAATCTCTCATGCTGTTCTGTATGTTCTTTGCGTATAATGTGTGAATTATACATAGTGGTGGGTTTCACAAAGGTATTTACATACAAGTACATCATGTCCTATGGCCGTCTTTTCACACATGTGCATCCCATGCACTGACTATTTACAGGCACACATGTCATGTACCGTCTTTCCACACATGTGCATCCCATGCACTGACTATTTACAGGCACACATGTCATGTACACTGACTATATTTACACACACGTACTTTCTCCCCCCTTTCTCTCCCCTCACCCTCCTGCGGGTCCCTTTTATTCACCTGGGCAGTTTTGTTTCTATTTTAATGGTTTGTACACATGAATGATTTTATTGCACATTATTATTCTTACATGGATTAAAAAGAAAACTACTTTAATATGTGAGTTTACTGTGTGTGGATGGCTGCCTGTGTGTCGTGGTATTGGGTGCAGCTCAGAGGACAATTTTCAAAAGGCAGTTTCCTTCTACCACGTGGAGCCTGTGGATCAAAGTAACATTGTCAGGCTTGGCAACAACTCTTTGCCTCCTGAGCAATCTCCCTGGCTCAAGAAGGAGTGAGGATGCTCAGTAGAGCACTTGCCTAGTGTGCTCAAAGCCCTAGTTTAATTACCAGCACTGAATAAAATGAAAAAAAAAAAAATGATGGCAAAACACCTACCATACCAACACTGACTCGGGTGGAGCAGTAAGGAAGGAGAATCAAAAGATCCAAGGTTACCTCTGGCTATCTGGTGCTACAGGAAACCCTGTCTTAAGTAACTAGAAGTTAGGTTGAGTGAGGTAGCACACTCCTCACCTCTGGAGGCTGAGGCTGGTGGACCTGAGTTCAAGGTCAGCTTAGTCGACATAGGGAGTTCTAGACCACCCTGGGCTCATAGTAAGAAGAAAACAAAATATTAAAACTTAATTTATTTATATTCCTATAATTATTCAATTTTATATGTTTGGGTTGTTTCATGTGAGATCTAAAATCAGTTGCAGCCTAAATATGGTGGTGTAGACCAATAATTCTGGTACTCAGGAGATAGAGGCGGGAGAATCGGGAACTATCAGCCTATAAAAAAAAGAAGAAGGAAGGAAAGAAAGAAAAGATCATTTGCATTGCTTCCATTTTATATTGTTTTAATTAAGGGCTTCTGAAAGTATACTTTTATGAGCAATACCCACTTAAGTTTATAAAAATAAGTTTAAAATCATAATTGTAGGCCATTTTAATGGAAATGTTCATTCCTCGGTATTTCATTTAATTTTCAGAAGCCAATGGTATAGAGGGAAAATAGAACTGAAATGCATTGTATGCCTATAGAACTCAAAAAATAAATAGCTATTTTTCAAAAGAAAAGCCAATGGCTTTTTAAGCATCTTATATTTAATGTATATTTTTCGTGTGTACTCATTTGTATTTGTGTGGTTCGTACATGTCAGCAGACTCACAGAGAAGTCAAAGAAGTCTCTATTTTCTCTTTCCAGGCAGGAAACCTTTGAAGGCAGGCACCTTTCTCTCAGCTATTCTGCCAGCCTGTGTGTTTGGGACATGATCTCCCTGTATAGTCTATGCTGGCCCCAAACTCGATTGTTCTCCTGCCTCAGTTTCCCAAATTCTGAGATTATAGGTGTGTGCCACCACACCTGGCAAGGACCCAATGGTTGATACTCTTTGAAGTTCTGCTCTGTGTCTGGGAGTATTTCGTAGCTAGCCTAGGGTCCAGAGAGATGGCAGAAGACCCAAGTTCAGGTCCCAGCATTCACATCAGGTAGTTCCTATCTACACTCAAGTGCACATACCCACACACAGGCACATACACTTACATAGAATTGTAAAAAAAATACAAAAGTAAACCTTTAAGAAAGAGAGAGACCTGCCAGAGGTTAAGTGTGATGGTGCCCACCTTCAATGCCAACACCCAAGAGGCAGAGGTATGTGGATCTCTTGAGTTTGAGGTCATTTAGTCAACATAGCAAGTTACAAGCAGCCAGGGGATGCATAATAATAACCTGTTAACTACCTCTCAAAAAAAAAAAAAAAATCCAGGTGCCAGCAAGATGGATCTGTAGATAAGGGTGCTTGCGACCACGCCTGAGGACATGAACCCACCCTGGGAGCCCACATGCTGGAAGAAGGAAACTCACATTGACCTCCATATGTACACCACGATATCAAACCACTCACGGTCTGATACACAATAAACCAGTGTGAAGAGCCGATCTGCATCTCATAGATGCCTGCCCATCATTCTGATAAGCTTTGGTGTGCTAGCCAGTAATGAGAAGACATGCAAATAAAAAAGAAATCACTAAGAACTTAGGTTATCTGACTATCACGAAGGAGACTCTCTTCTCTACGTTTTAACTGGTTTCTAGGGATTCCCAAGTGATGAAACTTGTTCTTAATCTGTATCCGCTGAAAGACTGATGGCTTTGTATCACAAATTTTTAATTCAGTTTCAGATAAGAAATTCACAAGTTCAAATGAGGTACAGTGGCATCTGCTTGTAAGTTCATTACTCAAGATGACCAAGTCAGGAGGATTGCGGGGGTGGGGGTGGGGGGATGGGGTTGGAGACCAAAGCAGGCCACACAAGGAGACCCTGTTTCAAAAGCCAAATAAATTTACAAATTCACAAGTTTGCTGGAATTTTTGCTTTGTTCACATATCAGAATGAGAGAAACCACTAAAACACTTGCCCTTATTCATTAACAAAGAAGTCGGAGCTTATTACATAAAGAATGCGGTAAGTTGTGCAGCACATGTCAGGAAGATGTGCTGAAGAAGTCAAGGCAGGAGGATCATGCAGCTAAAGAAAGACCAGCCTGGGCTACACCTATGCTAGAGATGCGTTGTTGACATGTGTGAATCATCAAAGAATAAATAAAAAGTGCTCTATTTAAAAAAAAAAAAAAAAAAAAAGAGCCGGGCGTGGTGGCGCACGCCTTTAATCCCAGCACTCGGGAGGCAGAGACAGGTGGATTTCTGAGTTCGAGGCTAGCCTGGTCTACAAAGTGAGTTCCAGGACAGCCAGGGCTACACAGAGAAACCCTGTCTCGAAAAACCAAAAAAAAAAAGAATTTACCATCCATAGCACCACTAAAAAGTTTTTTTTGAAAGTAGGAAATCTAACAAAATCTAACCCTACCATGGGTTTATTCTGGTTTGCTATCATAGTTTAATTACGCGTATTTGGGGGTAGGGTGTGGTGGCTCAATACCTGTAACCCCAGATTTTGGAAGCTGAGTGTGGAGGTTTGAATATGCTTGGCCCAGGGAGTGGCACTCTCTGGAGGTGTGGCCTTATTGGAGTGGGCGTGGCCTTGTTGGAGGAAGTATGTCACTTTGGGGGTGGGCTTTGAGACCCTCCTCCTAGTTGCCTGGAAGGCAGTAGTAGGCTTCTCCTGTTTGCCTTTGGAGCAAGATGTAGAACTACTCTGAGCTCCTCCTGTACCATACCTACCTGGAAGCTGCCATGCTCCCGCCTTGATGATAACGGACTGAACCTCTGAGCCTGTAAGCCAGCTTTAATTAAATATTGCCCTTAATAAGCATTGCCCTGGATCTGATGTCTCTTCAAGGCAACCCTAACTAAGACACGGAGGCAGGAGGATTGCTGTGCATTTGAAGTTAGCTTGGGCAACATAGTAAGTTCTAGACCTGTCTGTCAGGGCTACAGATAAAAACCTTACCTCAAAGGCAAACTAACAACAAACAAACAAACAAACAAACAAACAGAACCAAGTACCCACAAACACAAAGCAACAACACCTCAAAACAAAACGTCCAAACAAAGACACCGTCATTTAGGACGGAAGAAGATTATAAACAAATGGCTAGAAAACGCCCTCTCTTATTTGTGGTATCATCAGATCCAAGTTGGAGTTACAGGTATTTGTGAGCCTCTCAGCATGGGTGCTAGAAGCCAAGTTCCAGGCCCCTACAAGAGCAGTAGAAATGCACATAAACCAAAATAGAAATGGTTGTAGTTCCTCACATCTGCTAAGGCCTTTAATGCATTTTTGAATAACCAACAACAAAAACCTTCTAAACTTGGGGCTGGTGAGATGGCTTAGAGGCCAAGAACACTGACTGCTCTTCCAGAGGTCCTGAGTTCAATTCCTAGCAACTACGTGGTGGCTCACAACCATCTATATAATGGGGTCTGATGCCCTCTTCTGTCATGCAGATCTTCAGGAAATTAGAACACATAACTAAATAAATCTTTTTTTTTTTTTTTTTTTTTTAAAAAAAAGATATTCAGATATTCTATTTAGCTGGGCCGTGGTAACAACACCTGTGGTGACACTCCTGTTGCTCCCAGCCCTTGAGAGGTTTGGACAAGAGGACTGAAGCCTAGTGTATTGTGGGTTTGGCCCAATGCTGCTTAGGATCCTAATGCTGATATGGGTCCCCAGAATTGTTTGAACAAGCGAGTCTGCAAATCCACACATAAGACACTGAGAGACCCTGCCTCCAACTGGTTCTGACTGGGCAGAGCAGAGACAGGGCTTTTAGGACTTCCCAGGCTTGGGATAGAGAGGAAGGGGAAGGAAAAGGAGATCTGCCTTGATGAGCTGGGAGAGTGTGGGGAGGAGAGACGCCATGTCTGAGAAGAGTGCAGGACCCAGAGGCATGGCCGCCACGTGATGGAGCCGGGAGAGGGCAGCCCTCCGGGTCCAGGGCAGCCAAGATAGAATACAGGGTTTAGTAAGTAATAACGTGGGATTATCAGCGGGAGGTGGATTTAGGTGGATTAACCACGTGGTGGTTAGGAAGTGGCCCAGCTATTGTGCTGTATAAGGCACACCAAGATATAAAGGCTGTGTGTGTGTGTGTGTGTGTGTGTGTGTGTGTGTGTGTGTGTGTGTGTTTGTGTGTGTGTCCTTCATTCGGGCATGTAAAGCACTGGGGTGGGTAGAAAAACCACTCCCACCACCAGGATTTATTTATTAAATATTATTTTTACTGTCTAGGATACATAGTGAGTTCAAGGCCAGTCTAGGATATTTAGTGAAACCCTGGTGAGAGAAGGAAGGAAGGAAGGAAGGAAGGAAGGAAGGAAGGAAGGAAGGAAGGAAGGAAGGAAGGAAGGAAGGAGAACGGGAGGTCAAACCATATAGAACAGGGCAGGGTTGGATTTGAACTCCTGGAGACCTTGTTGAAAGACAAAGCTAAACCACCTCTACAGCATAAAGTACGAAGGCATATCTGTTTGTGCCGGCTCATAGACATCCATTTTACACTGCATACAAAAAGTCTGCCACGTGTTCCTTGCAAGGAGATGGATCTGCTACAGTCAGGCGGGACAGTCAGAGAGCAAGGTTACAGAGCACTGAGGAGTAATAGCCACGAAAGACATTTCCTGACTGAGAAGCTAGCTCACACGGTGATGAACTCTGCAGGCTCCCTGGAAGAGGAAGCGTGAGAGTCAGATTGCCACAGACTCTCTCTTCTGGTGAGGAAGGAGCTGCTATAAAAAGCAACTGGTCCAGGGGGCTGGGGATTTCCCTCCTGCGGTAGAATGCTCGTCTGACATGGATGACAGCCAGGGTTGGGCCCCCAGTACCACATCAACAGTGCTAGATGGTACATGCCTACAGTCTTAGCATTGTGAGCTAGAGCTAGGAGGCACTGAGACAGAACCAGCCTGGGTGGGCTACATGAAATCTTTCCTCAGAAAAAGCGTAAGGACAAATGATCCAGGAGAATACATTAATGCTTACGAATCCATTCTTTTTAATTAATTAATTAATTAATTAATTAATTTTTATTATTATTATTTCCTTTATTTACATTTCAAATGCTATCCAGAAAGTTCCCTAT
>NC_034608.1:79879878-79881825 GCF_900095145.1 Mus pahari | reverse complement strand
TATAGACTGGACTCATCCTATTACAGTTCCTAAAAAACATGATCGGCTTTTCTATATGCATTGTCACTCCAACAAGACTTTATCTGGGGGTTGGAGAGATGGCTCAGCAGGTAAGAGCACTGACTGCTCTTCTGAAGGTCCTGAGTTCAAATCCCAGCAACCACATGGTGGCTCACAACCACCCATAATGAGACCTGAAGCCCTCTTCTGACGCATCTGAAAACAGCTACAGTGTACTTATGTATAATAATAAATAAAATCTTTTAAAAAATAAAAAAATAAAGGCTTTATCTGAAGTAATTTGTTAACCTAGAAAAAACTGCATATATATACACACATATATACATATACATGTATGTATGTATGTATGTATTTGTGCGCATGCACGTAGATGTCTTAAGCCTCAGGTTTTTCTATCTGGGATGGAGAAATCGCTTCAGTCCAGTTGACAGTTTGAGTGTTAGTCAGGCGCAGTGCTGTAGTCTGTAATCATAGTACTTGGAACGTTAAGGCAAGAGGCTAAAAGCTGGGGGTTGGAAAGATGGTTCAGTGGTTAAAAGCACCTGAAGTCCCACTCTTTAGCATCCACACAGTGGTTAACAACTTAGCTCCAGTTTTGAGGATTCTGATGCCCTCTTGTGGTAGCAGTGAGCACGGCATAGACGCGTCCTGCATAGACACAAACAGGTAGACAAAGTTCCTACATGCATAAAACTAAATAAATCAATCTTTAAAATAAAAAAAAAAAATTAAGAGGGAAAGTTTGAGACTAGCCTAGGCTGCATAATGAAAGTCTCAACACACACACACAATCCAAATTATCCCAAAGTACCAGGCCTGGCATGGTGACACATGCCTTTAATCCCAGTTCTCAGGATGCATACAAGATCTCTACTAGTTTAAGGCCAGCTCCTCTATAGCATAAGTTCCAGAACAGCCAGGCTATGCAGTGAGATCCTGTCTCAAGAACAAAACAAAACAGTGTTAAGTGGTGTGACTGGTACTTGCTGCCAAGTCCCTGAGACACACATGGTAGACCTGCGCACTCACACACATGCATAAAGGCCTAGGACTTTATCAGCACCACATCACTGTGCCTCTTGTTCCCACTACCTTCTGTCGATCATCACATCACTGTGCCTCTAGTTCACACTACCTTCTGTCTAACTTCTCACCTTTATTTTATTCATTTTATTGTTTGTTTTTTTTTGTTTTGTTTTGGTTTTTTGGGTTGGGTTTTCTTCTTTTTGGATTTTTTTTTAGGGTTTTTGTTTTGTTTTGTTTTGTTTTGGGGCAGGTATGTTCTATGTAGTCTTGGCTACTCACTTTGTAGACCAGGCTGGCCTTAAACTCACTGAGGCAGAGATCTATCTGTCTCTGCCTCCCTGCTTGTATCTTTTTTTATTTTTTAGCGTGTAATATCTGAATGTAATGTCAAATCGAGCATCAGACTATTTATACAGAAGAAAATAGGGAAGTTACACAAAACAGAGGAATGCAACCACGGAAGGACTGGCAGGAATCAACTGGGATAGAATTCAATGTTAACAGCTGGGATCAAAAACAGCTACACCTAAAATCAGCTTAAACTTAGAAGCCAGGGGCAAGGGCTTCATGCCCTTGCCATAGTTCCTATAGTCCACCTNCCCCCTAGGCCATTGTAAATACTTGTGTATGGTTGTAACTCAGCTATCTATGGTTCTAAGTATCCACTCTGGTTCCTCTTCAAATCACAAACTTCCTTCTTCCTATAGAGTGGTAAATTCCTGTGTAGGGCGGTGACTTAGCTACCTAAACCCAGGGTCAGCTCAAGGACTGACTGCCTAGGATCTAACTTAGCTATGTCAAAAAGTCAATCCTTGCCGGGCGGTGGTGGTGCACACCTTTAATTCCAGCACTTGGGAGGCAGAGGCAGGTGGATTTCTGAGTTCAAGGCCAGCCTGGTCT
>NC_034608.1:79870983-79879787 GCF_900095145.1 Mus pahari | reverse complement strand
TTAGCCAGGTAGTACTTATACTCGAGATGCAAAAAAAAAAAAAAAAAAAGTCAATTCTTAAAAGCACTTATAATAAAGCAATATTAAAGGAAAGCACACAGATCCATTTACCAACTAAAGCAAGGACATTGGAGCATTCGTTATACAGGATGCCGCGATTCCAGGAGACTAAGTTTCCGTGAACTTTTCGCCTTGGGACAGCGCCCAGGTTTTGGGGGCCTGTCGAGCTTGTCACTACTGGAGATCATGTAGCAGTTCCTCCTGTTCTTTTTTTTTTATTTTTTAGACAAAGTTCCAGAATGTCCCGCCTCATGGTAGCTACAGATCTCAGAAGAACCCTAAAGATGAGTGGAAACACAATGATTACTAATAAAATAATGCCAGTAATAATAGCAAGCAAGATTATATATTGAACCCAATCCAAGGGGTTCAATGCACTTGGGTTATTCTTTAAATCTCTGGCCAATTCAATGTTCCAAGTATCCAAATCGCTTCTGCTAATATCTGAAATTTCTGTTAATCGAGCCTTAATATTTCCTATATCCTGTCTCAACCTATTGCTAAAACTACCCTTTTTAAAAGCATTAACCTTTGCCTCCAGTTTCTTATCTATAATATGTAGCTCTGACAAAGCTATGGAAATATTCCTATGCATATCGTTAACAAAATGAGCGGTATGTAGCTGCTGAACTAAAGCTGTGGTAGATACTGCAAAAGAAGTTAAAATCGCAATTAAAGCAGTAATTCCTAAAATCAGACCTGCAGCAAATCTCTTTGGTCTAATAAGCTCATTTAACCTTTTTAAAGTTTGCAGTCCTGAATTTTCAAACCAAGGATCGTTTCCTAACTCTACAGGCAGCAAATGTAAGTGGGTCTTTTTAACAACAGCAGCAGATTCCTTATCTAAGTGAGGATCTTTACATAGCTAATTGACAAGAATTACAATTAATATGGAAAGACTTGTCAAGATTGGTGATCTTAACTCTATCAAAATTATCTAACAGTATAGCATACTGGTAAGGTACACAAGGTTTTACAGCTATAGGGGAGTCGGCCTAAATGGCCAAAAACATTGTCTCTGAGGAAAACATCTTGTCCATTCTCTGTAGCAGTCCCTCCGCCTCACCAGTCAGCTTTTTTAGTTGTTCTTAAGTCGGCACCAGGTCGGCTCTCGTTGCTGCAGTCTGTGGAGGAGATAGGGAGAGTTTTTTCATTTTGCTTGCAAGTGTCTGCTCTCCCCGATTCCTCCTCCTCTGTGAGCTCAGTACAGCTTTCCTATCACCCCTGTCAGGGCACTCAGAAACTCACAGGTCCGCCTGTCGCACGAATCACTCTGGAAGCTAGCATGTTCCTGCAGCATCCTGTGGAAAAAGACAGAAACATTGCCCCTCCTTTTCCCCCATTTTAAGTACCTGAGCAGGATCATGCCACGTGCCAATAAGTGGATCCTTTTTATCTTACCTAGACATGATTATGTGCATTTTATTTATTTAATTATTTATTCTAAGAGTGTCTACTTGCAGCAATTAAGTATAAGTCCTCAAGAATTAACACCATTATGTGGAAACAGGTAGAAATTGAGGACACTTGAGTACAAATTTTTACCATTTGACATGCACATTTTCTAAAAATANCAAAATATTATCTTAAGCCATTACTATTTTGATGATGTAAAGAAATTAGATTATATGGCCAATTATTCTTGTGTAAGGTCTATAATCTGCCTAGGATATAAATCTAGCGTGGCATTGCCTTAAGAGGTCTTGTCCAGGCTATCTAGGACAAATTCTTAAATATCCAAAGACAGTCTTCTTAAAAGAACAGCATTTTTTCTTATGAGTTGTATATGCATAAATAATTGCAAATTTAAGACTTTTGAGAATTTATAGTATCTGAGGGACGAACAATTTTAAGCAATTGTACCTGCTTGTATCTTTTAAGGGCATCAAAATATTTCTTTCAGTTCTTTCTAGAGGTCCTTTCAAGATTCAAATATTTCCAGGTGTGGTGGTAAGTGCTTTTAATCCCAGCACTAAGGAAGTAGAAGCAACAGACCTCAGAGTTCAAGGCTAGTCTGATTTACAGATCAATTTCTGGGACACCCAGGACTACACAGTAAGACCTTGTTTCAACAATAAAAAAAATGGTATAATTTTTGTATTAATGATTTTTTATATGTTTGAGTGTTTTGCCTGTATGTGTGTCTGAACCACTTTTTCTTTCTGGCACTTTTGGAAGCACGGAGGGCATGAAATCCTCCAGAATTGTAGTTATGGTTAATGTGAGCGACCCTGTGGGTGATGGAAACCCAATGAGGATCCTCTACAAGAGCAGCACATGCTCAAGCCATTTTTCCAACTCCAGACACCATATCACATTTAAATTATTTCACTTGATGATGGTGATGGTGATGGTGTCATAGCCCAGAAGAGCCTCAGGCACTGACTTGCCCATCTCAGAGTTCCCTATGGAGGGCATGTCCCTACTTCCTGATAGTGTCCCCAAAAGACCTCTTTCAGACCTTTGGGAACTAAATTTATTTGAAGTCAAGAAGATTTTACAGGCTCTGCTCAGCCTTGTGAACTTTTTACCCTCAAATTTCTCCAACCATTTCATAACCATCCTTCTACCCTGGCGAGTTTGAATTTTGGAATGGGTCAAAATTCCGCAGAAGGGTAGACTTGCTGGCCCTTTAAGACGGAAAGTTACCCGGCAAGGTGCTGGTTCCTGTCCAGTTACTTTACCTTGCCCTTCAGGCTGTGTGAAGCTTTGCTGCAAAGCTCTCTTCTGAGACAAGGGGTTTAGCTTTTTCTGATTTTACAGTCTGGGATTGTTGCTTTGTTCTTTTATATCTCGATATGTGATAAGCCAATAGATGGGCTCCAGCAGACCGCGGTCTTTCCTTAGTTCTCACTATAAGGCGTTTCTCTGGGTCGAGGAGATGCACCTGAGCTCAATCACCTTCTCTTTAGCTTCCTCTTTCTCTCTGCCCTTTCCTTCACCTGTTTTAAGAAGCTGTGTTGGCTAGATACTCAACTCTAAGGTCTTGGCAAGAATCCTGCCCTTAATTTTAGCTAGTTTAGATCCTTCCCGTTTGCCATGGAGACATCATTTCTTTTGAACTGCCCCATCTATATGGTCAAAGGAACAACTCCATATTCTCTGAAAGGCCCAGAGAACAAAGATTCAGTGCATCTCTCTCCCTTTGTACTTGTCTTTTTACGAGTTAATGAAAATGGCCATTCTAAACAAAAGTAAGTTTCTAAAACAGCCTGCAGTCTGATATGGCCCTCTAGCTGCCCTCAAAAACAAATCCACTGTAGCAAGACTTGGAGAAGGTGGTGGCCAGAAGCAATTCAATGATTGCTTCCTTGGCTTGCCCAATTAGGGAAGCCACCTGCTGCTCTTCAGGCACAAAGCAGGCACAAGAAAGAAAGAGGGGCACTGGGCATGCGCAGTTCCAATCCTCACCCAATTCCCATGGAGCGGCCCACAACGGAGTAGGCAGGACCAGTCACAGCAGGAATGGCCCACGTGGGCATGGATACAGCGTCTGGTGTAAGCTGCACAGCCCGCTATCTCTAACAGGTAAGGTGCGAGCATTGTCTCTGTGATGCTTGTCTGACACAATTTATGATTGGGTTGAGATGAACTGTTTTTCACCCTAATGTTATATAGGTAGTTGCGGTTTGAACGTGAGTGTCCCCCACAGGCCCGTGTGTTTGGACGCTTAGTCTGCAGCTGTGATGCTATTGGAGAAGGTGGAGTCCCAATGGAAGATTGGATTACTCACGGGCAGCTCCTTTCACCTTTTGTTGTTCGTCTTGGTTTTGAGACAGGTTTTCTCTGTCTCCCCGGCTGTCCTGAAACTCTTTATGTAGACATGGTTGACCTCAGATTCTGAGATCAACCTGGCTTCTGCGCCCCGCTCCCCAACCCGGTGCTGGGATTATAGATGTGCGACACACCTGGCTGCCTTCCAACATTTTTTGTTTTGTTTTGTTTGTTTTTCGAGACAGGGTTTCTCTATGTAGCCCCGGCTGTCCTGAACTACCTTAACAGACCAGGATGGCTTCAAAGTCGGAGATCTGCTTGCCTCTGCCTCCCCAGTACTGGGATTTAAGGTGGCTGCCACAGCCAGCTCTGCCTTCCACCTTAAAACATTTGTATTTATTAATTTATGTGTGTGTGTGGGGGGGGGGGTGCATGCGTGTCATGGCCAGGCTGTGCGGATCAGAGGGCAGCTTGCAGGTGTGGGTCCTCCTCTTCTACCACGAGGCCCCCAGGGATTAAGCTCAGGTTGTCAGGCTTGAAGGCAAGTAAGTGCTTTAAGCTGTTAAGCCATTTTGTTAACCCACCACCTCGGCTGTTCGGGTTTTCGTTGTTTAGTTTATGTGTGTGAGTATTTTGCCCACATGTATTTCAGTGCACCATGTAAATGCCTAGGGCCTGCAGAGGCCAGAAGGAGTTGGAGTCCCTAGAACGGGGTGACACTTGTTTTTCTTTCCACTCAAGTGCTAGGATTGAACCCCCAGAGAGCAGCAAGTCTGTGCACGCCCCCTCCACACACCCCACTCTTTTCTGAGGCAGGGTCTCTTGTTTCTTCTGTTGCACAGAGTGCTACAGGCTTGCTCTCGCCAACCCACCCGCCTTCCACTTTCCATCTCACTGGGAGGTGGAATTATAAATGGCAGGCACTGCGTCTGTATGCTGGTGATTGTATGCTGGTGATTGTGTGCTGGGGATTGAACTCCAGTGGTCCCGGCTTGCAGTGCAAGTACTTTTACCCACTGGGCCCTATACCCAATCAGATTGGCATTTTTATTGTGTTAATGTCTGTGTGAAGGTGTCAGATGTTGGAGTTACAGACCGTTGTGAGCTGCCGTAACAGTGTTGGCAATTGAACCTGTGTCCTCGGGAAGAGAGGCCCCTGGTATTCCCAACACTGAGCCCGCTCTCCAGCCCTAATTGGTTTTTTGGTTTATAGATTCTTGGTTTTGCGTCTTTGAGATAGGGCCTCACATACTTCAGCCTGTCCTGGCACTCACAGACAACCAAAGCTCTCTATTCTTCCTTATCCTGCCTCTGCCTCCCTGCTGAGGAAATGTAGAGGTTGCAGGTCACAACCATCTTTTTTATTGTTTTAAATTTTTATTTATTTATTTATTTATTTATTTATTTTTGAAGCAATGAAAAACTGGGTAAACTGACCTGGTGATGGGTCTAGAAGGTCCCCTTGTCTCTACCTCCCAATCTGCAGTTACAGGAATGCACCACTAAGCCTGGCTTACAATGCTGGATTTTGTGTTTTGTTTTGTCTGATGTTGTGTTAAAATTTGTTCATGTTCTTTTATGTGTATAGGAGGTTTGCTTGAATGTATGTATGTGTACCTCAAGTGTGTCTGCTGCCCCCGCCCCCAAATTCAGACTACCTGATGGTTGATCAAAAACGTCCTTTCTGAACAGTTCAAATGACAAGAAGGGCAGGGGAAACTACCCTTTAGATCCTTACAGAACACACTGGTGCAGGACAGACAGACTTGATGCCCACACTCCATGGTCCCTGGGTTCTTGAAGTATTCCTTACAGACGGGACAGTGAGCCTCTGCTTGGAGGTCGGCCAGCCCTGCAGCAAGCTCCATCAAGCCCTGAACAAAGGTTGTGGGACAGGACACGCTGCTTCCAGAAGGCCTGGCCCCCTAGAAATGGAGATATAAGTCAACCTGTGGGTGCGAGGAACTGAACCGTGCTCCTCAGAAGAAGAGCCAGTGCTCTAACCATTGGGCAATTTTACCAGGTTGTGTTGCTGCTTTTCCTTTTGTTTTGATTTTTTGAGATACGATTTCTTTGTATAGCCTCAGCTATCCTAGAACTAGCTCTGTAGACCAGGCTGGCCTCAAACTCATAGAGATCCTCCTGCCTCTGCCTCCCGAGGGCTGGTACTAAAGGCATGCACCAACACTTCCCAGCCTGTGTGGTGCTGTTTTGTTTTTGGTTTATAACTGGTTTATGAGTTAAAGCTCGGCAGTAGAAGTGCCCTGTATTTCCCTGTATTGAAATACCTTTAGTCCCTTAAGTTTTGCCCAATGATTTTTGCACTCATCAATTTGTATTGTAGTGCATGTGTGAATGTGTGTGCTCTTGAACAAGTATGTGCATATAAGCATCGTCATTGAGGTCAATGGGCAAGTTTCAAGATTCGGTTCCTTCCACGATGTGGGTCTCAGGGACGCTTGATCCCATCTGCACTGGGTTCCTATGTGGGTGCTTTCATGCACTAGGGATCACCAAACCTGCTTTTTAAACCTGTCTCTTATCTCACCCACAGGAAGGATTTAGTTCCTTGGATGTGAGGCACCTTACTTCGATTGACTTCAGGTCACCGAGCTGGGAAGGCAACAGCCTTGTTGAAATGTTCTGATGTACAGTAGAGTCTGTTGGGGCTTGACTCTGCCATCTGACTCCAGTGCTAAGGTACACAGGACTAAGCAAGTTTTCAGAGGCCATCATCAACAAGGCAGTGAAGCTAAAAGCTGGTCGGTCTTCCAGGGCTAAGGGAGGACCAGAGAGTCAGGCCTTCTGGAAGCAGCGTGTCCTGTCCCACAACCTTTGTTCAGGGCTCAATGGAGCTTGCTGCAGGGCTGACCGATCTCCAAGCAGAGGCTCACTGTCCCGTTTGTAAGGAATACTTCAAGAACCCAGTGACCATGGAGTGTGGGCATCAAGTCTGTCTGTCCTGCACCAGTGTGTTCTGGAAGGATCTAAAGGGTAGTTTCCCCTGCCCCTCTTGTCATTTGAACTGTCCAGGAAGGAACTTTTTGAGTAATCAGCCACCAGGTGAGTTCACTGAAGTTGCCACCTTGCCCCCGGAAAGAACGAGCAGGAGGGGAAGGCCAGAAGGAGAGCTTCCATGGGAAAAGCCACAACAGGTTTCCTGTCCACTGCGCAGCTTCCCCCCGAGTCACTTTGTTTGGCCCACAGAGAACGGTATCCTCTGCCACGGGAAACAAACTGACTGTTACGTTAAGCTGTGGAGGGGGATGGTGGAGCCAATCCAGAAAGCAATTACCACACAAAGGAGAGGATCGCTAGAACTGAGAAAAAGAGCAGAACGCAGAAGAGAAAGAATGAGGTCTCAATATGAACAGAATAGATTGTTCCTCCAGGATGAACGAGAGAAGATTCTTGGGCAGTTACACATGGAAGAGATGGATGGGGTAGCCAAACTAAACAAAAACCTAGCAAAATTATCAGATCATACCTCTTTGTTAAAGAGTCTGTTGAAAGATCTAAAGGCCCAGTGTGGAAAGTCAGAATTGGCATTGCTGGCAAGTGTTAAAGATTGTTATGAGAGATGCAAAGAGTCAAGATGGCCTGAGATGGCCTTAGTAACATTGAAAGGGTACGACTACAGGTTACCTCTACAGTATTCTGACTTAGGCAGAATTATCAAGCGATTTCAAGTTGATGTAGTTCTGGATCCTGAAACAGCAAACTATAAGCTTACAGTCTCAAAGGATAAAAAAACTGTTAAATATGGGAGTAGGGAGAGGGTACCCTATAGCTCAAGAAGATTTTGTTTTGACCCTGCTGTTCTGGGATCTGAGGGGTATAGTTCTGACAGACAATACTGGGAGGTTGATGTGGAACTCAAGATGGAATGGATTCTAGGGGTCTGTAGGGAACCCTTTCCCAGGAGCAGGTATGCAGAACAGTTCTCCAATGAACAGTTCTCAGTGCAGGACGGATTATGGGGAGTTGGGCTAGACAATATGCAAACTTACGTTGCACTGGGCCGTAAGAAAATCCATCTTCGACCCAAAGTATCACCTACTAGGATTGGGATTTTTTTAGATTCTGAAATGCATGAGGTTTCGTTTTACAATTTGAGGGATAAGACCCTTCTGCACAGATTTAGCGACTGTCCTCAGGGCACATTTTGGCCTTACTTCTACACTGGATATGACTTCGAGCCTCTGAAGATCTGTACAGTTGCAGATCTTGAGTGACAATAAGACAGAACAGCCGGTGGACAGGGCGGCGGTGGACAGAGTGGCCGGTGGATAGTGTGGGCGGTGGATGGAATGGGCGGTGGATGGAATGGGCGGTGGATAGTATGGGCGGTGGATAGCGTGGGCAGTGGACAGCGTGGGCGGTGGATAGGGCAATGGGGGTTTTTGATTTGCTTTTTCTTTGTTTTGCTTTCCTTGTTTTTCAGTTTTCACTGTAATAATCACAATAGCTATTTTGTTTTAAATCTGCTTCAGGAGTAGCCTGTTTGATGAAACAATGTCCAATAATGATACAGAGACCACATCCTTAGAAATAAAAATAAAACCTTAAGTTTTTTTGTTTTCTTTTCTTTTTAGTTTAAAAGAATGGCAAGCATGTATGCTCTTGTATACAGTCACTTTGTATTTCTTAAAGGTGTTGCTATGTAGTCCAAGCTGGTGCAGAACTTGTGGTCCTCCTGTGTTTCTTCCAGTCACTATATTTAGAGGTACATGCTGGCATTTGAAGGTAGGAACTTCCAACACTCAGTGATTTACCTCAGCATTTCTCACCAAAATGTGCTCCCAGTTTTCTGTTCCCTCTACCTCTCCTCCCTCTCCCCTCTCTCTCCCCCTCCCTCTACCTCTCCCTCCCCCTACCCCCTACCTTCTCCTCCTTCTCCCCCTCCCTCATCCCTCCTCCCTCTCCCCCTCCTTCCTCCCTTTCCCCCCTCCTTCCTCCCTTTCCCCCTCTCTCCCTCCCTTCCTTCCATGTAGAAGCTATGGCCTGGCTCTTCCTCCCAGCCCCATGCT
>NC_034608.1:79867044-79870947 GCF_900095145.1 Mus pahari | reverse complement strand
CTCTCCCCCTCCTTCCTCCCTTTCCCCCTCCTCCCTCTCCCCCTCCTCCCTCTCCCTCTCTTCTTTTCTTTCTTTCTTTTTTTGAGGTATCACTATGTGGAGTAGACTGGCCTTGAACACGGGGAGCTACTCCAGGCCACCCAGTTTTCTGCCATGCTAAGGACCGAGTTGGTGGTCTGTTTTATTGACTCTACTATGGACAAAAGGGAGCTGGCACACCACTCACGCCCCCACTTACACCTATTGCAGAATAGATACAATAAACTCTCTGACAGGAAGGAAACTTGCAGTGCCAACTACTCCAGGAGCTACAGGAGTATGGGAAGTTAGATGCCAGCCCGGGTGACAGCAAGCTAAGGAAGGGACCTGTTGAAGTTAAGCATTGGTGGCATGGCCCCGTAATCCCAGTACTTGAGAGGCTGGGGCTACATTGTCTCAAAACTCTTACACCCCTAAAAAAACCCCCAAAAGTTGCTGTGTTTATGACCCATACATAGATGGGGCTTGGCCAGGAGAATACTTGAGCACTAGTGTTCTTACCTAGTATAGGTAAGGTCCCAGGTTCAATTCCCAGCACCACAAAACATCTCTCCATGAGTGGGCTCCAAATGTTGGATGCCCTGTTTCAGTTTTGAAGGCTCTGCTCGATGGCGTAATGGTTGTGCCTAAGAAGGCCTTGAGCTGGAGGCCAGTTTGGGCTCCATACAGGAACATGGCTTTAATTTGTTGTTTTAAGATAATGTAATCATACGTGTAGGTGTATTGCCTCAATCTATGGCTGCACACCATGGGTAATGCAGTGACCGAGGCAGCCAGAATCAAGCTCTAGATCCCCTGGGAGTGGAGTTAAAGGCATTTAGAGCTGCTTTGTGTGGCTGGTCGCTCCCTAAATCTCCTGGAAGAGCAACCAGTGTTCCTGCCAGACCCTGTTCTGTTTTGTTTTGTTTTTGTTTTTGCTTTTAAGACCGATCTGGAATTGTATGTATGTATGTATGTATGTATGTATGTATGTATGTATGTATAGATAGATAGATAGATAGATAGATAGATAGATAGATAGATAGATAGATAGATAGATAGATGGATGCCTGGAAATTGGAGGCTGGAGAGATGGCTTCAGGGTTAAGAACACTGGTGACTCTTACAGAAAACCAGTATCTGTCACCAGCACCCCAGGGTGGCTTAAATCCCAAGGATTCATGTCCTAATTCAACTGGGCACCACAAGCAGAGTGGGGTCCCTGAGCCAGCAGTGTCTGTGTTCCCTGCACCCCAGTCCTCGGCACAATGGAGAACTATGGAATGTACCCCACAGCTCAGACTTAAGAGAATCTCGGAGCTACAGAGTAAGACCAAGACACACATCTGCAAGGAACTGGTGGTCCACTGGGCATGCCTGGGCCTGGTTCTGTTCTAGTATCCTAGAATAAGACGACATTTCTCTGAGCCAGTTGGACAGATGGCACTATCTCAGGCTGGTGGTACTGAACACCTCTGACGGCAGCCCCTGGCTTTCCAACCTGAAGCCTAGGTGTTAAGTCTCCTTCAAGCCTGAACTCCAGGCTGAGAAAACTGAAGCTCGGCATCCCAGGGCCCCAGTTCACACTAGGGCTCAGGGTTAAAAGCCTTGGGAGAAGGGGTTCAGGGAGACCCACACAGCCTCCCCCCACCCCCACCCTCACCCTCACCCCTGCGTAGTTCTGATGTTCAAGACCCGTGGACGAGGCTATGGAGAGAGTTTAGACTTAAGAGCATTTGCCTGTCATTTTCGAAGCCCTGGATATCATTCCCAGCACAGTCAGTCTGGATTCGTATGTTATATTTTATAGTCAGTAACCACTGTGATAGGGGAGACACTATGTTTGAATTTGTGGAAGCTTACTGAAAGCAAGTCAGCTGTGGGGATACACAGTCAAGCAGTGTTTCTTAAAGATTAGATGTATGTCTTGGAGCAGTGGGTGGTGTGGGAGGGGGCAGGGAGCAGGTGATGGGTGTACCTCTCCACAGGCAGAGACCAGAAGAGGGCGGTTCTGGGACCCTTTGCTGTTCTTTCTCCTTGCCTCTCCCTGATGCTGGAACTTGGATTATGCATCCTTCTGTCCCTGCCCAACTTGGATCGGTGTGTGTAGGAAGAACGCATGGTTTGTTATATTTGTTATAGATGTTCAACTCTGGTCTCCATCACTGCCCAGAAAGTACACTTAACCACTAAGCTACCTCTCCAGCCTGGGCTTTTGTTTTGTAGTCAGGGTTTCACTAGGCAGCCTTGACTGACCTGGAATTTACCATGTAGACCAGGCTGGCCTCCAACCCAGGGATCTACCTGCTTCTGCTTCTGCTTGGTTTAAAGATCTTTTTTAACCTTTAACACCAAGCCTTTTCTTTTTTGAATATGGGATCAAAGGTCTATTCACCCCAGACAGACCAAAGATTTCTCCCAATTCTTGTGAACCAGTGAACACAATTGGAGTTACATACAGGCATGTAGCTAAGGGTATGCCTATTGGAACACCCATGAATAAATAGATCAAGAAAATCTCAACCATCCAGCAATCCTTTAGCCTCTTATAGTCTTCCACGACCAAAGGTTAAAGGGATCCAGTCTTGTGCAGGTCTTCTGAGAGTAATTATAGCTGCCGAATATTTGTATAATCTATAGCCAAACCCGACCCTGAATTTCTGATACTCCTGCCTTTCACCTCCAAAGCACTGGGACTACAGGCAGGTACCACAATCAGGGCCTTTTAAACATAGGTTATACGTATTTTAGTAAATTGGGGTTTCCAATCGGATAAAAGCCCTGTTCCCGTCTGTTTCTACATTTTAAATCTGGTCCCCTCCGTTTTACTTTGGGAGTAACTTGATATATGTCACAGGTAGCCCCTTGTCATCTTGTTCCAAAACCACTCTATTCAGTATTATGAAAATTACAGCTCTCTCCTGTGGCCATGTAGAGTTGGAGATGCTGAGCCTGGAGCAAAGCACTTCACTGCACCTTGAGTGGCTACCCTACGGCCCTGAGTATCAGGACCTTTGATGCCAGAGGCACAGAGACACAGAGTCAGCAGAAGAGACCTAGTGAGCACATGCTTTTAAAAGTAGACATAGTCGGGGCTGGAGAGATAGCTCAGTGGTTACGATTGCCCTTCTAGAGGTCTGAGTTCAATTCCCAGTAACTACATGGTGGCTCACAACCATCTGTAATGAGATCTGATGTCCTCTTCTGGTGTGTCTGAAGACAGCTACAGTGTACTCATCATATATACCTCAGAAAAGATGGGATTCAGGGCATGCACACCTACCCCAGCCACTGACATCTCATATATGAGTCTTGCATGTATCCTTGGATTGGAATATTGGTGAGAGGTCCTGGAATCACTTCTTGCACAACCCTTCATACCTCTATATATGGCTCTCCCAACTAGAAGTGTCTTCTCAAGTCTTTGGGTAAGATGGAATGTTTACTTCTGTAAGTGGCACCAAGCAGAAATAGCTCTCCTGGTTTTTACCACCACTAGGTAATGTTATTCATGCCTCTGACTCTTTGTGAACTCCTGCTCATTTCGAAACTTTAATTTTCCCTTAAAACATCCAATCTCAGAGCTCAGTGCCATGAAACACACTTATAATCTCAACCAAGAAGTTTTTGAGTTCAAGACCAGCCTAGGCAATAGAGAGAGACCCTGTCTTAAAAATGAAAAGAGAGAGAGAGAGAGAGAGAGAGAGAGAGAGAGAGAGAGAGAGAGAGAGAGAGCAGACTGCAGAAGGGACACAGCTTCTGGGACAGACCCCGTTTCTGGCTCCAGACATATGGGCACCTTCCCTGCCAGAGGAGAGGTGTCTGCCCAGGAGGGCTCTCACTGCCTGAGTTGGTAAGGGAGCCATCTTTGCTCCGGTTCACCTA
>NC_034608.1:79854396-79866871 GCF_900095145.1 Mus pahari | reverse complement strand
TTTTTTTTTTTTTTTTTTTTAAAGATTTCTTTTTTCAGTTATGTGTAGGAGGAGTGAGTGCAAGAGCCTATGCAGACCATAAAAGGGTGCCGGATCCCCAGCAACTGGAGTTACAGGCAATTGTGAGTCACCTATGAACCAAAGCTGCGTCCTCTGCAGGAGTAGTGTTCTTATCTATTGAACTCTCCCTTCGGCTCCTGTGTTTGGCTTTTTATTTTATTGTGTGTGCCAGTGTGCAGCGGATGTGCATGTGGACACGCAAATGTGGTGGCCCACACGGGGTCAGAGGACAGCCAGGGATCGGCAGTCCCAACCTTCCACTTAGTGTCACTGTCTCATTGCCACTGAGTAACCAGTCGTCATGGCTGCCTCCTACATCGGTTAGCAATCAAGAAAACCCCCAGATCGGCTTCTTACCAGAGATTCCTCCTACCAGGTTTCTTTCCGTTGTCTTAAGACCATAGCTGAAACTGACAACCATCAACAATGGAGCCTCTGGTTTGGGTGAGGCCCTGCCACATTCTCTACACTTTAAGAGCTTCTGGCTGGCATCCTGTGGTATGTGTTTGGGGTAAGAGTCAGCAGTTCTCAATCCAGAAGAGTACCAGAGGCTCCCTTCAAATCGCTAAAATGCTGACTATGGACCCGGCTCAGCCCATATCCTCTGCAGCTGCAGACCCAGCTGCTACCAGCTTGATTACTTTTTTTTTTTTTTTTAAATCAATGCTTTATTTATTTAGATTTTATTGTATTTATGTGTGTCCATATGAGTGTATACAGATTCTAGAGGAGTTCAGAAGAGGATGTTAGATTCCTAGGAACCTGAGTTAGAGGTATTTTGGAGCTACATGCCATGAGTGTGAGAAACTGCTTTCTGGTTCCTCTGGAAGAGCAGTCAACACTCTTTAACAGTTCTTGATCTTCCTGTCTGTGTAGCAAGTACGCTTAGCCACTGGGCCATCTCTCCGGGCCCTAGGTGTTTTACTGTTAATCGACATGTAGAAATTGCATACTATAGTTTATAGTATGCAATATGACATTCCAGTGTCAATGTGTAATGATCAGATCTGCAGAAGGGATGTCTGGTTTGGTGTGTGTGTGTGGGGGGGTGTTTTTGTTTGTTTTATTTTGTCATTTTCCTGCTAGGGATTAAAACCAGAGCTTTATATGTTCGAGGCCTGTGTAGTGCCCTTGGAGGTGAGAGAAGCTCGTTGAATCCCCAGGGTAGGTCACCAAACCGGTGCCTGAGCTACAGACTTATTTCCAGGCCAGTCGTTATCCTATTTGTGCGAGATGTGTGTGTGTGTGTGTGTGTGTGTGTGTGTGTGTGTGTGTGTGTGTGTGCATGCATGCGTGCGTGCGTTGGCATGTGCATACCATGATGCTTGCAGAGGTCAAACGGCATTTTTTTTTTTTTTGTTGACGTTGTTAATGCAAATAAGGATCTCATCATCATCAAAGCAGCTGCGGGTCTTTAGCCAGGCCCATTGGGCATGCGCAGATCCTTTCCCCTCCCACTTCAGATATTCAGATATTCAGTCTGCAACTGAGAGGTCCCTGTGGTCTGTGCTGGGCTCAGCTTTTCTGTAGGGCTGCCTGCGTGCCTCCTACAGGTAAAATGTGGGGGTGGTGGGCATAGAAAGGGCTGATGGGAGCACAGCTCCGTGCAGGAACCGTCGGGGCGCAGATTGTGAGCCGTCTGATCTTCTTAGACTCTGGAGCGGCTTTTAAGAGCAGGAGGAAACCAGAATCAAGTTGGGCATGGTGGTGCACACCTTTCAATCCCACCACTTGGGCAGCTGAGGCAGGTGGATCTCTGGGAGCTGGAAGCCAGCCTGGTCTACATCGTGAGAGACCTGCTCTCAAAAATAATTATAAAGTAATTAAGACACGATCACTTGTGGCTCTGCATGCAGGCCAGCAGGTCAGATTCCGTCCACCTCCAGAGGCTCAAACAGGAATATCCAAAGTTTAAAGCCTGTCTTAATTATTCGTAATGAATTCAAGGCCAGCTTGTACAAAAACCTAACCAAATCACTTTATTGTTGTGTCCGTGTGAGATGTGTGGGGACGTGTGTGTGGATCCTGGTCCTTGTGGAGGGGCAAAAACAACTCTGTGGAGTTTCTCCTTACAGCTTTTAGGTGGGTCTTGGGGATTGAACTCAGGTGGGGCCTGAGTATCACGTGGCTGCAAACACCCTTACTCCCTGAGCCATCTTGTTGGTTGTGAGAAGTTATTTCAAGGTTGAAATCTGCAAGCTGTTTGGAAAAACTGTAACCTATAAGATGGTTGGGAGTTGGGGAGTGTCCGAAGTAAAGCAGGGCTCTGGGTAAAACGAGGACTGAGAGATCGTAGTATACTGTTGACACGGGGAAAGAAATCCACTGGCACCTGCGTTTGTAGAGGGGACTAAGAGACTTTAGGGCATAAAGGAGGTCAGGGAAAGTCAGGGAACTAAATCTCTGTTCTTATAAGGAAAGCTGAGGATCCCTTGGGACTTAGCAAGGATCCCGTCTCAGTTTCCTTCCCCAGTGCTGAGGTCACCAAATGTGCGTACTCCATACTCCCCACCCCTACCTTACACTCAGCCTGTGTGCTCCACACTCCCCACCCCTACCTTACACTCAGCCTGTGTACTCCACACTCCCCACCCCTACCTTACACTCAGCCTGTGTGCTCCACACTTGCCACCCCTACCTTACACTCAGCCTGTGTGCTCCACACTCCCACCCCTACCTTACACTCAGCCTGTGTGCTCCATGCTCCCCACCCACACTTCTGTTTTATAGCCAACTTGCTGATCATTGGTCTCATTTAATGCACCCAACTTCCTGAATAGAGACTCAAGCCCACAGAAATTCAGTTCATCAGAACCATGTAGCTATTTTGGTAGTAGGTAGAGTAGAACATTCTTATTAGAGCCCACTCTCTAGCTGTATCTGTTTATGTCATCATAGATAGTATACAATGTTATTTTCCATGTGAAATCCTCTTGCGATTTGTTTAGGATTTTGGGAACTCCAACCAATGGAATACGACAATATTGTATGAAGTATTTCAATATTAAGGTTTTTGGTGGTGGTTGTTTTTGTCTTTGTTTATTTTGTTTGTTTTTTTTTTCTTTTTGGTTTTTTGAGACAAGGCTTCTCTTTGTAACAGCCCTGGCCATCCTGGAACTCCCTCTGGAGGCCAGGCTGGTCTCAAACTCACAGGCATCTGCCTGCCTCTGCTTCCCAAGCACTGGGCTTAAAGGTGTCGGTCACCACTGCCCCCACCCGGCTCAGAATTAGTTTTGAAGGCTGTACAGTAATATGTGAGTACACAAAAGGACAATGAGCCCAGTATTTCAGTATCATCTATGCCAGCTAGTATGTCAACCTGTCCATCTATCTATCTATCTTTAGAGAATGTGTCATCTATCTCAAGCTAGCCTCAGATTCCCTCTGTAGTCCAGAATGACCATAAACTGTGGAAGGGTTTGATTTGGTTGGTGGTGTACTGCATATTTTGTTTTGCTTGGAGACAAATTCTCTCAGTGTAGCCCAGGCTGGCTCCTACCTTGCCACCCCCTTGTCTCAGCCTCCCAAGTGCTGGGACTATGGGTGTCTCCCCAGTGTAGTCTACGCAGGATCAAATCCAGAGCTTGGTATGCTAAGCAAACACTAACTTACTGAGCTGTAACTCTGGCCTTGATTGTTTTTATTTTTTTATTTTTATTTTTTTTAATGTGACAAGAAGGAAAGATGAGGTCAGGAAGAAAGTAAAGCGACCAAGCGCATGTGTGTAGTTTTCTCTAAGACAGTCACTTAGTTCTTTTTTAATTGATATTGTTTGTCTATACACATGTACCTGCGTGATGTGCTTGGGTGTTCAAGCCACAGTGTGCATTTGGAGTTGAGAGAATATCTTTACGGAGTTGGCTTCTCCTCGTACTTTTACCTTATTTTGAAGTAATGTTTTAGTTTGCGTGTGTGTGTTTGTGAGCTCAGAGCCCACATGTGGCTGCCAGAGAACAACTTAGAGATTTGTTCCTTCTTTCCATCGTGTGGTTCTCTGGAAAGAACTCGGGTCACCATGGTTGGCCTCGAGCATCTTGACCCACTACGCCATTTTGCTGGCTCTCCTCTGCAAGCTTTGCTGGGCTCATGGAGACTTGAAATTCCAGCTCCAGGGGGATCTGACACCTCTGGCTTCCCTAGGCACCTGCACTTAATGTTCACTTTCCTACATGTAGACACACACTCACATAATTTTAAAAAACTATGAAAATAGATCAAAAAATATTTTTTTTTCTCATCCACAGGAATCCTAGGTCCATTACACCCACGTCTGCTTTCTAAACCAAGCTCGTGACCTAACTTGTGAGACAAGCAGTGAATTCTGCTCACCGTCTGAGCTAAGTTAAAGCGTTTTGGTTGGATGTCAGTGAATACCATCAGAATACTAAGCCAGTGACACCTGCAAGGACTTGGAAGGATACAACGGCTCACAGTGCCTTGAGCCCCTGGGAAGCAGGCCCTGCCAAGGAATTTCTCCACTTAGTTTTCTCTCAGGCCAATGGACTCCACAGCCCTAAAAACCTTGCAGGACAAGTGTATCTGTCACATTTGTTCGGATTTCATGGAAGACCCAGTGACCAGTAAGTGTGGGCACAACTTCTGTTATGCCTGCCTCAGTTTGCTCTGGGATGACCTAAAAGGCAGCGTCTTCTGCCCTGTCTGTCAGACTCCCTTCCCACAGAAAAGCTTCAGCAGGAACTACCAGTTCCGTAACATGACTGAAATCATTAGGCTGCTGCAGAAGAGCAAGAGGAAGAGACAGGAAGAACACACAGTGTGTCAGAAGCATGATCAGCCTCTGGTCTTGTTCTGTGTGAGGGATCGGGATGTCTTATGTACCCAGTGTAGCCTCTCTGTCGAACACCAGGGCCATTATACCTGCCCCATTAAGAAAGCCAGCTCTTATCACAAGAAAATCCTAGGGAAAGCCATTGCAACTTTAAAGTTCAGCGTGAAACAAGTTGAAGAAAAGCTTGCCCTGCAGCACAGAAGAGTTCTTGGACTGAGGGAGGAGGCTGAATACCAAAAAAAAGAGATAAGTTATGAATTTGGGCTAATCAAACTGTTCCTGCAAAGTGAGCTTGAGGCGCATCTAAATGAGATACACATCGAGGAGCTGGTGAGTTCCTCAGAACTGAATGGATATCTTGAGACCCTGTTCGACCATGTTTCCACAGCAAAAGATCTGTTGAAGGAAGTGGAGGCCACACATGAAAGTTCAGATGTCACATTCCTCAGAGCCTACCACAGGTTGCAAAACCTTAAGTCCCCCAAACCGTGGTTATTCAGGACAAAGCAATATTGCCTCAGTCTCCCACCACAGTATTCAGGCTTGAACAGAATCATCAAGCAATTTCAAACAGATGTGACTTTTGATCTTGACACAGCACACCCTCAGCTTGTTATTTCTGAGGATAGAAAATCTGTGTTTTATGAAGAAGCCCGGCAATGTGTGTGTGCTAGCCCTCAGAAATTTCACCTCTGGCCCGCTCTTCTGGGATGTAATGGATTCGATTCTGATCGACAGTACTGGGAAGTCAAAGTGGGAGACAAGCCCAGATGGACACTGGGTGTGTGTCAAGCCCACTTTTCTGGGGACTGGAGCAATCAGCCCTCTGGTTTCTGGGCAATTGGACGGTACGCTGAGAATAGCTATGTCACCTATGGACCTATAAGAACGGAGTTTCTGCCAGTGGTGCGACCCAGCAAGGTCGGCATATTTTTGGATTATGAATTGGGTGAGCTCTCCTTCTATAATATGAGTGATAGGTCCCTTCTCTACATTTTCAGGAATTCTTTTACCGGCACCCTTTGGCCTTATTTCTATACAGGAACAGATTCTGAATCTCTGGAAATCTTAACCCACCCCACACCAGACACAGGGTCTTACTAAGTTCTAGGCTAATTTAGCCAGCACATTTAAGCTAGTAAACAAGCAAGCAAACAACAAAATCCACCGCCCACCAGACCCCCAAGTCTTCTAAATTTCACCACCGAAAACCAGTCTGTGCTTTTAACATTCTCTGTCATTCTCAGTAACTCTAAGAACATGATGGCTGCCACAAGTGTGACACATGCCTCCCCATCCTAGCACCCCCAGAGATTTAGGTGCCAAGAGTAAGGCAGTCCAGCCAATATGTGACCCTGGGATGGCAGCTGAGGTTGTCCTCTAGCCTCTGCCTGCACACACATACAAGTGCACTTCCCCTCATGCCATTCACAATAAAAAATGCATGTCAGAAAACAGAATGTTGGGGAAGAGGCACTGACTTGACAGTGATTTAAGGGAGAGCTGCTGCCACCCTGTTTAGGAGACAAAGTGAAGATGAACTGGCTTGACCTGTGTGAATGGAGATTTCATTCACTGAAGTAACCACTGTATGTTAAGATAGGAGACCTTATGCACTGTGTGAAGGGTTAGTGACTGAGAAGATGGGCTAGAACAGCCAATAGGAGCTAGCGTGTAGTCACAGGTAGAACTTATGACTGCCTTCTGCCCAGGGTCCAATCCTCAGGACTAGGTTGGGAAATCAAACACAAGGTTGCGTTTTGTTGGGCTAGGTGGCATCCCAGCCCTCAGGACATTATGTCTAACAACAGACCCTACCTCACACAAGGAAGAAAACAAGGACCAATCCCCAAGGCTGTCCTCTACCTGGAACATGTACCCTATAGCTTGTCATGTCCATCCTCACACACAAGAACACATACACATCATATATGCACACCAACAATTTAAAAATGAGAAAAGTGGGGTCTCTAGCCATCTACTTCAGATGGTCCTATCTTGAAAAAAAGAAGTAAAAACATCGGACAACTAACTCATTTCATAACTTCTGTGAAGCTGACAGGCCCTTGTCTGGTCTTGTATTGGCCTGGAGCTGTACAGTTCGACTAGAGCAGCTAGCTAATGAGTCCCAGGTATTCCGGATCCCGCTTCCCAGCATTGGGAAGACAGATGCATGCTACAATACCTGGGTTTTTTATGTGTGTTTTGGGATTGAGTTCTGGTTTGTATGTTTCAAGGCAAGCTCTTTCACAACTGGGCCGTCTCTTAAACATCTTATCCCTTAGCCCGTGCAGTGGCGCCAGCCTTAATCCCAGTGCTTCCAAAGCTGAGGCAGGGGGATTGTGGGTTACAGAGCAGTCTGGGCTCTATAGCAACATCCTATAAAATACAATACATACAGTAAAATAAAAGCCTGTGTTCCCAACACTCATGGAGTTAGATCTAATGTTGAAGACTCTCCTCAGACGCACAGGCAGTTCCAGACCAGTCGAGGCTATGAGAGACCCAAGCTCAACAAACCAAACAGAACAAACAAACAAAAAACAAAACTCACCTATAGTTGTTGGGATAAATATTTTGATCCTGCAGTTGGTGACTGAAGTATGGCAGAAAGTGCTGGTAATTCCTATTCCTTTTGAATTTTGGTGGTGGCCTTCCATGGTAAACTAGCTGTACTCACATGAATCCTTCATGTTTCTGTATATATGTAAGACATTGGTGGGAGAAACAAACTTATTTTAAAAAAAAGGCCAACATGCCGGGTGTGGTGGTGCACACCTTTAATCCCAGTACCGGGGAGGCAGAGGCAGGCGGATCTCTGTGTCAAAGGCCAGCCTGGTCTACAGAGAGTGTTCCAGGCTAGCCAGAGACACAGTGAGACCCTGTCTCAAAAACTAAAAATAAAAATTTTAAAAAAGTGGCGAACATGCCAGATTCTTGTTTCCCCTCTACATTTACTTCATAGGTGAAACTGAGAACCGTATTTGGAAGAAGCAGACGGGTAGGACATGGTGCCTCACACCTAATCCTAGCATGCAGGAGACAGAGGCAGGGGAATTGCTGCAAGTTCCAGCCTAGCCTGGGCTATGTAGAAGGTCCTGTCTGAAAATGAGTTTATACAGGCATCTCTCTTTATGACCTCATGCCCACACGTGGCCTGTCTCGGGCTATCTGGCTTCACCAGAGCCAACTCAGGCTCTCCGGTGTGGATTATTTCTGAGTGCTTTTAGCCCTCTGCGTTTTTGTTTGTGTGCGTTCATGTTCACCAGGGCGCACACATGCAAGAGTCTGGCATGGGTGTGCAGAACTCAGAAAACGTGTGTAAGATCCTCTGGGGCTGTGATTACAGGTGATTGTGAGAAACCACACTGGAAACCGCCCCCCATCTCCCTCCTTTATAATTAACATCCCAACTGCTGCCCCTTCGCTCGGTCCTCCCCCTTCCGTCTCCCCTTCGCCTCTGAGAGGGTGCCCCACCCCCACCCCTGTAACCCCTAACCCTGGAGAATCAAGTGTGCAGGATTAAGCACATCTTCTCCCATTGAGGCCAGACATGGCAGCCATCTGTTACATATGTGTTGCGGGGAGGCTCAGACCAGCCTGCATATGCTCTTTGATTGGCGACTTAGTCTGTGGGGACTCTCCAGGTTACTTGTTCTTCCTATGGGGGTTCCCAACCCATTCGGGACCTTCAGCCCTTCCCCTAACTCTTCCATAGGGGTGGGTCCCCAACCTCCATTCAATGCTTGGCTGTGGCTATCTGCATCTGTCTCAGTCAGCTGCTGGTAGAGCCTCTGAGAGGACGGCCATACCTGACACCTGTCTGCAAGCACAACATAACATCATTAATAGTGTCGGGGACTGGTGCCTGCCCAAGGGATGGGGTCTCAAGTTAGGCTGGCTATTCCTTCAGTACCTGGTCCATCTTTGTGCCTGCATTATTTTCGAGACAGGACCAATTTTGCATTGAAAGTTTGTAGGTGGGTTGGTATGCCCACCCCTTCACTGGGCCTGGCTACTAGAGGGAGTCTCTTCAGGCTCCATATCCCCACCGTTGGGCATTTTAGCTAAGGTCACTTGCATTGACTCCTCCACTGAACTATCTTTATAGCCCTTAAGATATCTTTATTAAACTTCAACTTTTCTTCATTAAAAACAAAAATACTGCACACAGGCAAAGCTTACAAGGCTGCAAGGCTGCCCAATATTCAGAAAAGTATAACTTCTAATTCTTTCTTCTCTATTGTAAGCACACATTTCCTTAACGGTTTGCGTTGCATGCACCTATGTGTCTCTTGTGTATGTCTGTGTATCCGTGTCTCTTGCCATCGCCCCGCATGACCCTCCCTGCCATCGTGTCTCCGCAGCCACCCCACAATCTCTGCCACCTTTTGGGCTTCATTATGCTCTCTATGAAGCCTCCCTTCCCATCAGGCATCTGCCTGCCGGCCACGGAGCTGATCTCCATGCTAGCTTTTGGGGTATGGCGCTTCTTTTCTCTCCTCCATTTTGTTCCCCTAGGCAGCGGCTCGCCTGCCCCAATGCACGTTTCTTTCAAGCTCTGAAAATGTTCGTGTGATCCAAAAAAATTAAATAAAGGCAAGCATGCATACACTTCTTCCTTAGACCAGGTCTCACTGTGTCTCTCTCACAAGCCTGGGTTTGCTCTGTAGGCCAGGCTGGCCTTGAGTAGGTGGTCATCCTCCTGCCTCTGATTGCCAAGCGCTGAGATTAAATGAGCCATCGTGCTTGGATTTTTTCCTTCCCCGACCTGCTCCCCACCCCCAACTTGGGTTTTGACAGTTTGCTTGCTGCAGTCTCTTCTAGACCAAGTTGACCTCAACAGCATGTGTGTGTGGTATGTGGGCGTGTCCATTCCACACTGTGCCTGTGGAGAACATAGAGGCTAACCTTTGGCCTCTGAAGGAACCCATACCACTTGTGCACATACTCACGGACATATATATAAATAAAATAAATTCTAATTTTTAAAAATAATTTATCTTACATATATAGGTACACTGTATGTTGTCTTCAGACACACCAGAAGAGGGCATCAGATTCCCATTACAGATGGTTGTGAGCCACCATGTGGTTGCTGGGAATTGAACTTAGGACCTCTGGAAGTACTCTTAACCACTGAGCCATCTCTCCAGGTCTAATTTGTAATGTTTTTTTAAAGCACATAACATATTTTGTGTAATTTGTGGATATTTAAAAAACCCTGCATTCGATACTGTGAAAGTGTCTTTTAGGTACAACTCGGTCATTGCTGTGTTTAAGTCAACCCAGTTGGAGTTACCCTTCACTTTTGCTTGGAGGTACGGGAGGGCGGCACACTCACCAGGGCACATTGAAGTCTCTGGGGACAACTCTGTACGCCTGCAGAGTCCTGCTGCTCTCCAAGTGTCTGCCAGGGGCTAGTATCGCAACTGGAATGGCAACTTATTTTCTTTGGTGGTATAGCCACCTGAGCTTTTGTAGACAACTCCCACCGAATTAATTGGCCCTTCAAGCAAGACTTGGATGAGCTCAATCCTTTGGGCTGTCTGGGTCAAAGATATATTGGTTCACTTCACCCCAGGACAAGCTAACACAAGTGGCTTCTAGGACAGAGCACAAAACAGTTCTGTTTTAACCACAGACAAGTCCGCCCATTGTGAAATTCTTTTAAACTTTTTCTTTCTCTTTTTTTGGAGGGAGGGGAGAAGTTCTTTTTTTTTTTTTTATTAGATATTTTCTTTATTTGCATTTCAAATGTTATCCCCTTTCCTGGTTTCCCCCTCTGAAAACCCTCTATCCCATACCCCCTCCCCTTGCTCTCCAACCCACCCACTCCCACTTCCTTATCCAGGCATTCCCTTACATGGGGGGTGGTGGTATGGGGAGGGGGGCACATCAAACCTTCTCAGAACCAAGGGCCTCTCCTCCCATTGATGTCCAACAAGGCCATCTTCTGCTACATATGCAACTGGAGCCATGAGTCCCTCCATGTGTACTCTTTGGTTGGAGATTTAGTCCCAGAGAGCTCTGGGGGTACTGGTTAGTTCATATTGCTGTTTCTCCTATGGGGCTGCAAACCCCTTCAACTCCTTCAGTCCTTTCTCTAGCTCCTCCATTGGACTGACCCTGTGCTCAGTCCAGCTGTGGCTGTGAACATCTGCCTCTGTACTTGTCGGGCTCTGGCAGAGCCTCTTAGGAGACAGCGGCATCAGGCTCCTGTCAGCAAGCACTTCTTGGCATCTGCAACAGTGGTTTGGTGACTGTATATGGGATGGATCCCCAGGAACCAGGGTCCAGAGATGTCGATCAGAAGCAGAGTGGAAGAGCTGGGCATGGCAGCTCATGCTTCTAATCCCAGCACTTGGGAGGTTGAGGCAGGGAGACTGCTTGTAGTTCTAGGTCAACCTGGTTGACAGAGTACTGTCTCAGAACAAAACTGTGGGTCTCCCTTTTCCTTGGGGGACGTTGGCTACTGACCTGTGAGCATGAACAGCGAGCAGGGTTCCGACCGCCATGAGTATGATGGAAGGACTTCCAGAAACCGCTTCACTGAGACAGCTCTATTTTATTGCTCCAAAGGTAGTGTATATAAGGGATTGGGGGCTATGGACAGGAAGGACTGATTGGTCATAACGCAGTACCTAGTTATCACATGGCAGGAAGGGTTGAGTGGGACTTAGGTGCTATATCATGCAGTGCTTGCAGGAAGCTCTGTGCAGGGTCATTCTTCAGATAAAATCAGGCACCTGTGCCCAGAGACACTCTCTGGAGAAGGTCAGTGGAGAAGGGGAAACCCCACTGAGAAAGGGAATCCTCCATTTAGCACCCAGCTTGGAGAGCTATCTGGACATGGTGGACTGCTACCTTAACAGCAGGGTCTTCCAACACACAACCTAAGAGCATGAGACATGGATCATCAAGTAAAGATGTGCGCTAAGTTCAATGACCTGGATGATGAACTGGGACCTTGGAAGTGATAGATTCACTAGCAAAGGCAGGCTGCACTACTGCTAACATAGCCCCAGGGAGCTGTCCTAGAAGGCACACAGTTGGAGAAGGTCACCAAAACCCAGAGTTGATGTACAGCTGCTTGGTCAGCATAAGAGGTGTGGATATCCAATGTGCATGCTGAGTGGGGGCTCTCTGGCCCTGGGCTCTTTGTGGCATCTAACTTTTTCCAGGTAGTGTCAGAACTGGATTACATTATAGACAGTCAGCTGCTGTCAGGAAACCTGCTGGGGTGAGGGAAATCTCAGGTATCTACTGCCGAAGTATATGTAGATAAACCATGTTTCAGAGGACTGGGGGTGAAGCTCATTTGGTAGAGAGTTTGTCTAGCATGCATGGAACACTGGGTTCAGTCCCTAGGACTGCATGAAACATGCATGATGGTATGTGCCTGTAATCTCAGCAATTGATCAATGGAAGCAGAGAGTTCAAGGCCACCCAGGAATACATAACAAGGTCTAGGTCAGCCTGGAAGACATTATACCTACCTATGCCTATCCCTGTCCTGCCCCCCCCAACACCAGTGACAGAGAGAGAGAGACACAGAGAGAGAGAGACAGAGACAGAGACACACACACACACACAGAGAAAGAGAGAGAGAGAGAGAGAGAGAGA
>NC_034608.1:79827998-79853911 GCF_900095145.1 Mus pahari | reverse complement strand
GACTGCAGACTGTAAGTCATCAATAAATTCCTTTACTATATAGAGACTATCTGCAAGTTCTGTGACTCTAGAGAACCCTGACTAATACATCATCTATCTTTGCATCATTACACATAGATTCAGCTCCCACTGTTCCATCTGGGCTACCACCTGTGCATGACCTTTCTACTGGTAAGCCAGCCACAGTAACCATCCCTGTAATCCCAGCACTCCTGAGACAGCAGGATTTTGATAATTAGGCTAGCATAGGATACATAGCAAAAACTGTTAAGAAATGACAAAAGGTAAGAAAGAAGTCCGTGAATTTTTAAGCCTTCTGTCTCAGAATTAACTTGTTTGCCAAAGACGATGAGATTATATCATGCTTCTTTGTATAAAGTTATTTAAACAACTAAGCAAAATAAACTTAAATGCATAGAAGTTTTCAAGATACACAGAGCTTTTGTTTATTCTTTAAATAGATTCACATAACCTATTCATCAATATTAAGTAGCTAGGGGCTGGTGAGATGGCTCAGCAGGTAAGAGCACAGACTGCTCTTCCAAAGGTGCAGAGTTCAAATCCCAGCAACCACATGGTGGCTCACAACCATCCTTAACAAGATCTGACTCCCTCTTCTAGAGTGTCTGAAGACAGCTACAGTGTACTTACATATAATAAATAAATAAATAAATAAATAAAAATATTAAGTAGCTAATGTTTATGTATTAACTTTAAGTAGCTAATGTTTATGTATTGACTTTTGTGGCAGACTATTAAGCACATATATTACTTATCTTGAGTTCAAATCCAGCCTGGTAGAGTCAGTTATTTCCTTCACCTTTATGTGGGGTCCAGAGATCGGACCACCATCATCAGACTTTGAGGGTAAGTGCCTCTATTCACTGAGCTATCTATCACCCATATGTTATTTTTGAGACAAGCCGCCTCTAGCCTTGAACTGAGGATTCTACTGAGTAGCTACAGTTACAAGTGTACATTTTACACTTGCAGTTACAAGCATTGATTTCTGGGATAGAACATTTTAAAAAGAAATGAGGAAGTCTGGAAAGGGATGAGCTGGACCAACAAAGAGTCCATGATATGAGAAAGGAAAAAAAAAATCACTGAGCATCGACTGGCATACAAGGCTGGAGTCCAGTCATTTCTGTCAGCTACAGGCTATGGAACTTAGCATTCTGTGCTTCCATAGAGAACTGAGAAGATTGTGAGATTTATACATAGTTATCTAAAGGGGTTCCCAGAGAATTGGCTACAGAACTTTCCCCCCAGTATTCAAATCTTGGATATCCAAGGCCATTACATAAAATGATAGAGTGAAACTGGAAGCCAGTGCCTCCAATCCCAGTGAGCAGGGAACTGAGGCAGGAAGCTCAGGAGTTCAAGGTCAGTTAGGCTACACAAAATGAAAGGTTTGCATAAACTCTTTCACAACCTTCTAAAACATTTCAGTGTAACTGTCTTAGGGTTTTACTACTGTGAACAGATACCATGACCAACGCAAGTCTTTTTTTTTTTTTTTTTTTAATTTAACCTTTTTTTTTCTTCTCCTGATTTTATCCCCCTCCTGGTCCACCCTCTGACTGCTCTACATCTCATACCTCCTCCCTGTCTCCATGAGGATGTCCCTACCTACTCCCAACCCTCACCCCACCAGACCTCCCCCACTCCCTGGGACCTCCAGTCTCTTGAGGGTTAGGTGCATCTTCTCTGACTGAACATTTTTCTGCATCAGTTTATAAAAGCTCAAACTGCAAAAATACACAATGAGCTCATATACTAGTGCTTAAGTGCTGTTTGGTGGTTGGCCCTGACTCAAGCCATCTTAGCCATTAACAGTTCATAATGGCATTTAATTGGATGGGACCTATGTGAAGCTTATAGTTGTGGAATTTCTTAAGATTAACTAACAAACCAACTAATAACATTCAGAACATAACATGGTACGTGACCCTGCTCTGAGTCAAGTCATTTTTCTGTATCAGTGACTGGCAGGCACATTACAGCAACAGTATGAAATAGCTGGCAAGCACGGAACAGAATGGTTACAGCTATGCTAGGGAGGTAGACTTCAACAACCTACCTATGTATCAAAGAAACTAAAGAAGGACTCACAGTGGTGAGCTTTCTTACGGATGGCCAGGTGCCTGGAGTCAGGTGTTAAGTATTCCAAGTAAGATGAATTCCTCCAATGGGTTGAGGTTTGTTTTACTTTTGATTGTTGATTCTTTTTTAAATTCCACATAGTAACTGAAGGTGTGGGAAGTGGGTGTGGCCGTGCAGCAGCCAAGAAGGCGCCCTGGCTCATTGCCAAGCCCCGTGATTACTGCTTGTTTACCAAACATCTGAATGATCATGCGCACCTGAATGATCATGCACTGCCCGCCTGACGCATAGCGTCATACAGCATGATATTGAGTCTCTGACCTATCAACACCCACCCTGTCTGCGTGCATGGCTCGGGTACAGAGCGTGCTGAATGCTGATTGGATGATGAAGAATGGTGAGAGACAAGTGCAGAGGGTGGAGGGGGATAAATTGGGTGATTCCCCCAGAATAAAGTGGAGAATAGGAGAAAATAAGGGAGGCTGCGGAAGCTGCTCAAACTCTGCCTTGGTGTACGTGTCATCTTTTCCCCACCTCTGCGAGACGGAGTGTGGGGTGTGCGGCAGAAGGGCTTTGTGAGGGGCACCAAGAACAAAGTATTCCTGGCCACTACTATAAGCCATAATAAAGGGGGCCACACTGGGCCTGGTGGCCAGGAGGGACAGCTAGGGCACTTTCCTATTCTATAGTATAAAGACATGGGAACTGGAGAGATGGCTTAGTGGTTAAAGACACTTGCTAATCTTGAACATTCCACGTGTAGCAGCCCACAACCAACTCCAGTGAGCATCAGGTGCACACATGGCACACGTGCATATATATAAACAAATCTTAAACACAGAAAGGGTGGTGTCCATCTGAGTGCGGTGGCTTACACCCTCAATCTCAGTACTTGGGGGTTGAGGCAGGAGGACTAATTAACAGGTCAGTCTGGGGTAAATGACCAAACTAAATTCCTGGCCAGTTTAGGCTACCGTGATATTTCAAAGGCTATCTCGGAAAGATAAGGGGTTTTTGAGGAAGACAATGGACCAGTGAGAAGGCTCAGCCAGCAAAGATGCTTGCAAGACCAGTCCAAGCAGGAAGACCTGAGTTTGATCTCGGTGGATGCATGTGAAGGTGAAAGGAGAGAACCAACTTCAGAATAATTGTCCTCTGACACCTCCTCCCATACTTGCGCCATGACACCTATGCCCAATGCTGGAGGAGGGTGTAGGGAAGCCAGAGAGAAAATCTCAGAGCTAGAGACTCAAGCCGCACCCCTCCCTCAATCTCCCCAGCTACTGGTTCTATCTGCATTTTCTAGAGGATCTCTGCAGACTGTCAATGCTGTCTGCTTCTGCCAGCTGCCTTACAGCCTCTTTGGAAGAGAGCTCTTCCTGTCCCTGTGCCTTAAGGTCTCTCTCCTTCATAAGGTCTGTCCTGGGCCAGTGATCTGTATTCTGCCTGTGCCTCAGTGGAGCCTAATGGAAGCCAAATACATTGATTCTAAGGCGGAGGGGTGAGGGGGTCAGTCAGGCAACCCAGGTGTCCTTGTAGATGGGTGTGATGTTTAAGAACATAGTGTGGAGGGGCCCCCGAACTTCCCAGTAAAGGAATGAGGCAAAGGACAGGTGCCCCAGCTGGAGCAAAGAGGTCAGTGCTGCCTCAGGAAGGAGAAAGTCAGGGGAGGAGCAGGCATGTGTGTGGGAGGAGCGGGTGGGTGGTGAAGAGGTGCAGGAGGGGGAGGAGCAGGCGGTGGGGGTTAGGAGGTTGGGGTTTGGGCTGGGTGGAGGGTGGGAAGGGGGTAGGAGTTAGGGGTTAGAGGAGCAGGTACAGTCTCGAACTCCAGGAATGGCATCTTGATTTACTTTGTGGAACTGTGAACCTGGAGATATCAGTGCAAACAAGATGCCCGCAGCACCCAGTCTGGCTACTGGAAAACACCCCGGGCAAGAGAGAAACGTTCAGCAGCTGATACTGAGGTTTTCAGAAGAAAAGCCCGTCCTAGATGGGCCCAGCAGGCTAAGCGCCTCTCTAGCCACCTGTTTCCTCCATGCAACAAGTGAAAGCAACTAGGACCAGTGAAGAACAGGGCTGTAGTTTGACCCCGGGTGTGGTAGCTCAAGGCTTTAATTCCAGCCCCTAGAAAGGAAAAAAGAATCCAGACTTCGAGGTCATCCATCCGCTATTAATTACATAGGTCTGGGCATGTAAATGAGTTTGTAAAATGTTGGCTCCTTATTCAGGGAGCCCTGAGATATGATGTTCAGTAGAACAAGGACCAGGGTTGGGCACAGGCGTGTGTAATTAATTGGCCCTGGTTGAGGTGTGTCTGGTTGGTTAATCTTAGTCTTGCCTGTGTGAGGTCATAAGCCCCCACCATCTTCACTCTTAAGGGGACCAAATACGGCTCTTGGAAGATGATCATTGATGCCCCAGGTATGGGTCAGCCTCGCCATCTTGGAAGGTACTGTTCTCATCTGGTGTGTGTGGGTAGGAGTGGGGTTTCTGTCTGGTGAGGTTTTGTTCTGCTTCAAATCCAAGGTGACTCAAAGATTTTTATTTATACCTTTAGCCAAAAAGAGAACAGGACAGACAGATACAGAGCGAAGGAAGAGAAGGTAGTGCTTTCTTCATTTCCATACCTGTGTAGGGAAGGCAGGACTCAAGGCTCTCTACAAAGGCAGCTTCCAAATACTTGTGTTACTATGAGCACTTACACAACTTGTTTGTTGTTGAGAAAGGATCTCTCTTTGTAGCTCTGGATGGCCTGGAGTCTTGAACTCAGAGATCCTCCTGTCTCTGTCTCCTGACGACTGGGATTAAAGGCCAGCATGCCTGGCTGACGCTCACGCATGCGAGCATACACACACACACACACACACACACACACACACACACCCAAACAGGGTTTCTCTGTGTAATCCTGGGTGTTCTGGAACTTGCTCTGTAGACTGGGCTGGCCTGGAACTCAGAGATCTGCCTGCTTCTTCGATTTCTTAGAGGGGAGTGGGAATGTAGCTGCATTGGTAAAGGGTTTTGTAGCATGTACCTATATAAGAAGCCCATGGTTTGATTTCCAGCATTGCATACACCTACCTGGAATCCCAGGCGTTGGGGTAAGAACACAGCTTCTGGTTTAGACTGAGCTATGAGAACTCTCTCTTCCCTGCCCTTCACTCCTCCCACTCTCAGGAAACACTGATCTTGTCTGAGTGGAGTTCCCACGTGCTGCATCTTTTGCATAAATGTGGGTGGAAAGCACAGGGCATAACTTCTCCTGTGACCCTGAGGGGCTGCCCAGAGCAGATTGTTCAAAGTAAGTAGGGAACTGGGGCGAAAACGGGAGGCAGAAGCTGAGCTTCTTGAGGCTTCTCTGCATCAAAGGGGACATCTGCCGTTCAGTGTGGCTTTTGACACCTCAGTGCCGAAAAGATCTTCATGAAGTCAGAAAGGGCTAAAGACTGTGTTTGGCAACAGCACTTGCGAGTGCTAGTATTATCAGAGTCCTAATGATGCTCATCGATATGGTGCTTATGTCTGAAGTGCCTGAACATACTGAGCATAGCTGTTCTGGTTGTCTACAAAGGACAGCCTGAGGCCCCTGGAGGCTAGTAGCTTGTCCAAGGTCATAAAACCCATAGAATGCCCAAAACATAATTGACCAAAAGTCAAACTCAGCAACGTTGGATAGTTAGTGAAGAAACGGATCTGGACACAAAGAATGCTATTTTTGGCAAAAGGGGATGTCTGATTATCTTAGAGTTTCTGTGGCTGTGGTGAACACCATGACCAAAAGCAAGTTGGAGAGAAAAGGGTTCATTTGGCTTATGCTTCCTTATCACTGTTCTTCACGGAAGGAAGTCAGGACAGGAACTCACACAGAGCAGGAATGTGGAGGCAGGAGCTGATCCAGAGACCATAGAGGGGTGCTGCTCAATGGCTTGCTCAGCCTGCTTTCTTACAGAACTCTGGATCACCAGCCCAGGGAGAGTACCATCCACAATAAACCAGTCCCATTTCTTAATCAGTAATTAAGAAGACGTTCCACAGGCTTGCCTACCGCCTGATTTCATGGAGGTGTCTTCTCAGCGGAGACTCCGTCCCCTCTGCAAACGGTAGCTTGTGTTCAGCCTGGCCAGGACACCCATGAGTTACCTTAGTGGGGTTAAGTGGACCCTGGGTAAGCGGTGTGCTTGCTTCTCTCTGCCATCTGTGGTGCTTGGTCACTAGTCCTTCCTAGTCTCTTCTGCGGATGTCTAAACTGTCAAGCTGACTGGGGGCACATGCCTGTAATCCCAGCACCCAGACTAGGCTGGGCTACACAAGGGGGGCAGAACAGAGGGATTCTGTCTCTCTCTCTTTTTTTTTTTTTTAATATTTATTTATTATATGTAAGTACACCGTAGCTGTCTTCAGACACTCCAGAAGAGGGCGCAAGATCTTGTTATGGATGGTTATGAGCCACCATGTGGTTGCTGGGATTTGAACTCCAGACCTTCGGAAGAGCAGTCGTGTGCTCTTACCCACTGAGCCATCTCACCAGCCCGAGGGATTCTGTCTCAAGATGCTTTTGTGAAGTGCTAAGAGGCCATGTAATCTACCTGGGCCTCCATCCCCAGCACCCTGGTTTCCATGTTTGGTGACTAATTACACACAAGTGGAAGTCAGAGTCAGCAACTTGTGAGAGTCATTTTTTTTTCCCCATCATGTGGGTCCTGGGGATTGAACTCAGTCCTCAGGCTCGGAAGCAAGCCTTGTCGGTATTATTTTCCCATTGGTTATGCCATCTTTTGTTATTTTGGTGTCAGAACAAGGTCTCTGCATGTAGTCCTGACTGGTCTGGAACTGTGTGAACACTAGGTTGAACTAGCTTCCATCCTTCTGCCCCTGCCTCCTAACTCCTGATATTACATTTGTGTATCGCCACACCCAATGGGTTGTTTGGTGTTTTGGGGGGGTGGGGTGGGGACAGGGTCTCAAGTAGTCTAGGTTGTCCTCAAGTTCAGTAAATAGCCAATGTTAACCTTGGATTTCCCCCCTATGAAGCTAAATCCTCCAGAGAGTGACATTTTAACAGTAAACACTTATGCTGGGCATGGTGACATAATATTTTTAATACCAGCACTGGGGAGGCAGAGGCCAACTTGGTCCACAAAGCAAGTTCCAGGCAAGCAAGCAAGAGGAGAATACTGAAAGCAGGTTTGAAGGCGTGTTGGTTCTGTTGTTGTTATCATCATCATCATCAACATCATCACCATTATTGGTTTTTTGAGACAGGGTTTTCTGCGTAGCCCGCCTAGAACTCACTCTGTAGATCAGGCTGGCCTCGAACTCAAAAGAACCTCCTGCCTCTGCCTCTCAAGTGCTGGATTAGAACCGTGCACGCCTACCACCACCACGGTCAGGCAAAACCAGAAACAAACGTGAGAAATGAAAACCAGAGTTGATATGAAGGTTTGTGTTAGAAAGCAGAGATCAAGGCGGAAGTGATAGCCAGGTTGTCCTCGTTTACCCGATTCGAGGAGTTTGGCTGGTGATGGAGGTGGCACTTAGCGAGTGCCTTTTTTCCTAGATGTAATCCTGGTTTAGGCCGAGCTGCATTTCATCTCTAACATCTTTACGCCAAAAGCCCCGCCCAGTGGCACTTGGCTGCAATCCAAGCCCTTGGAAGCATTCCTTCCAGTTCAAGGTAAGGCTAGGTTGTATGGATACAAACACGCGTGCCAAAAGAGCCAAAACGAGTGCATTATCTTTCAGCCAGGCACTCCGCGGAGGCAGAGGCAGTGGCGGATGATCTCTGAGAGTTCAAGGACAGCCTGGTCTACAGAGTAATTTTCAGGATAGCCGGACCTACGTAGTGTGACCCTGCCTTGAAAAGACAAAACCATGGGCTAGGGCTGGATAGCTCAGTTTGTACAGTGTTTGCTTAGAATGCTTGGGGCTGTGTCTGATCCCCAGCAGGACTCTGTGATCCCTGCCTGCGGACTTCAGCACTCGGGAGGGATATGTAACCAAGGTTCTCAGTATTACAGGCTTGGGAATGGCAGGCTGGGAGGGAAGTGAATGCCCCTCTGAGCTTAATGGGACCAGGTAGTGAACGGGGCCATCCGAAATAAACTTATTCTTTCTTTCTTTTCTTTCTTTCTTTCTTTTTTTTTTAATAAAGAAATTACTCTTTTACTCAAACTAACTGTGAGTTGCCAGAGTCCAGAAGAGTAGTTGTCCACCAGAGCTGTCATTAGCTGTGCAAAGGACCTTGTTGGCAACTGAAATTATCCAGTGTAAAGCCACAAAGGACTCAAGGCTTTCACCACTCTGGGAAACCCAGGAGACAGCAGTGCAGTGACAGCTGTCTCCAGGAGGGACTGAGAACTACAGGACAGGTGAGTCTGATTGTCCCTAAAGGGCACACCAGAGCCAACCTTCAGAAGGAAGCCCACCTGGGTCGAGACCTCTATTCCCAGCCTGATGGCACAGGCCGAGGTCTTGGCTAGACTCCAGAAAGAGGCCCAGTGCCCCATCTGTCTGGATGACCTGAAAGAGCCAGTCACCATCGAGTGCGGACACAACTTCTGTCATTCCTGCATCAAAGATTTCTGGGCAGAGCAGCAAGCCACGTTCTCCTGTCCTGTCTGCCGACACCAGTGCCAACACAGGAACCTCAGAAGCAATGCCCAGCTTGGAAAAATGATTGAAACTGCCCAGCTGCTCCAAGGCATGGAGAGCAAGAGGCACGAAAGCAGCACCAGTTGCGAGAAGCACAACCAGGTCCTCACCCTCTTCTGTGAGGATGACCTGCAGCTGCTGTGTGAGCGGTGCATGGAGCCTGAGAGCCACAGGTCCCACCAGGTACTATCCATTAAAAAGGCTGCCTCTCTCCACAGGAAACACCTTCAGGACTACAGCAGGCTCCTGGCGTGGGAAGTGAAAGAGATTCAAGAGTTAATGAGCGCGCTAAGCAGAAGAACGCTGACCCTGAGGGAACAAGCAGAAGCGCAGAGGTCGGAACTAACGTCCGAGTGTGAGCAGCTCATCCGGTTTCTAGACCAGGAAGAGCGGGCGGCTTTCTCCAGGTTAGAGGACGAGGAGACGAGGCTTGAGAAGAGACTGCTTGATAACATTGCAGCATTAGAACACCATAGTTCCAGGCTCAGAGCCCTCCTGAGACACCTGATGCTCACCGGAGAGCTCTCCGAAGCCAAGATGCTGTCCACAGTCAAGGATTTTTACCTGAAATGTAGGCTTCAGCTCCCCAGCCCAAGCATTTTCCCAGTTCAGTTACGAAGAGAAGAGTTCAGCTTTCCCCTCCAGTATTCAGCCCTACAGAAAGTTATACAGCATTTCACAGACAATGTCACTCTAGACCTGAAGACGGCCCATCCAAACCTGCTCATTTCTGAGGACAGAACATGCGTAACATTTACAAAGGAAATACAACGTGTTCCTGGTTCTTCGAGTTATACCAAGAGCCCCGTTGTGTTGGGGATTCCACATTTTAATTCTGGGAGACACTTCTGGGAGGTGCAGGTAGGAAAGAAGCCAGAGTGGGCTATCGGTATTTGCAAAGCTGATTCCTCCAGCGGGGAAAGGCAGTCCCCTAACCCCCGGGGATATTGGAGGATTGTTTGGCAGGGGGACGGCTTCAACGTCTCAAGAGCTGACCCGGACTCTCAGCTGAAGGCCGCAAGAGCCACAAGCATTGGTGTTTTCCTGGACTATGAACTGGGAGAGGTTTCTTTCTATGGCATGCCTGAGAAATGCCACCTCTATACTTTCAGAGACACTTTTTCTGGGCCTGTCTGCCCTTATTTCTACCTAGGGCCTCAGTCAGAACCTCTTAGACTCTGTTCTGCCACGGATTTGGAATGCTAACTCACATGGTGGCCTTAACTTTAACAGGTTTGTTCATATTCTGCACTCCCCTCCCCACAGTCCAGGCTGGCCCCAAGCTTGTTATATAGCTGAGGACAGCTTTGGATTTGTGTTCCTCTGGATGACACGCTCTTATTGATAGGATGACAGGCGTGAGCGCCTATACCCAACATTTTTTTTTTTTTTCTTTTTGGGGAGGCATGCTCTTGCTATGTAACCCTGACTGGCCTAGAACCTTATATGCTGACCAGGTTGGGTAGCAACTGTCAGCCTGTCTGCTGTCTTCCATCTCAGCTTCCTGTATTCTGGGTTTACAAGCACAGATCAACACATTAGCAACAAACGCATTTTTAAATTTCTAAGTCTTACATCTGAATCGAAATCCCATGCCTAGCAGTTCTGAGCGATATACTTCAACCTTTTCATCTTTGAGATCATCTTGGTAAGTCAACTGGGCTAGCCTTGACTAACTTTACAACCCATCCTGGTCCAGCCCTCCCAAGTTGCTGCTATTACAGGTTTACATCACCACCTCAGAAAGTCATAGGTGTTTTCAGAATGTTTTTACCTATTTTATAACTAAGAGAATCCTATGTAGTCTAGGCTGGCCTCAAACTTGATACACAGTAGAGGCTGACCTTGAATTCATGATTGTCTAACTCCCATCTCACAAATGCCCAGCCTTTGAGATTGGTATTTGAGTATACATTTGTTTCTCTCTAATCTTAGAAACACCTTAAACATTAATAAGGAATTGGATTGAAAACAGCAGAGTTCTAACAAGTTTTTAAAATATTCCTGAGTTTTCATTTCAGCATCAAATCATCAGTGGTACCCTCCCTCCCTTCCCCGTCTCCCCACTCTCTTTCCATTTCCAGCCCTGGGGCTTGGTTGGGTTCAGAAGTAACACTCATCAGCCCTGTTTGATGTTGATGTAGTCTTGTGAAATTGCCCAGGCCAACCTTGAATTTCCATTCCCGTCCTTCAGACTCCCATGTAGCTGGGATTGCAAGCGACTTCCTCTATGCCTTGAGGAATTTGAGGGATTTTATCTTTATTCTTTTAAACTTAGTATTTGTGTATATGAGAAGGATGGACAGACAGATGAACTATAGTTGAGGATGTAGATGTCAGGAAATACTTCTCTTCTCTTCTCACATGTCCTGGGATTATGTTTAGGTAATCACACTTGTGTGGCAAGCTCCTTCACCTGCTGAGCCATCTCAGGCCCTAAAACTGGTTCGTGATAGAGATGAGAAACAAAGAGGCTGATGAACAGCAGCTAAGTCACAGTTAGATCAAACAGAAAGTACCCTGTACTACTGCAACGTGGGCCAGCTGTAGACAGTGAGAAGGGACTTTGTACTTCAAAAGGCTGCAGCAAAGTATTTGGGATGTTGTCACCAGAAAGACAAAGGTTTGAGGAGACAGTTGTAACCTGATGTAAACACTACATATGGTCACATGTTGAATTGTGACAAGGTTCCCATTAATGTACCATTTTTATCTATCAAATTTAATTTTAATAAAGGGAAAAAAATGACTTTGTAGGAAAGAAGGTCCTTCCTCAGGGTTTGGGGTTGTCACTTTTGCTTTACACGGTTCCTAGACTATTCAGGCTTGGTGGCTCATGGATCTACCACTGCAGGAGAATCTAGGTTTGTTTGGTTTTGGTTTTTTTTTTTTGTGGTAGAAATGGTTTTTGCTTTTTGCACTTCTTGCATCCATCTCCTAAGTGCTAAGGTTATAGGCAGTTGCTACTGAGATGCCAAATCTTTTAAGTTCAGACTTCATTTTAGAGAACCTGACCTAAGTTTTAACTCGGGTCAACTAACAGGCTGGTACCTACTGTTAGGTTCCAAGTGCACCCCCTCCCCCAACAAAACCTGAGCCTAGCTCCAGTCTCTAAGCTAATCCCCGACAAGACCAGCATCTCCAGGTTATCCCACCAGCAAACCTGCACCCCCAGGTTACAAGGCCACCCCCTGCCTAAAGCAGAAATTAAGTTTATGATATGACCCTCAGAACCAGCCAATTATGTTAAAGGTCACAGGAGCTTTCCAATTAGATGCTTGCACACATACTTCCTGCTTGCTGCTTACTATAAAGCCTTGCCCCAACAGACATTCGGGGCTCCCTCACCACCAAAACTGTCCTGCATGGCAGTGGTGCACTGGGGGCCCAAGCTAGCTCCAATAGAAGACCCTGCTGTGAGTTACATCAGATCTGCTCCTGTCTGCTTTCTTGGGGATCGATAACATTTCCCTGGCACTACACTACCATACCTAGCTGTAGCACTGTGAAGGACCATGAGCCCAGGGTCATGCAGACTAGCAAGCAGTGCACCAACTGAGCTGCATCTCAAGTCTAGAATCAAACTTTCTTTAATTAAAATTACAGTTATTCTTGGGCAGTGGTGGCACACGCCTTTAATCCCAGCACTTGGGAGGCAGAGGCAGGTGGATCTCTGTATTCTAGGCCAGCCTGGTCTACAGAACGAGTTCCAGTTTCCAGCATAGCCAGGGCTACACACATACAAAAAAAAACCCTGTCTCAATCACCACCCCCTCCCCAGCAAAATAACATTTATTGTGTGGGTTTATTCGTGGGCACCTGTGCCATGGAAGACACAGGGCAACTTGCTGCAATCAGTTCTTTCCCTGTCTTGTGCACATGAATCTAACTGTAGTTCCAGAGGACCTGATGCCCTCTTCTGGGCTCTGTAGGCATTAGGCATGCAGAGTGTGAACACACATACACACACACATACATACATACATACATACATGCAGGTAAAACACTCACACACATAAAAATAATTAAAAATGTATATTCTTGCTCAGTCAGCAATGGGCCCAAGATTCTCTTAGTGGCATCGGTGCACTAGTCTTTGACTCCAGCTTGGTGCTGTCAGGAGTTGGTGGCACCTTTGTGGGCAGAGGGGAACAGGTTACATTTTCAGTGAGCAGACAATTGTCTTTTGTTCCAGGCTGGCTTTGTGATGGTTTGTATATGCCATTCCGAGGTGGCTGTGATTTTGACTGAAGACTGACTGTGTGCTGCTGGGATAGAATTCAACCTCTAGGTTGAACACTCTTGGCAAACACTATGCCTCTAAACTGCAGACCCAACGCTAAGGCTATGGGGTCATTATGATTACTGAGACGGGGTGCCCCATAGCCCCAGCTGACCTTGAATTACATGTGTAACTAAGATAGCCCTGAATGTAATTGTCCTGCCTTCGTTCCCCCGGTGCTAGGATTGCAGGCATGAGCCAGCGCTCCAGGCTTACGGCTGCAGTGCTAGTGAGGCTTCCTCCTTGAATGACATCAAGGACATAGAATGCTCAAGAGTTGACGGGTCTAGGCAAGGGGGAAGAAAACGGGTGCAAAGGCCCTCAGGTGATACTGGGCCTGGCAGTTCAAAGTCCTAAAGCAAGGTTTAAGCGGTGCCAACTAAGAATTAGGAAAATCTGGGGCATGGAGGAAGAATCCATTTTCCAAGGACCTGCACTGTTGGGCCTTTGGTTTTGAAAACAAATTATGCATGTATAACATGACCTAATTTGTGGTTTAGATCTCTGGGGTAGGACAGATGGCTCAGTGGATAAAGAATACTGGCTGCTCTCCTAGAGGATCCGGGTTCAATCCCTTGCAACCCCATCAGTAACTCAACCAGCAGTAACATCAGTGCCAGGGGAATGAATGCCTTTGTCAGGCAGCAGACATGTACATGGTGCATCCACGCACATACCATAAAACAGTAACTTACAAGAAAGGTCTCCAACTGCTGAGTTAGAACATAAATGTTTGGAGAAGTAGAGAGGGGGGTGATCAGAGTCCTAGGGCCAGGGTGATGGCTCAGTAATTACCAGCACTTAACGCTACCACAAAGGACCTGGGCTTGATTCCCAGTTCTCACATGGTGGCTCACCACCGCCTGGAATTCTAACTCTAGGGGATCTGACACACCTCTCCTCTCCTCCATGGGCATCAAACATGTACATTGCGCAGGCATGCATGCATGCATATGTATGTATGTATGTATGTATGTATATTTTACATTTACATTTACCCATACATAGCAGAATTAAAATTAAAAATATACTTAAGAAAAATATAAAGGGGTTGAAAATGTAAATCAGTTGGTAGCCAACTTGCCTAGCATACACAAAGCCCTGAGTCCATTTGCTATTCCACAGAGAGGACAAGGATGGGGTCCTTGTAATCCTAGCACTTGAGAGGTAGAGATGGAGAATCAGAAGTTCAAAGTCATTCGTGGGTACGAAGGGAGTGTGAGGCCGACCTAGGCTACATGAGAGGAGACCCTGTCTTAAGAAACAAGAACAACAACGAGATCACACCAGAGTATCCCAGGAGAAAGATGAGCAAAGGATTAGGGTTGGATTTCACAAGAGTTCTGAAAGGCCACAGATCTGGAATAGGTACCAATTTCACTCATAGTCAAAGGAAAGAACAGAACTCCATTCTGCAAGCTCTGTCATGCACATCTACCCAGCCCCTGGAAACTGTTTAGGTATAATGTGGCTTCAATATGTGAATGTTATTACTCTGTGGAGAGTCAACTGTATTAAACACATGTACATGTACATGTTTATCTTGGAGGAAGAAAATTTTTAGGATGTCCCAGCAATGGCTGTATCTAAAGAAAACAGGACTTTACTGTCCACAAGTTAGGGTCAAATAAACATCCCTTCCCTGTCAAGCTGCATCTGCCACACCCCTAGATAATTATGTATGGCTCTGCAAATAAAATATTGAGTAGCAGGGTAAAACCTGAAACCTGCAGAACAAAGAACCCACTAGGAAGCCCTTAGGGAAGAGCCTTTCTCAGCTAAGCATAAAGGCTGACACCCCTGGTCTCACCAATTAGGAGGTGGGAAGCAAGACAATCGGGAGTTCAAGGCCAGCCTCTGCCTCATGAATTCCTATCCAAACAGAACAAAAACAGTCTCTCTAAGGTGAGCATAAAGGTACCAATTGATTGAAAGGCGCTCTAAATGTGGAGAAACAGTGCCACCTAGGAACACTTCGTTTTCATTGCCAGAATTATCCATTTAATAATACCTATACGTAAATTGATTTGGTGTTTTAATCCCATTAGTTTTTAACTATAACCCAAGACTGAACATATCTTCTCCCTATTTAGACAATTAAAAATTTCCTATTGTCTTTGATGTGATGTATGTGCATGATACATGTGCTGATATCAGTGCATGCACGAGAGTGCCACGCTGAGAGTCTGAAGATCAAGGATGATTTTCAGGAGCTGGTCTATCCTCCACCAAGACTTCCTGCGATCAAACTCAGGTCATTGGGCTTGCATAGCAAGCACTCTCCCTACTGAGCCATCCTACCAGCACTACTTGGTCAAATATTAAGCCACAAATGGTTTCATTCTTCTACTTACATACACTCTTTAAAGGTTTACTATGTACGTAGTACATAATATGCATGTATGCCTGCACACCAGAAGCTGAGATCATATCTCTGGCTCACCTGGAACCCAGTATTTGGACCAGTTCCATCTTGAACTTCCTGTATCTTCATCCCAAGGACTAAGGTGACAGGTGTGAGGCCCCAGGCTCAGCTACTTAAACTTACTGGTTAGATCAAGGCAGAACACACAGATATTCCGAAGCTTCTTAAAGAAGGGCAAAAACAAAGTGGAAGTGGCAGATTATTTCCTAAATCTTTAACTCTTGCTGATGGATGGTCTTACCGCGTGACAGGTGTCACTACTTGGCCGCCCATTGGCCCAGGACGTCTTTGCATTTTATTTTTCAAGGACACGCTGTAGAACTTGCACAGCACATGTCCTGCTGAGCTCTTGGTGCTATAATGAGGAAAGTGCTTTATGCTTTTGGAGCAAATGGGCTGGGCTGGCCTCAAGCTGGAGGCGACCCTCCTAACCCCTGCTTTTCAAAGGCTGGGAGGACACTGTACGTCATCATGGCTGGCTGTGTGAGGGGGTGCTTGGGTTTGGTCCCCAGCTCTGGAAAACAAGCAAGCAAGCAAAAAAAAAAAACCAAAAAAACAGCTTAGGAGGCCTCATCTCCCATCCAATATGCCCACACACAAAGAAAATGCACGCAACACTCTTGAGGAGAAAACTGACCGCACAAAATAATGTCCTCTCTCAGCAGCTTAACTGTGGCAAGAACTTACTGGTTTAAAACCTTTTCCAGCAGCCGGTCATGTCGCACTTCCTTGATAAAGAACCACATTATGTCAGGGTACTTAAACTATACCCTGGACCCCAGAAAAGTCCAGAAGTTAAATTATTCACAACATACAAAACATTCTCAAGTTTTCCAGACCTTTATAATCCACTCAGAGGCTCGCCCCCATCATTGGGACATACATAGTTCTACATATGTAGAACTGGATTCAGGTTCCCAGCACTGTGGACGTGACGTCGGCAAAGGCTGACGTTTCCTGCGACAGCTGGGCGGTCTGCAGTCACTGTGGACTCAGTGGCTCTCGTGCCCATGAGCCTCTCATGTCCTGGCTGGCTGAGTTGCCAGCTCCAACAACCGCTTACTCAGCAGAGAGTTGTGACGCTTCAGGTACACAATTATGTCCTCTTGCTTTTCAACAATTTCTTCTAGGCTTGAAATAGTCCTGCAGAATTCAAGACATAAGTGGATTACATGGATGCACCAGCATCGTTGGTCCCATTTAACGTGGGTCCTCAGTGGCATTCACCAAGACACACTTTGCCCAGTACTTTCCCTTGGGTTTCATACCCCAGGGATATTCCAAAACCAGTCTTTCACGAATGAACTTAGTGACTTCTGCTCGGGAAATCAATCTGCTTAGTACATATTGCCTTTATTTTTTAATTTTTTTTGGCCTCCAGAAAAGGCATTTAAATTTTTACAATTTAAAGTCAATACATGAACCAGATGTTGGTGCATGCCTTTAATCGCAGCACTCAGGAGGCAGAAGCAGACAGATCTCTGTGGGTTCAAGGCCAGCCTGATCTCCTAGCCAACTTCCAGGACAGCCTGGAATAATCACTGAGGCTCTGTCTCAGTGGTTACCCCATTCTCCACAAAAGCGCAGCATCCTAAAGAAGAGAGTCAAGTGTTTGAGTCTATTCTGAGCTACATAGCAAGATCCCAGTACTCAGTAGGGTCAGTAGGCTAAGATGATAGGCATCTGAGTCTCCCCTGGGCTATATAGCAACACAGCAAGCAAGAGTCTACTCTCAAACCCAGGTGAGATGTGATCCCAAACCCAAAACAAACACAAAAATAGCAGGGAGTTTAGCTCCAGCTCTCCCCTACTCCATAATCACACCATACATGTCTGCCCTCTCAATCCAGTGAATATTATAATTTTAGGCTAAATCTGCACTCAGAATATACATTATCACTATACAAATTACTTTTTTACAGTTAGGCTAAGGTAAAGTCTACTATTATATTTCATATGTAAACTTCTATTTTCCTGAGAATAATACTTGCTCACTCAAAAATGTCTAGACTAAACCACCAACCAGCCGCATATGTAGCATCAGTGGGAGGAGAGGCCCCTGGTCCTATGAAGGCTCGATGCCCCAGTGTAGGGGAATGCCAGGGTAGGTGGGTGGGTGGGGGAGGATGGGATAGGGGGCTTCCGGGGGTTGAGAGGAATCAGGAAAGGGAATGACATTTGAAATGTAATAAAATATCCAATAAAAAATAAAGATGTCTATGGATTTTGTTCTTAAATGATTGTTATTTATTCTTTGTCAGTTTCACACCATGCACCCCAATATCGCTGATTTCCCCCTCCTCTTGTGACCACTTTCCACCCTTGTAACCTCCCCCTTAAAAAAAAAAGCCCCCCCCAAACAACAACAGAAACCCACCTCATCGTGGACATAGTGTGTCACATGTGATGTAGTGTGACACACACCAGCTATAGTGTGTTGCAGTGTGTCATACAGTGTAGGTTCTCATCCAGACATCTTTACTGCCAAAGGTTCACTGCAATGAGTCACTGGTCTGGCTTAGGTCTTGGGCTTCTGCTACACCATCAACACTAGATCCTCAGCAGGACACGGCTTGGATTATATCCCACTCTCCTGTGTAATGGAGGTCCTGCAGCTTTGGACCCTGCACAACAGGCCCTTCAGGAATTCCAGCAGTTCATAGATGGTGTGGTGGTTTGAACAGGTATAGCCCCTATAATCTACTCTGCTTGGGTGCTTGGCCTATCGGGAGTGGCACTATTAGGAGGCGTGACCATGTTGGAATAGGTGTGGTCTTGTTGGAAGTGTGTCACTGTGGGGGTAGGCTTTAAGATCTCCTATGCTCAAGTTATACCCAGAGTGGAACCAGGAGGATCTTTGTGAGTTAAAGACCAGCCAAGACTACATAGTAAGACCTTGTTTCAAAACAACCAAAAATACTATGAATGGTACATGAGAAGAAAAGTGCTTACTTTTCTGAAATAAAATTCTCTCTGCCGGCATCAAACTTGGGAGCCTCCCACCTTAGCCTAGGTGTGTGTGTGTGTGTGTGTGTGTGTGTGTGTGTGTGTGTGTGCGTGTGTATGTGAGTGTGACTGCATGCATGTGCATATGTATGTGGGTCAGATGCTAGGGATGGACCCTGAAACTCATTCATAGAGCCACTGATTACATCCCCAGCCTTTATAAAAACTAACAAAAAATATTTTAGGTTAAGATTTTGCTAAATTGCCCTGGCTAGGGACCCACCCTGCCTTTGCCTTCCAAGTAGCTAGGATCACAAGCATGGACGATCAAGTAAGTAAAGGAGGAAGTTAATTCCAATTTCTACGTCCAACTCAAGCCTTACCTGAAGCCAGTCTCTGCGGCAGTACTGCTGGGGTGAGCATACATTTTTTCTTCTTCAAGTACATCAGGCCGTGGCTTGGCCCTGTTGAATCTCCTAATCTTCACTGAAATAATAAATCATTTTTGGTTATTACCTACTTCTGAAGAACTGGCTATATTCATTTGTTCAAGCTATACGAACTGGTTACTCTTTTTGCATAGATAATATATGAGATTGCATAATGAGCGAACAGTCTGAATATGCTTATTTATCAGTGTGCACATTTCAAAGTCGACTAAGAAAGGACTGGTCACAGGGAGTACCAAGATCATCATTAATAACTAATGACTGGGCTGGAGAGATGGCTCAGTGGTTAAGAGCACCGACTGCTCTTCTGAAAAAACCTGAGTTCAAATCCCAGCAACCACATGGTGGCTTGCAACCATCTGGAGTGAGATCTGGCGCCCTCTTCAGGTGCGTCTGAAGACAGCTACAGTGTTCTTAGATATAATAATAAATAAATATTTAAAAAAAAAAAAAAAAAAAAAAAAACTAATGATTACAAGCAGTAGGTGATGATTACAACATATGAGGCTCAGCGCTGCTGTCCTAGATGGATGACCTCATTCCACTGCCATGACCACATCATGGAGTGAGCACTCATTTTTTCTCTTGAGACAGGGTCTATCTCTGTAGACCAGTCTGGCCTGAAACTCAAGAGACTTGTATGGGTTTCCCTTCCACGAACTGGGATTAACTGTGTGTGCCACCAGGGTCTGGCCTTTGTTCTGAATTTAGATGCCACATTTACATGCAGGGCCTGCTGTGCTGGCTCAACTATAACCCCAGCACTTGGGCAGCAGAAGCAGGGAACTGGTTGTAAGTTCAGGGACATTCTGGTTGCCTTATAACAGCGGTTCTCAGCCTGTGGGTCATCACTCCTTCAGGTGGCAAATGACACTTTCACAGGGATCAATCAGATATCCAACATATCATATATTTACATCACAATTAACAGTTGCAAAATTACAGTTATGAAGTAGCATTGAAAATAACTTTATGGTTGGGGGTCAGCCCAACATGAGGAACTGGATTAAAAGGTCACAGCACTGGGAAGGTTGAGAACCACTGTCTTATAGGAAGCAAAGATGTTGTTCTGTTTTCTAAGAAAGCTTTGCTTCAGTTGGCTGAAAATCCTGTCTTCTATACATGTGTGTAATGGTACACCCCCGTGCTTTCAGGAGCCCAGAGGCACCGAGTCCCCTGGAGTGGAGTTCCTGCCAGCTGCGAGCTGACAGACATGACTAAGAGCAGTAAGTCCTCTCTCTCTCCAGGTTAAAGGTTCCCAAAAATTATGAAAGACACAGATGTAGAAAACTGACTCACTAGTAGTGCCTGTCTCATCCTGTTGGTCTGGAAGGAGAGGTGACCAGAAGTGGTCATAAGTAAATGACAGGGGTGCTAAAGGAGTCCTCGGCTAAGGGGGAAGGAGTTCACCAAAATAGCAGGCTGTGCTTCTCTGTGCAGACGAGAGGCAGGCAGAGGCTGCAGTCCGTTCTCACCTATATAGAGGATCAGGCAGCTCAGGGAACAGATCAGCTCCAGGGCCAGGACAGCCAGAATCAGCTCAAGGTACAGCTTGCTGGGCTCAGGGAAAGAGTGCTGCACACAGAGGAGGAGGAGCAGGGCAGTGTTGCCTGAGGAAGGGAGAGAGACAGACAGCAATGGGATACGGCTCTTCAGTCAGCATGAAGCTCCTTTTGATCTGCTTTCTGTAAGTTGTTGTCTGTCTGTCTATCTATCTATATCCATCTATCTATCTATCTATCCATCCATCCAGCCACCCATCCGTCCATCTATGTATGTATGTATGTATGTATGTATGTATCTATCTATCTATCTATCTATCTATCTATCTATCTATCTATCTATCATCTATCTACCTATTTATTTATTTATTTCCAATTTCCTTAAGCCCTTATAATTTCCTAAGTGAAAGAACTATGTTGTTCTACATAACAAACCCATAAGATGCAGCAAGAGTTTATGCTAGTAAGGGTAGCCTCTACACAGCCTAAGCATGGCCACCAGTAAGACCAGCAATCAGTGGAATGTCTGCTCCAATGGCCAGACTTGGAGAAGAAGAGGTTGGAAATTCTTTAAAAAAAAAAAAAAAAATATCTGGAAGGCTGGCTATATAGCCTGGCCTGTAGAATTCTGCCCAGCATGAATGACAGACTGGGTTCAATGCCCAGAAGCACATGAAATCAAGGATGGGCCCTGTAACCCCTGAAAATTCAAAAGGCAGACGCAGGAGGATGGACCCTACATAGCAAGTTTGAGGCTGTTCTGGGCTGCACGAGCCCTCATCTCCAAAAACCAAGGTGTTGAAGAGTTACCTCAGTGATGAGATGGTAGCCAGGAAGTTCATAGCCCTAGGTTTGGTCTCAAGCACCAAAAACAAAACCAGAAAAACCAAAGACTCTAACCTTGTTTGAAAACTAAGGCTTTATAGGATTATAGAATTATTAAACTGACTTTTTTGGTTCTTCTGTACATGTGAAAAAAATATTATTATTGAGATAGGGTTCCAACATACTGTAGGCTGGTCTTGAATTCATTGATGACCATCCTCCTGCCTCAGCCTCCTGAAGGCTGAGGTTGCATCATACCTAGCTTAAAGCCAGATATGAAAATGATAAAGACCAAATAATTTCTTGGTGAATTTCAAAGATATTATTTCCAGATTTTGAAGAAAAAACAAAAACAAATACAAAAACCAAAATATTATTTCTAGATCATTCCTTGAAAGTATTCTTTACTCTTACCCACATAAGGTAGGTAAAGTAGTTAAAAAGTTTCTGTTTTTATTCTTGTGTTATGGGGACATCTTCTGGTCACACAGTGGCTATGCATCAGTTAGAACCTACCATCACCCCCTGTAGAGTCTGGGAGTATTAACCACTTCCCTGTGTTCTGTCTGCTAAAGCATATTGCTTCAGCTGCCACTAAGACCTCTGTTGTGTGGAAGAGCTTGTGGGTTACCCTTTGGTAATACACTAACAGAATATAGAAGAAAAGTTCAAATCTGTAGAACTTATGAGGCTTTTTTTCCCTAAGGTCAAAATTTGACACTGTGCCAAAACTCCCTAGTTCAGTTCAATTTCACTCAAGTAAACCTTTGAAAGCTGTGTAACAGTTGAGAGAATCAGGCTAGACCCTGTGTGTGCCTACTAATCTTGCCCTGACCCAGGACCCGTGAGGCTTCAGTTGACTGTATGTGTAGGGTACCAGTGACTCAGCCTAGGGCCTTGTCCAAGATAGGCAAGTACTCCATCACAAGCCTATCTTGAGTCCTATTTGTGCTTTGCTTTGTGACAGGGTCTTTCTAATTGTGATGGTTTCAATTAAAACGGCCCCCATGGGCTCACAGGGAGTGACACTATTTCAGGAGCTGCAGCCTTGTTGGAGGAAGCATGTCACTGGGAGAGGGCTTCGAGGTTTCAGATGCTCAAGCCAGGCCTAGTGCCTCTCTCTTCCTGCAGCCCGCTGGTCCAGCACCACAACTGCCTGTGCACTGCTCTGCTTCCTGCCATGATGACAGTGGACTAAACCTCTGACTGTAAGCCAGCCCCAATCAAATATTTCCCTTTATGAGAGATTCTGTGGTCTTGGTGTCTCCTCACAGCAATCAAAACCCTAACTAAGACACTAAAGAAGTAGAATAAGGTAGAAAAGATCAATTATGAGATGTTGATTTATTGCTTTATTTAGTGACTTGCTTAAAGAACCGTCTGTACTGCCGTTTGCCAAGCATGACTTTCAGTTGCTACCTGGAACACACTGACTGGAGGAACAGCTCAAACAACAGGCTGTTGCCAGCCATGTACACCTCCATAAAATCACCTTGTGGTGTTAGAGTATAAAACATGAGTGCAGCCAGGCAGCAGTGCACACCTTTAATCCCAGTACTCTGGAGGCAAAAGCAGGCAGATTTCTGAGTTCAAATCCAGCCTGGTCTACTGAGTAAGTTCCAGACAGCCAGGACTACACAGAGAAAAAACAAACAACAAAACAGCAAAGGACACGAGTGCCAACTGGACCAGGGATGGAAGTCTTTCCATAGCTAATGCAATGTTGGTCCCTTGCTGACATCTCTCTACTGTCACTGGTGTCTGAGTGCTTATTCTGGAAGCACTGGGATAATTTTTACCGCAATACTGAGTGTCTTAGTTAGGGTTTTACTGCTGTGAACAGACACCATGACCAAGGCAAGTCTTATAAAAAACATTTACTTGGGGCTGGCTTACAGGTTCAGAGGTTCAGTCCATTATCATCAAGGTGGGAGCATGGCAGTATCCAGGCAGGCAACGCACAGGCAGAGCTGAGAGTTCTATGTCTTCATACAAAGGCTGTTAGTGGAAGACTGACTTCCAGGCAACTAGAGTGAGGGTCTTTAGCCCACACCCACAGTGACACACCTATTCCAACCAGGTCACACCTATTCCAACAAGGCCACACCTCCAAATGGTGCCACTCCCTGGCCCAAGAATAGACAAACCATCAAACTGAATTACTCAGAATAACACTCTGTAGCTCAAGTAGGCCAGACTCTAGCATCCTCCCAGGTAGCTAGACTCGCCAGGAACAGCTTAGGACACTGTGTTTGACCTTTTCTGATTAGAATAATATAGCTTATTTTTCTGTTCCCTAGCAACTTCCTGACATTAGTTCCCATAGCAAAAAATTCATGGAACTTAATTTTAAAAATCTTTTTTAGGGGATGGTGAGTTTTGGGGTTTTGCTGCTGTTTCTGTTTGGGTGTTTGTTTGTTTTGAGATAAGCACCCATGGAGCCCACGCTGGTTGCGAACTTGCTACATACCGGAGGGTGGCCTTGAACTCCTGGGCCTCCTGCCTCCACCTTGTGGAGATTTTCTAATCTTTTTAAATCTAACCTTCTCTAATCCTCAGACTGTCAGCAAATGAGACAGCTAATAGTAAAAAAGACAGGAAATCCATTTTAAAACGGAATACACTGGTATTACAGCCGTAGCAAATACAAACTTCAAATGAAAATTAAGGCTGTATGCCCAGGATGGTGACACACCCCTGTAATCCTAGCACTTACTTGAGAGGCAGAGACAGAAGGATTGACGTGAGGTGGAGGCCAGCCTGACAGAAAAGAGAGTTCTAGGAGTGCCAGCCTATAAATCATGGTGAGATCCTATTTCAAAACAACCATGAAGACTACGTAAGAAGAGCTTCAAGAGGTTTGTGGGACATAGCTAGGTAGCAACGTGCTTGTTAGCATGTATGAGGCTAGGTTCAATCCCTCCCTCTTCGAATCAAAAGAAAAATTCTAGATAGGGGCTATAATACATCTCACTCTCAAAAAGAGAACATATTTGATTATAAACTCAATAAAATCAAGTTCCACATGTCTTTTGTGGGTCATTTTTGGCACTCAAGCCACATAGCAGATGAAAGATGCGGTACTTGGGCTGGAGAGATGGCTCAGCCGTTAGAGGCTAGGCTTGCAACCAAAAATATAAGAGAGACGTGGTACTTACCAGAAGAGTGGACTGTGAGGGCCAGTGACTTGAGATGCCTCGTAGACCGGTAGATCTGGAAATAGCCTCGGCTCCTGACTTTCCGGTGGTGATACTGGACGTAGCGTTCGAAAAGCAAATGCAGAATCCACAGGATAAGTTTCCCAAGGATTATGGCCGTCTGAACCTTCAACGGGCTGGTGTACTTTTCTGGGCGCTTGTCTTCAGTCAGATTAGGACACAAACACGGCACACCCGTTAAAAATGCTAAAACAACAAACACGACCTGGTGGGAAGAGAAGCCGCAGGGTTCACAGTAAATTCGAAGGCTGTGGTCAGGGACCGTGAGGCGGCTCAGTGGGGAGAGGCATTCGTCACCAGGACTGACAACCTAAGTCTGACCCCAGGATCAACACAGCAGAAGGGTAGAACTGATTCCTGCAAGTTGTCCCAATGGAGGTATACACACACCTCCATGCACACAGGTGTGACCATGCACACTCACACATTAATGTAACAAAAAATTATAACAGCTATATGGTTTAGAAAACAGACACTGGTGTTTCCTAAAGGACTCTATGACTTACACGATCCTATTCTTTTTTTTTTTTTAAGCTGTATTTATTTTTATGTACACTGATGTTTCACCTGCATGAATGTCTGTGGAGGGTACTGGATCCCTTGGAACTGGAGTTACAGAGAGCTGGCAGCTTCCATGTGGTTGCTAAGAACTGAACCCAGGTCCTCTGGGAGGAGCTCTGAGCCATCTCTCCAGCCCCATGCTACTCTGCTCTTACAATGATTTTAGATTGGTTTACCAAAAGCATCATAACACTTTGTAGAAGCTGAGCAGAGAGGCATACAGCTGTAATCCTAACACTCGGGAGGATGGAGAATTTCAGATTAGCCTGGGCTACACAGGCAGATTGCCTGTCACAGTTGAAAAAGAAAAATACAGGCTATCGCAGACAAAAGCACAAACAAGAAAGTGAACCCCGCCTAAATCCCTCTGACGGAGATGCTCACTTAATGCTGAGGTTTTATGTCTTTCTCATTCATGTATATGTGTAATGTATATGCATACACACACGCATGCGCATACACACACACACACATACACACACACCACAAAATCCTAGAAAGAGTTGATTATGTCACAAGCAATTGCTATGCGTGGGAGCGGTGACTCCGTAGCCAGGAGTGCAAACAGCTCTGGCAGAGGACTTTAAGGGTTCAGTCCCCAGTGTCCATGTCAAGCTGTTCACTCCGACCAGCCCCGGGGTCACATCCTCTCTTCTAGCTTCTAGGATATCTGCAGTCTTCCTCACCACATAATTGAAATACATATACTTTTTAAAAGAACTATAAAAGTATGGGTTAAAAGTTCACTTCCAGGAGCCTGAGGAGATGGCTCTGTGGTTAAGCACATGCACTGCTCTTGTAGAGGTCCAGACTTTCGGTCCCGGCATCCTTGTTGCTGGGCACCTCACACTACCCCTAACACCAGCTGCCATGGGGTCTGACATCTCCTACCTCTGAAGGCAGCAAAACACACACATGAAAGAAGGAAGGAAGGAAGGAAGGAAGGAA
>NC_034608.1:79807625-79827941 GCF_900095145.1 Mus pahari | reverse complement strand
GGAAGGAAGGAAGGAAGGAAGGAAGGAAGGAAAGAAAGAAAGAAAGAAAGAAAGAAAGAAAGAAAGAAAAGAAAAGAAAAAAGAAAAAAGAGAGAGAAGAGAGAAAGAGAAGAGAGAGAAGAGAAAAGAGAGAAAGAGAAGAGAGAGGGAGGGAGGGAAGGAGGGAGGAAAGGAAAGGAAAGGAAAGGAAAGGAAAGGAAAGGAAAGGAAAGGAAAGGAAAGGAAAGGAAAGGAAAGGAAAGGAAAGAAGACAGGAAGACAGAAAGGCAGTCTACTCTTCAGTTTTAGGAGAACAAGTATCTAAAGAGATTGATTATATTATTCCCAGGGCACAGGGAAACAGACTTATATGTATTGCTACCAGGGCACAGGGAATGAGACTTACTGCTAATCAGACTGGGAATCACTTTTAGGAAATGATTTGGAAATATCTTGACTCAATTAATTTGGAAATATCTTGATTCAGCAATCTTCCTGTAAGGATTTTATCCCTCAAAAACAATTCAATAGCTAGCATGTGGGAAGCAGAAACAGACAGATCTCTGAGTTCTAGGCCAGCCTGGTATGCATCATGAGTTCAAGGTAAGGAAGGCTACTGTGTGAGAGCTTGTCTTAAGAAAGGGTGTTAAAGAGCATTCCATGTGTATGTCCAAGTGTTTGAAGGGATTATCAGTCACTGGCCCATAGCTAGCCTCTACTGATGGGCGGGGGCCTGTAACAAAGAAAAGGGGTGAGCTGCAGGGCAGCGGCTCTCAAACGCTGCATGCAGACAAGTCAGCTAGACCCAGAGCATGCTAGAAATGTACTCTCCAGCCACACTCGTCCTCTGGAGCCAGCCTCGTGGGGCACAGTCCACCTTCTAGTGGAGTGTGATGCATGGGGACCTTAGAAAAGGAAGAAGAGTGCTAAATGAAATTAATTAATTAAAATTAATATGGATCTGTATAAATGCTAATCTCTGCATGAATTTGGCAAGAGGCTAAGGTCCTACTCTGCAGCCCAATTGACTTCTAGCTTTAACTGGCCTAAACTTGACTTATAGCTCAGGCTGGCCTTGAACTCACAGAGACTGCCTGCCTCTGCCCTCCAAGTGCTGGAACTAAAGGCCTGTACCACTGTGCCTGGCTTTATTTATGTATTTACTGTGCTTGTGAGTGTGCACGTTTCTACAGCATGAATGTAGATGCCAAACAACATAAGCAGGGTGTATGCTCTCCTTCTACCTTTGGAGGCAGTCTTCATGGACCAAGTAGCCTGTAATTCAGGAGCAGAGACAGTGGCCCTCAGGATTCCAGGTAATTTGTGGCCTCTTAGTACATCAAGCAACACTGCCACTCACAATGTCCTTACACATGTGTGAACATCTCTATAATACACTTTTTGAAATAGAAGTATAAGCACAAAAGTGTGTACAAAAATATATACATTTTAAAAACCTGATAGATAAAGCCCAATGCCACCTGAAGAACTATGTATTGTATATGTGTGCCTACGTGTATGTACTTGGGACAGAGGACAATGCAGGTGCTGTTCCTTAGAGACATCTACCTTGTTTTGTTTTGGGGGTGGGGTCTCTCAGTAGGACATGGGGATCACTCCTACTATATGAGGTTGCCCAGAGAGTCCCAGGGATCCCCCTAGCTCCACCTCCCCATAGCCCATCCATCCCCTGGTTTCTCCTGGATGTTGGAGGTGGAACCCAGGTCCTCAAGCATCTTGTGACTGGGCCATCTCTTCACCTCCACGCTGGTGTGCTTTTAAGAACACAAGGTCTGCAGTGAACTCACATGTATAAGCAACAGAAGGTTCGCTATGATGACCGTGGGGAGAGGATGGAATCTGGGTCTAAACTCAGCTTGGAGAGAGTGGGGTGGGAGAGGCTGGGTATCCAGGAGCGGGTCGTCATCCATACTTTGTAGGATATCCAAGGAACTCTGTGAGGAAAAAGCACGCAAGCTACAGTCAAGACTTTCTGCATCATGTCTCTAAAACACATCTAATAAAGCTTTAAAAGAAAGAGAGAACATTTTGGGTTGTTTGAGATGTTCTACTGTGACGGCTGTCGAAGAAATGCCATGTAGCACAGTCTAGCCTTCAAGTGTGGCAGTCCCTTGCCCTAGCCTTCTGAGTGCTGTGACTCCAGGCATGAGCTACCGCACTGCAGCTTTCAAAGCAACTCTGTAGGAGTTCTGAGTTTGTTTGCGGCACACAGCAGTGATCCCAGTTCTATGGCGCAGACAGAGTAATCCATGAGCTGAAGAATGGACAACAGAGCTCCTTCCAGGCCAGGTCAGAACACTGAGCACAACCCTTCTCCAAGAAACAAAGCAAGCCAGGGATACAGCCTAGAAGCAGCATGTTCCCCTAGCATCTGTAACCCCTGGGTCTGCTCCCCCAACACGGCAAAGCCCAAAACCCGAAAGGGGCTGGGGTGCAGCCTGGTGGTAGACAGCTTCCTGGACGTGCATGAGGTCCTGGCTCTGATCCCTACCACAATACACAAGTTAAAACTCTGCACACATAAGAGGCAGGACAGACCCTACCTAAAGCCAACTTTTTGGGTTTTAATCCTGGTTTGACAAGCTTCAGGAATGGAAGGGAAAGGGGAAAGGGGAAAGGGGAAAGGGGAAAAGGGAAAAGGGAAAAGGGGGAAAGGGGAAAAAGGGGAAAGGGGAAAGGGGAAAGGAAAATGGATTTTGGAGCTCTCTCAGGGACAGAGAGAAATCGGGAGATGTCCTGTTAATCCTCCCTGACCCCTATAGGAGACATCCTTAGTTTTGGTTACATCAAGTTCTCTACCTTCTCTGTATTGTCTGTGTTTGGTGTACCAATATGTCCACATGTCAATTCATGTCTGTCTTTGTTTCGTTGTTTGAATGACTGACTGTTCTATGTTTCATGTTGGGAAAAAAATGATTAAAACTTTATCTGCTGATTTAGTCTCAGTTTGCACAGCAGAGCCTGAGAGTGGCCCTGCACCTTAGCCAAGAATCAAGCACAGCAGGAGAGACCCTGCTGGAAAACTGTAAAAGAGTCTACACTTCTCAGTTCTAAGGCAAATAAGCTGATAGTTGTTTTTTCCTAGAAAATTCTCAACAATTGTGATTATTGGGTTTAACAAATGGCAAAGTGTTTTTATCTTGAAATTATAGCTATAAAAAGTAAAATTCTTTGATTGGTATAAATTTATAAGATTTGTGTAGCTGCTTCATTTGGTTTTTGACTGGTCTTAAAGGTATAAATATGCTCTGCATGTCTTGGTCATAGAGTATTGGCTTATAAGTTATTGGATTTGATTAAAAAGGTGTAACATTGGTAACAAGAAAGTTAGCTTTTAATTAGTAACTCAGGGTTGGAGTCATTTTAAACAGCACATGGCATAAACCAGCCCAGAAAACTAGGCCTTTAGGATACTTCTAAATTGGGATAATATTTTATGTAATTCTTATCTTAGAAGTAAACTTATAGAGATAAGATTCAAAACAATGTCTCTTTAATAAAACATTAAAATTTACACTGTCATGCATTCATGAATTGGCAGCCAAACTTTGTAACATGATAGTGATGTTTCTAATATTGATTTTTAAAGATGATAAATTGTTTAAAATTGGGTTTTGCTTTTCCAAAGTTGTAGATATATTCTAATGTTGAAAAAAAAAAAAAAAAAACTTAAAAAGTCTAAAATCTGTCCTCACTACAAGAGGGCCAAGACTCAGACAATATGCTCAGATTAAAAAGTATTTACATTTGAGTTAATGCAAAACTCAGAGCAGCCTTAGCCAGCTTGTGTGGCATTTCTTTTGTTTTGCAAACCATGCCCAAGGAAGTTCTTGAAATCTCGCCTCTCCCTGCCTTCAGGAGAATTTCTTTTTAGCTAAATGACATTGTTTCAGATCTACCCAGGTGTTGTTCATAACAAAGTTTAAAGTTTAAACTTAAGATTTACAAAAAGTCAATCAGGCTATAAAACTTAAAAGGCATTACAAGCAGGCTTGCCTACTTCATATAGAATTATTATAGATTTGAAAGGTTGTTTTTTTCGTTTGCATCCTGATAATTGTAAAGGGAGCAAAGGAAAAAACAAAGTTTCTAGTGAACTGGTGATTACTGGAAAATTTTGCCTCTAGGTATGGCTAATATAGCTTTATATTATATAAGAATATTTTTTATTGTCTCTGCTTCAATACAAGAAGCTAAGAGTTTGAATCTTTCAGTGTATATTGTTTCTTAAGTGGAAAGTATTTTATTAACAAATGCCTCTAAAGAAAAATTTACTTCAAATCTTTGCTTTCACATAATGAAGTTTAAAGTTCTGGGGAGTAGCTGTTGCTCCATAAAAGAGATTCAGAGGCAATATCTTTTTAATATTTAGGGTCTTAATTATCCTAGAAAAATTGTGGTACAGAAAATTTAAGAAAGAAATGATGATTTGCTTACTTAAAATTATTTTCGAAAGCTTCCAGGAGATGTGAATTGGGTAAGACCTCACCTTAAACTCACCATAGGAGGACTTAAGCCTTTGTTATGCTATCAAGTGAGATGCAAATTCACTGGTAAGAAACAAAAAGGCTTTACAGAAAGTAAACTTCTGTGATCAATTGTTATCAATTATAATCAATGGTAATCAAATATTAGCTGCTTATTTTGGCAAAGAAAACATTAATGTAAAATCATCTTTCTTCATCTCCAAGTAAAGTTTTAACATCCTATTATGACACTGAAGTTTTGATGCCATAAAGCTCCTTGCTGAGTGAGTGCCTTATAGTATATACTTATGCCTAGGGGAGATGGAAGGATCCACTTATTGGCACATGGCATGATCCTGATCAGGTATTTAATATGGGGAAGAGGGCATGCTTGTGCTTTTTCCTGAAGAATGCTGCAGGAGCATGCCAGCTGCCAGAGTGATTCGTGTGACACGCTGACCTGTGAGTTGCTGAGTGGAAGCTGTATCGGGTGCACAGAGAAGGAGGAAGTGGGAAGAGCAGACACTTACAAGCAAAATGAAGAAACTCTCCCTATCTCCACCACAGACTGCAGCAACGAGAGCCGACCTGGTGCTGCCTTAAAAGCAATCAAAGAAGCTGACTCGTGAGGCGGAGGGACTGGCACAGAGGACGAGCAAGAATGCCACTGCTCTTCAACCAGAGGTGTTTAGACTTTGCTGCTGCTAATTTGATTTTTTTTTTATATAGTAACCCAAAGCTCAGGCCAACTCCCCTATAGCTGTAAAACCTTGTGTTCCTTACCCGTATGCTATATTGTTAGATAATTTTGATAGAGTTAAGATCACCAATCTTGGCAAATCTTTTCATATTCATTGTAATTCTTGTCGATTAACTAATTGTGTAGATCCTAATTTAAACAAGGAATCTGCTGTTATGATTTTGTTAAAGAGACCTGCTTATGTTTTGCTGCCTATAGAGTTAGGAAATGATCCTTGGTTTAAAAATTCAGGAATGCAAACTTTGAAAAGGTTAAATGAGCTTATTCGACCAAAGAGATTTGTTGAAGCTCTGATTTTAGGAATTACTTCGGCTGAAAAATAAAATTAGAGGGGGAACTGCTACATCCACTCCAGTAGTGACTCGCTTGACAGGCCTGGAAAGCCTGGAGGGATTCCCTAGGCAAAGAGTTTCACAGAAACTCAGCCTCCTGGAACCTTGGCATTCTCATGGCTAGAATACCCCCAGATTTGCCCCTGTGATATTGTGGAGGGTCTTGCATGCTTTCTTACAGTATTTTACTGGATAAGAGTTAGAAATCTCAGGGCAAGCTTAGCAAAGTATACTTAGAATCTTCATTACAGTCAGGTATAGCAGACTACATTGCATATTAGAAGAAAGTTGGTTAATTCTTCTGACAAATGGAGATTCCCTACAGATACTTAAAGAACAGCCAAGTTACTCTCATATGCAATACTTTACCAAGGCCTAGGAAACAGGTGGGTTGTGGTATTGCACTATTCATGAGAAGGTCTGCTAGAGCAGAACCCCCTGGTGCTAGCTTTCACAAGCCTCAAAGGAGTAGCACCAACTGTGACTAGGGTGTGAAATCCTTACCTGTCCTTAGCTGACCCTAGGCAGGGCTGTTTTATCTATACTGTAAACACTGCCTGGTTCCTGCCAGCCCTTTGAAGGCATTCCTGTTTTGGGTCAGATACATCAATGTGCCTTGCCTGCTGTGATATCATTTGTTTTCTGTATTGTATAAAACTGATGCTAACTTTGACAAAATTACATCCAGATACCACAGTCCCTTGTGTTTGTATTTCTTTGTCATCCGTGCCAACTCCTTGCTCACCTGTTTGAAACCCTAATTTTCTACGGATTGAGAGAGGCCAACTGGGGCCAGTCCGTGGCAAGCACCTAATGCTGCTACTGTGCCCTTTGTACTTGACTGCTTGGAAGTTCCCACTTCGTTTGCCACAGTCTATGGTATAATTCTGGTTATTCTGCTTGTGTTTTGAGGGGGGAATCTCTCTAGAGAGGTATTGCTGACTTCAACTCAACCTCAATGAGCCTCTTGCCTTTGCGTCTGGGTCCTGGGATAACAAGTATCGCCACCAGGCCGGCTTACAATTCTGACTGTTTCTGTTCTCAACACCCTCCACCTTGAGCACTCTCTGCCCAGACAGGGTAAATGCCATCAGAGCACCTTCCTGGACACCCGAGATCCAGAGCATACCACTTCTGTTTCCATAGCACTGTGTGCGCCTCCCTCTCATTTTAGTCAATAATGGCCTTTCCCTATTTTTTTGTTTCTCCCTTTTGTCCAAGGCCCATTTATCCATCTTTCCTGGTAGACTACATTAGATTCACTAATTCCTTGTCTGTCACAGGGACTCACTCAGCAGAGACTGGTGCATGATCTCTATATGGTCCACATCTATCTTTGCAGGTTTGCACAACTCACTTAGCAGCGCCAAACTCTCATCACAAGAAACTAGGAAACAGGAGGAGGGATCAATTCTGACCAGAGGTAGTAGGAGCTGTGGGCATTGGGATGGCAGTGCCCAAGTTAGACAGAGACAAAAGTCAAGTCCTACTGCTTACTGGCAGTGGGTAAGTTACTCCACTTCTCTATTTCTGTTTCCTCTTTAAGATTTATTTTTTATTTTATGTGTATGTATTGTACATCTACCCCATGCATGGAGGTGCTCAATGAGGCCAGAAGAGGGCAGCAGAACCCTAGAGAAAACTGTGACGCCTGGGACATGGGTGCTGGGACTTGAACCTGAGTCCCCTGCAAAACCAACAAGCAATCTCTCCAGCTTCAATCTCCTACTCTGAAAAAAAGACACTAATAAAAATCGGACACCCGTGCCCAACCTTGGGTAGGAAGATTAAATGAATTACTACACAAAAAACCTGCTTAGTACAGCACTTGGTTGACTGAGCTATCAATATGTGTGCCATTATTTTCTTCTCTTTTAAACTTTTTGGTTTTTCGAGACAATATTTTTCTGTGTGGTCCTGGATGTCCTGAAACTCACTCTGTAGACCAGGTTGGCCTCGTACTCAGAGATCCGCCTGCCTCTGCTTTCAGGAGGCACCTGGCTGGAGCCATTATTATATTATAATTATTAATTTTTTTGAGATAACCCTGCTGGTCTAGAACTCACTAGGAAGAGCAGACTTGCTTTGAACTCACACAGACCCACACCTTTATGCCTCCCAAGGGCGGGAATTAAATAAGGAGGCCACTAAGTCTGACCTCCATCAACTGCCCCATCCCTGCTTTTGGAGCTAGAGTCTCAAAATGTGGCCCAGACTAGTCTTGAGCCCAAGATCTTCCCACCTTCTTCTCCTAGGGGCTGGATGTTTGTTTATTCTAGCAATTGGTTATTTTGTGCCTCTGGGGGCTGAACCTAGAGCAGTGCTCTGTCACTGAGATACACACCAGACGCTATGAACTCTCGTTACTCTCCTGATCCTTACATGATCACTGATTTCTACCATCCCTTACTCTGTCTGAACCTAGGTTCTCCCCGTTCTCTTGGTCTTCTGCTAGAACCTGTCAGTATCCTGACCTGAGGAGTCTTCCTCGGTGCTCTCAAGAGGTCTGCAGTACCCCTCGGGTTAACCCTCACAAAACCTGTGAGTACTTCCCCACTACCCTCAGGACAGAACCCAAATGCTTCACCAGGCTCGCCCGCGCCCTGGAAGAGCTCTCAGGAAACCCCTTCCATCTCTACGCCACTCCTACTTGTCTCCCCGCCTACAACGCCTCCCACGGGAAGCGCCGGCGTCTCCTTTACTCACGTCTCCACTAGTAAGGGGACAAGTTTCCGCTCTACAAAGTTCAGCTAGGTCAGCTCTAAAAGTTTCATTTTCTCTTTGCTATTTCTATGTCTGTCCTTCCTTCCTTCCTTCCTTCCTTCCTTCCTTCCTTCCTTCCTTCCTCCCTCCCTCCCTCCCTCCCTCCTTTCTTCTTTCTTTCTTCCTTCCTTCCTTCCTTCCTTCTCTCTCTTTCTTCCTTCCTTCCTTCCTTTCTTTCTTCCTTTTTTTTTTTTTTTTGGTTTTCCACGACAAGGTGTCTCTATGTCACCCTGGCTACTGTGGAACTCACTATGTAGACCAGGCTAGTCTCCAACTCAGAGATCCACTTGCCTCTGGTTTCCGAGTGCCGATATTAAAGAGTGAGCCGCCACTGCTTGAATCATTTTCAATCAACTCATCAATCAACTTTTCTTTCTTCTTACAAGTCTCCCCTACCCCAAACCTAGGGACCTCATGAGTGCTACACAATGCTCTAACACTGAACTACATCCCCAGGACCCCAAATTATTCCTTCATTTCCTCTATTTTGGTCTATAACTCCCTAAGGCCAAGGGTGACCTTGAATTTAAGATTCCCTCCCCTTACTTCCTCAGTGCTGGGATTACATGCCTGTTTTATGTGGTGCTAAAGACTGAGCTCAGGGTTGTGTGTATGCTAAGCAAGCAAGAACTCTACCATATTCACCCAACCCTCTACCCCGTTCGCCCAACCCATTTCCACAACTTATGATAGAGTTACTACCAAAGAATTCAGCTATTGTTTTGACCTCAATACTGTCTCTTCATTTTCTTCCCCCAGTATCTGCTTCCTTTGGGGGACCCAATGTCTATGCCGTATTAAGCCTCGCTGGGACCCAGGTATAATGGCATGTGCTGTTTATAATCCCAGCATGTAGGAGACTCCAGGAGAAGGATGACTGTAAGCCAGGGGCTAGCCTGAGTTACCTAGTATGAGCCTGAAAAATAACAAAATTCCATGTGGGAATATCTTTAAATATTTTCCCTCTCCCTCTCTTGGTCTGAGGGTAGTCATACAACAAAGATGGTTTGTAGGCAGATCGCAGGTAAGGAAACAGCAGCATATTCATGTTGGGGTACATTCTGAGAAGGTGTGTCTCTGTGTTTTCAATTGCTAATTCTGGACCAGCAGAGAGCTAAATGCTGGCAGAATATCCTGGGTTTGCCATTTCTACCGCCCATTACTGGGTTTCTAATTTGTAAATATTTGTTCTTCCTCATCTGATCTAGAATTGTATCTGATTGGCTGTAAGAGCTGAGAGACAACAGCTAGGCAGGAAGTGGAGAGAAAAGGAGATTCTGGGAGAAGAAATCAGAGGTGAGGGATTCAGCCAGCAGACAAGGGGGTAAACAGGACCAGAGCTGAGCAGAGAGGTAGAGCTGGCCATATGGCAGGCCGTAGTGCCAGAATTAGTCAGGTTAGAGTAGCTACAAGACTGGCCTCTATGAAAGGCCTAAGCTTTAAGTTTCCAAGTAGTAATTGCTTTCCCATTTTCTCACTTAAAAAATAACTACATAAAATGACAAAGAAAAAAAAGAAAAATAACTACAGTAGTCCTGCTGCTAGAAACATATTTCATCAAGAAAATGTAACTAGCTAGTTGGCAAGGTACTCCCATCATCCCAGCATTAAAATGGGTTGAGTCAGGGAAGTTAGGCAAATTTGAGGCCAGACCGACTACGGCTACATAGCAAGGCATAAATAAATAAATAAATAACTGCAGGACCCAAGAGCTACATAGCAAGTCTAAAATAAATAAATAAACGACTGCAGGACCCAAACACACAAGAATCTAAGCTCTTACAGTTCTGGAACCTTGCTTTTTTTATTATTATTATTATTATTATTATTATTATTATTTTGATGTACTTTTATTCTAAGACCATGATAATGTTTTTATTAGTTATTAGCTCAGGTCAGTGTGCTAAGATAATGTCAGCCTTGCATTTCTCAAGAGCAGGAATTGTATTATGCCAATGGACAAAATAGTTTGTTCTGGAAACAAATACATGTTTCCTCCAAAAGTGTTTCCCCGCCGTCCCACACCCAACTTCAAATTAATCAGTGTCTTAATAAGTTTGCAAATTCAAGATTTTTGCAACTGTATTATTCTATACTGGCTACACCGTGAACTGGGCAACCGAGTACTTTTGTTCTGTTTTGTTTTTTGTTTTAAGCAGCCGAGCATCTGTTCCTACCATGCCTTACATTCAAAACAGCACATGATAACTGCTATGCTCCAATCTGCGTTTCCGGGAGATGAGAGCTACAGGTCGGCCCGAGGGATGCTGGAGGTTAGCCCCAGCACCAGAGTCACTCCAGGTCCCGGGTGCTCTCCGGCCACCGCAGGAGGGCCCAGGGAAGCCGGGTCACCCGGGCGAGCAAGCCCGCCTGTCAGTCTCTCCCAGGAAGGACGGATCAGGCCAGCGCGCATCACGTGAAGCTCCCATTTCCGGAACCAAAGACGCGCACTGCACGTGAGCCGCCGAGTGAAGGGTCCCGCGCGCCCACCCTGCCGCGCCCCTCCGATCGCACAGGAAGACGCTCCCGGGGTCCGCGGTCCCCGCCCGTCGCGTCACCCCGCACCCTGCGTCCCCGCTGGTCGAGCCGCTGCGGCTCTGGGTAGCTCCCAGCCCGCAGTCTCCGCCCCCTGAGCCCAGCACAGGAAGCCGAATGGCGGGGACAGGGCTCGGCGCCTCACTCACGTCCTCCAGCCGGCCGCCCGCCGCCATGACCCGCTGTCGCGGGCCGATGCCCCGCCAGCCTGACCTCTCCACCAGCGCCCGGGCGCCCACGGCCCGGGACAGTCGCACCTACTGGGACCTGCGCGCCCCGCCTCGGACACACCCACTCTGCGCTCGCCCCGCCCTGGCCTCCCAAAGCCACGCCTCTCCACCTTGATCAGCCGATCAGCCGCCAGGGGCGTGGCCCTCCCTGCAGACTCCAGCTTTGAGCTGCTGGGGTGCCCAGACGGTTGTTTTGGGGGTTTCCCCTAAACTGTTGCTTCATCCGTTTATCAGATACTTGGAAATTAGAGGATGAATTTCTCGAGCAACCATTTAAACCAAGTAAACTACTTCTCTTTAGAACATTAACTTCTTCTGTTGGCGCAGTTTTTGTTTGCAGCAATATAGCTCTGTTTGGAAAAAGACGCAGTAAAAAATCGCAATTCCACCTGTAGAGGGACTGAATTAGAATAGATTCCAATTTCTATAACACGATTTACAGATGTCTCCACAGGAAATTCCTGTAGGTTTCTTTTATTTAAGGTTTTCTGTTTCTGTTTTACCCTTCCCCATCTCTTCTTTTTCTGTCCTTTGATTATTTTTGGTTTCGGTTTTGTTTTTATGAGACAGGGTTTCTACACATAACTCTATGTGTTCTGGAACTCACTATGTAGACCAGACTGGCCTTGAACCCTCAGAGATTCACCTGTCTTTGTTGCCCCTAGTGGAATGCTCCGATGAGCCACCACACTCGGCCCAAGATTGAATCAGTTCTTTCCTTCCACTATGTGAATCCTGGGCTTGGTAGCAAATGCCATTGACCAGTTCTCATTTTTGTAAAAATTAAAACAAGGTCTCAAGTAGCTCACACGGACCTAGAAATCGACGTGCACTGAAACGGGCCTTCAATTCCCGATCCACTTGCCTTTGTACAATGAAATCTGACGAGTGTGCGCCATCGCGTCAGATGAGTTGTTTTATATACAAAGTATTTTAAAATTGCTTTTATTTTCTGCATGTCAGTGTTTTATTTTCATGTGCAGCTAGGCACTGCGTGTGTGCCTATTGCCCAGGGAGGTCAGATGAGGCCAATGGGTCCTCTGACACTGGAGTTAGACAGTGGTTCTGGGAATCAAACCCAGGTTTTTTGGAAGAGTGGTTAGTGCATTTAAGCACTGAACCAACTCTGCAGGCCAAGTTTTAAACACACACACACAGAGAATCCAACTGGGGAACTGGGTGTGGTGACACACACCTGTAGTCCCGGGACTTACAGGCAGCAGGAGAATCGTGATATCAAGGCCAGGCTTTGCTTTATAGTAAGTTAGAGGCAAGCCTGGGTTACACGAGATACCTCATGAAGAATGGAGAGGGATTTGAGGAAGAGTCCTCAAGGTCTGTGGTTGAAGAGGAATTGGAAGGCAAAGATGTCATCAACACCAAGCAGACTGGGCCCCAAGGATGGTGACTAGACTTGTCCATTGGGAAGAATGTCTGTCCTCTTGTCCTGGAACAGCTAGCTGAATCATGTTGGCTCCTTCCTCTCCAAAACCAGCTTCTCCACAGGCCCTGGGAAGAAATAACCCTGAAACCTCAAAGAACATTTCCTTATGTACTGCACACTTTTAACTGACCTTTTCTCTTTTAAATGAGCATTTATGGGCGTCTGTTAATTATATGTAATAACAGGTTTCATTATGGCATTCTCATATGTGTGTGTCTAAGGTATTTTAGTTATATACAGCGCCCGTTGCCTTCTCTTGCCCCCCTCCCACTGACTCCCTTCCTTTCCCCATCAGGTCCCCTGTCTGATTTCAAGGCAGCAGTGTGAAATGTGTGTGTGCATGCTTGAGCATGTGCCTGTTTGTGTGTGATGTAATGAGTGTAAGATTACATACTTACAGGATCGTGTGTCACTTACCAATCCCGCCACCCCTGAAGAGCGAACTCTCTCTCCCCCCGACTTAATTCTTTTTTTTTTTTCATATTAATATTTTTTTATTATTATTATTTTCTTTATTTACATTTCAAATGCTATCCCGAAAGTTTCCCATACCCCTCCCCCCACCTCTGTTCCCCTACCCACCCACTCCCACTACTTGGCCCAGGCCTTGCCTTGTGCTAGGTCATATAGAGTTTGCAAGACCAAGGAGCCTCTATTCCCACTGATGGCCGATTAGGCCATCTTCTGCTACATATGCAGCTAGAAACACAAACCCAGGGGGTACTGGTTAGTTCCTGTTGTTGTTCCACCTACAGGGTTGCAGCCCCCTTCAGGTACTTGGGTACTTTCTCTAGTTCCTCCATTGGGGACCCTGTGTTCCATCCAGTAGCTGGTTGTGAGCATCCATTTCGGTGTTGACCAGGCACTGGCATAGCCTCACAAGAGGCCGCAATATCAGGGTCCCTTCAGCAGTATCTTGCTGGCATGAGCATTAGTATCTAGGTTTGGTGGCTGATGATGGGATGGACTCCCGAATGGGGTACTCTCTGGATACTCCATCCTTTCATCTTAGCTCTAAATTTTGTCTCTGTACCTATAACCTTTCATGAGAGTTATGTTCCTTATTCTAAGGAGGAATGAAGTATCCACAAATGGTCATCCTTCTTGATTTTCTTCTGTTTTCCATAATGTGTCTTGGATATTCCAAGTTTCTGGGCTAATATCCACTTATCAGTGAGTACATATCTAGTGACTTCTTTTGTGATTGGGTTACCTCACTAAGGATGATATCCTCCAAATACATCCATTTGCCCAAGAATTTCATAAATTCATTGTTTTTAATGGCTGAGTAGTACTCCATTGTGTAAATGTACCACAGTTTCTGTATCCATTCCTCTATTGAGGGACATCTGGGTTCTTTCCAGCTTCTGGCTATTATAAATAAGGCTGCTATGAACATAGTGGAGCATGTGTCCTTATTACCAGTTGGAAGATCTTCTGGGTATATGCCCAGAAGAGGTATAGCAGGATCCTCCGGTAGTACTATGTCTAATTTTCTGAGGAANCGCCAGACTGATTTCCAGAGTGGTTGAACAAGCTTGCAATCCCACCAGCAATGGAGGAGTGTTCCTCTTTCTCCACAACCTCGCCAGCATCTATTGTCACCTGAATCTTTAATTTTGGCCATTCTGACTGGTGTGAGATGGAATCTCAGGGTTGTTTTGATTTGCATTTCCCTGATGGCTAAGGATGTTGANCATTTTTTCAGGTGTTTCTCAACCATTCGATATTCCTCAGTTGAGAGTTCTTTATTTAGCTCTGTACCCCATTTTTTAATGGGTTTTTTTGAAAAGACACTGTCAACAAGACAAAAAGGCCACNAACAGATTGGGAAAGGATTTTTACCAATCCTAAATCTGATAGAGGACTTATATCCAATATATACAAAGAGCTCAAGAAACTGTACTCCAAAGACTTAATTCTTTATTGAGTAAGAATATAGAAAGTCAGGCCGTTGAGTGGCTCAGGTAAGTGTGCTTGCTCTGAAAGCCTGACCTGATGACTTTCGTTCAGTCCCCTAAACCCATGAAAAGTAGCAGAAAAGTGTGAGATGACTCAGCAGTTAAGAGCACCGACTGCTCTTCCAGAGGTCCTGAGTTCGATTCCTATCAACTACATAGTGGCTCACAACCGGCTATAATGCGATCTAATGCCCTCTTCTGGAGTGCCTGAAAATAGCAACAGTCTACTCACATGGATAAAGTAAATAAATCTTTTTTTTTTTTTTTTTAAAGTAGCAGGAAAGAACCAACTCCACGGTGTTCTCCCTGTCCTCCATTTATTACACCATACCATGAATACCCCACCCCACAGAGTAATAATAAACAAAACAAAAAAAATCTAAACATATTTTAAAAATAAGTAAAGCTGGATTTGGATTCGGATCTAGTTTAGCTATTACGGACTTTTTTTTTCCTTTTGTGTTTTGAGGCAGAGTCTTATGTAGCCTAGGCTGGCCTCCAATTCATTCGGTAGCTACAGATGACCTTGAACTCGTGACCCTGTACTGCACGACCATTACACAGCCCAGCTGTGAACTCACGGTCAGTAGTAGTTGGGTTCAAAGAGAAATGACGACATAGATAGGAGATTCTACTAGAAGGCATGTGGGAAACACAGGGTGCTGAAGAATGGGTTAGCAAGCAGCCAGAAAGGTAAAATGAGAGCCGTGGTACAGAAGAGAACAAACATGGCATGTGTGCAGGTCGCTGAGAGGACTCGAAATAGGCCCGGAAGGCTGAGGACGTCAGATTGGCAACCACCCTCTCATTGTCTGAGTATTTCCTGTCTGTCCTTGCTTCCATTCGTCCATCCTTCTTTCCTTCTTGCCACCTTTCCCTTTCTCTGTCTTGTCATCTCTTCTTAGGTTTTTCTTCATTTTTCAGCACAGACTCTCACAGAGTTCAGGCTGGCCTTGAACTTGTTGTGTAGTTGACAGGATGACCTTGAATTCCTGATGTTTTATGTTTCTGTTGCCCAAGCACTGGGATTACAGCTCATCACATAGTTCATTACTCTTTATATTCATTATTATTACTGTGTGTGCACACTCACGGGCATGTGAATGTGTGCGTGTATGCATACTACACCATGTGTGGAGGGGCATGGCTGTTTCTCTTCTTCCACCGTGGGTTCCAGGGTTCAGACTCAGGTCATCAGCTGCCATGGCTCACGCTTTGACTGGCTTGGCTATTGTGCCAGCCATGTCTTACAGTTGTAAGAAATCCTTTTATTCTGAGCACATTTTCTTGTCAGTCTACCCTCCCTCCTGGGCGAACCAGTGCTGAGCAGAGAGCCTTAGAATAACCAAGCTCAACTTAAATTTGACTTCCAGCACTCTCCTTGTCTGTAAAGTGGACAGACGGAGACTTATAAAGGGAGAGTAAGTGATAGAAGCTTGCCTCAGGAGCTGGAGGCAGAGTGGCTTTAATCTCCAACTCTGAAAAGGAAATCTCTTCTTTTGCATAAGGCTACTATGCTTGAGGAACTCATGAAATCCTGGCTTCCTTCCTGTCCCTCCCCTCCCTTCCCCATCTCTCCACTTCTCTGTATTATAAATTGCTGGGGTGGAGGGGCCAGGTGCACACAGTGCTCCTTGTGGGCATCCAGCACTGCACTAAGTGCAATTAAGTATCTAATAAACGCCTTTTGATTAATTTCAGCAACATCCTAAGCAAGTGAAAATCACCCTGCCCAATCTCCCTGATTAGATGTGCTTCCCCTGGAAGAAGTTCAGATGGCACCGATGCCAAATTCGGCAACCGGTGAATTTTAGCAAACAGCCTTAGGAGGCTTCCGTTCAGCTCTCCTCAGAGATGGGATGATCACCCTCACACCTGCCTCCCAGCCCCACCTCTATGCTTTTGGACATATCTATCTCTACGCCTGGAATATGAGACCCTGCCTTTTGATCAATGTATTGTATACTTTTCTCCTTTTAGAGACAGAGCATCAGGAAGACTGAAGAAGGAGGGTTTATTTTGCCTCATAGCTCATCCACATAGTCCATCCTGACAGGATCCTCACACAGCAGGAGCTCCAGGCAATCACCCATCTCCAGGGTCAGGAAGCATGGGCAGGGGTGGAGGGTGAAGCTGGTGCTCACAGGGGCTGAGGGATGCAGCTGGTGCTCACAGGGGCTGAGGGATGCAGCTGGTGCTCACAGGGGCTGAGGGATGTAGCTGGCACTCAGCTCTTAGGGGATATAGCTGGTGCTCAGCTCTCAGTCAATGAGGGGTAAAGCTGGTGCTCACCTTTAGGGGTGGTGCTGGGGACTCATGCCAGGATCCCAGCCCATGGACTGGTGCTGCCCATATTTAGGGCGAGTCTTCCTATTTCCTCCTAATCTTAAAGTGCCCTCAACCCCTCCCCAAAGGTGTGTTTCCATGGTGATTGTAAAGCCCATCACATTGACACTCAAGATTAATCACCACAATCATAGAGTTATGTAACCTAGAGCCAAAGAGGCTGAGAAGCTGAGGGCTCATGGGTGAGACTGCTGAGCGCCTGTGGCTTATCACTGCCAGTACCCCACAACAGACGGGGAGCAGATCGCTCTGCACAGGAAGCCCTCAGGAGCAACCTTCATTTCTCTTTGTTCGCCTGCCCTTGCTCTTCTGCAAGAACCCAGTCTCCGCCAGATGTTTGCTGATTCTGCAGACTTTCCTGGAGGGCTGTGGAGGAGTATAGGGTCCTCGCCTGTTTCTGCTGTGCTGCCACCGCCCCCTTCTCTCCTCCAGATTTCTCTAATTGGCTAAGACCCCAAAGGAACATTTCTTTCTTTCTTTCTTTCTTTCTTTCTTTCTTTCTTTCTTTCTTTCTTTCTTTCTTTCTTTCTTTCTTTTTTTTAATTTATTATATTTAAGTACACTGTAGCTGTCTTCAGACACTCCAGAAGAGGGAGTCAGATCTTGTTACGGATGGTTGTGAGCCACCATGTGGTTGCTGGGATTTGAACTCCGGACCTTCGGAAGAACAGTCAGGTGCTCTTACCCACTGAGCCATCTCACCAGCCCTGGAACATTTCTCCTTGTTTCCTGCATCCATGCATAGCTCACACTTTGTTGTCTGCACAATTTCTCCACGCCCTAGCCCCTTCTCCAAATAGTTTACCAAAATATATTTGTTGTTTTACTTTTGTTGACACAGGGTCTCATGTAGGCCAGGTTGGACTGCAACCAAGTATGTGGCCAAGGATAACATGAACCTTATGATCCTCCTGCTTCCACCTCACCAGTAAGTGCTGGGACTGTAGGTGTGTGTCACCAACCCCCTCAGGCCCGCCCCACAAATATTTCTACCCTACAAAAGAAGAACTCTTTTCTTTTTATTATATATAAATTGTATATAATAATGCTTCATTATGATATTTTCATTCATGAATGCACTGTGCTCAACCATACCCTCCCATTAGCTCTCCCCACAACTCCTCTGTTCCCTTACTGTCCCCCAACTTTTACTTTCATAGGTGTGTGTGTGTGTGTGTGTGTGTGTGTGTGTACACACCTGTGTGTACACATTCCTGTTCTCTTTCCTCTTGTATTTAAAAAAAATTATTTTTTATTTATTATGCTGGACGGGAGGGGTGGTGTGGAGTAGTCAAGCGAGTATTACAGCGCACATGTAGAGATGAGAAGACAACCTCTAGAATCAATTCTTTCCCTCCACTATTTGGGTTGCCAGATGGAACTCAGGCCATCTGCTAGGGACTATCTCCCAGGCCCTGTGACGATACAGCTTCTCCACCTCTTTACATCGCTCTCTACTGAGCACTGCGTCCCTACACCACACCAGTAGCTGCTTCCTAGATTCAAGCAATGGAGTCAGGGCAGGTCGTGATTTACACTGTGTGTTTTTGGGCACTGCAAATAATGTGGAAGCTTAGAGGAGGTGACTGGCAACGTCGCGGACTTTAGTGGTGCAGTTCCTACGCTCCCCACTGAGTGGCGCTGTTCCCCTGTTAGTCAGACAGAGATAACGCCGTTGTATGCTATCAAATTTTCAGTTTCTGGCTAAGCCCTTACAACGATGGTCCTGATTCCTTTTGGTGGTATATCTGAGAGGCTTTTAAAGTGACTTCTAAGAAAGCAAAGTGAGCTAGACTTTGAAAAGAACTTAGTGTCGCACTTGGTAATAGGACACTGATAGATCCAAACGCCTAAAGACAGAATTCAATTAATTTTTCATCTTTTTACTGGCGTGGAACTCACTATGCAAAACACGCTGGCCACAAATTTGGATGACCCTTCTTCCAAGGGCTGGTATTGCAGCCTCACTACAATACCCAAAGTTGTAATTTTAAAATGTAAGAGTTCCATGTGACAGAGTAATATATACTTAAAAGCTGAGGCAGCCAGCGGCCAGTCTGGGTAATATAGTGAGCTGGCATCACACTCCTTACATAAGGAGGAGACTCCAACTACTGGTACCAATATCACCATCTTTAGGTCACCAAGGCCAGACTTTGAGCAGTGCATTAGCAGTCACTGTATGTCTTACAGTGAGGGGACAGACGTAAGAAGCCGGGGTGAGCAACCAAAATTAAGGAATATTTCAATCCTGTGGCTTTGAAAAACTAGTCTAGATGACTTTGCTTTCCCTTTAACAAGAAGACCAGGAAAAGAGAATTGATATTCATGGCGTACACACTGACACAGTAATGGATTTTACACTCATTTTTGCAGAAAAGAAAACCAAGACTCATACAATGAAGGCTTTGGCCACTCGGAGCTCCAGCAAAGTGTAAGTTCACCTAAGGACAAAGTCCTAGGCGTTTCACTGCCTACGAGAAGGTGTGATTCGACTGAGAATGCTCCCATAGGCTCATCTGTTTGATATCTAGATCAGCAGTCGGTGGAACTGTTAGGGAAGGATGGGGAGGTGTGGCCTTGTTGGAAGAGGTGTGTCACTGGGGCCGGCTTTGAGGTTTCAGTGTGCTCTCTCCATTTCCTGTTTGTGGATCAGGATGTGAGCTCTCAGTGGCTGTTGTAGCGCCTTGTCTGCCTGCCTGCCTGCCTGCCTGCCTGCCTGCCTGCTGCCACAATGGCAGTGGTGCTGGTCTCCCATCACTCTGGAACTGTAAGCCCTTCCTTCTATCAGTTGTCTTGGTCATACTGTTTAACCATGCTAGTAGAAAAGGTGATTTTTTTTCTATTTTTCTTCATTTTCTCTCTCTCTCTCTCTCTCTCTCTCTCTCTCTCTCTCTCTCTCTCTCTCTCGCTCACTCTCGCTCTGTGTGTGTGTGTGTGTGTGTGTGTGTGTGTGACTGTGTGTGTCTGTAGGTCAGAGGACAACTTCTGCTACAATCATCAGAAACACTGTCCACCTCCCTTGACACAATATCTGCCACTGCTTATGTATGCGAGAGGTTTTCTTCTCCATGCACACTGTGTGCACAGAGACACCAGAAGAGATGGTTGAATCCCCTGCTACTGGAGTCATGGCTGCTTGTGTACAACTCTGTGGATGCTGGGAACTAAACCCGTCTTCTGGGACGCACTCTTAACCACTGAGCTACCTCTCCAGTCCTCGGCTTTGCTTGTCTGAGACAGAAGCTCACTATCCCAAGCTGGAAAAAACCTTTTTGTACGACGCAGGCTGCCCTCGAACTTGTGTGGATCCTCCGTCTGCAGCCGCCTAAGTACACCACCAAAACAGGCAAAACAGTGTGTGTTTCTGTATGTGTGTTTGTGTATGTGTGTGTTTGTGTATGTGTATGTGTATGTGTATGTGTTTGTGTATGTGTATGTGTTTGTGTATGTGTATTTGTGTGTTTGTGTGTGTGTGT
>NC_034608.1:79805354-79807286 GCF_900095145.1 Mus pahari | reverse complement strand
GCCCTGGCTGTCCTGGAACTCACTCTGTAGACCAGGCTGGCCTCGAACTCAGAAATCCACCTGCCTCTGCCTCCCAAGTGCTGGGATTAAAGGCATGCGTCACTACTGCTCGGCCCACCCCCATCTTTCAACTGGATATATTCAAATAATTGCAAGTTTTAGGGAGTTTCAGGGTCTGCTCTGGGGGAAGAGGTGCAGTGATTTTTCATGTGAGCGTTCCTACAGTATAACCATGGGGGATAGTATTGAGGCCCAGCCTCAAGCTTTCTTCAATCTGCTATAAGGCTAAGAAGGAGGCTTGGCTCAGCAGTTAAGAGCACCGGCTACTCTTACAGAGGACTTAGGTTTCAGCCCCACTGCTCACATAGCGGCTCACAAGCATCTGTAACTCCAGTCCCAGGGATTCCAAAACGTTCTCTGACCTTTGAGGACACCAGGCACACCTTACAGGGCATGCGTGCAGGCAAAATATCCATATACATGAAATAAAAGATAGAAATCCGGAAGTGGTTGTTGGTCCCCTAGACCTGGATCCAGGAGCCAGTTGCAAGCAATTGCGAACTGCCCAATGTGAGTTCTGGGAGCCAAACCTCCCATCCTCTGAATGCGCAGCAGCAAATGCACTGAAGAAGCAAGCTGTGCCTCCAGCCCCATCCTTCGCATGCTAATGAGCCTCTCAAATACTGACCCCTCATAACTAGATAACAGTGACGAGATGAATCGGAGCAAAGTTGTTTGAACTCCAGTATTATAAACACTCTCTCTTGCTTCATCTACTTATGAAATAACATTTAAGATTTTTTTTTTCTGTCATCTGTTTCTAAAAAAGGAAGGAAAGGGAAATGATTTGCAAGCGTTTGAAATATGGTGTTTATATTTAGATTAGGATTGGATCTCACATTTCTGCAGTTTCTATGGTTTGAGGGGAAAGCTTTGGCTTAGTTACTGTTGCTCCAACTGACAAAAAACAAATGTCAAGTTTCTACTACTTTTTAATATGTACATGTGTGCCTGAATGGGAATGTATATCACATACACACAGGAGCTCGGAGAGGTCAGAAGAGGCGCCAGGTGCCCTACAACTGGAGCGATAGAAGGTGGTGACTGTCTGCCATGTGGGCACTGGTACCGAACGCCAGTCCTCTGCAAGATCACCAAATGCGCGCCACGTGTGAACCTTCTCTCCCGCCCTGTACTTTCTACCCTTCTTTCCTTGGGATTCCTCCTTGTCATCGGATAGAAAGCTTACCCTTGTCTCCCTGGGTCCTGACTTCACCTGCATTACAAGACCTGCTGCCGCCGCGCTGGTGATGGACTGTCTCCCGCAAACTTCTTTCTCCAAGACCTTTGCTCTAGCAGGAACATGAGCAACAAAGGCAATACTGGTGACTGGTCAGAGATTCTGGGGCCCTGCTTCGGATCATTGGGGGTGGGGTTTTGTTGTGTTACAGCTAGCTTTAAACTCACCACGTTGTTGAGACTGACGTGTTGTGTTGTGTTGTGTTGTGTTGTTTTGTTTTGTTTTGTTTTGTTTTGTTTTGTTTTTGAGATGGGGGTTTCTCTGTGTAGCCCTGGCTGTCCTGGAACTCACTCTGTAGACCAGGTTGGACTGGAACTCAGAAATCCGTCTGCCTCTGCCTCCCGAGTGCTGGGATTAAAGGTGTGTGCCACCACGCCCGGCTGTTAGTGAATTTGTTAAAAGAAAAAAAATTGTTTTGTTTTATCTTTTTGCAGAAAGTCAAGTCGACCCACATTCAACATATAATTTCAAAATACCTGGGACTAAAAATGTGTGAACTGTGCAATTATAAATATTCTTTTGTGAGAATATGAAAATCAAGCCGGGCCTGGTGGCGCAGGCCTTTAATCCCAGCACTCGGGAGGCAGAGGCAGGCAGATTTCTGAGTTCGAGGCCAGCCTGGTCTACCAAGT
>NC_034608.1:79803610-79805349 GCF_900095145.1 Mus pahari | reverse complement strand
AGGCCAGCCTGGTCTACCAAGTGAGTTCCAGGACAGCCAGAGCTATACAGAGAAACCCTGTCCCGAAAAACCAAAAAAAAAAAAAAAAAAAAAAAGAGAATATGAAAATCGCTGAAGGAAGACCTCAGACTCAGTATGCAAAAATTAAGAGCGTTTATTCTGCAGAAACAACTAGTGTGCAGGGGTTAACCATCTTTTGACATGGTGACTACTGACAAATGTGCGCAGGCACATAGGGAACTGGGGGAACTCTCTAGAGGGACTAGGCAATCTAGAATTTCATTGGTGGGTGCTATGGAGTCACAGGTGGTCCGCGGTCTGCACTCCTATGTCATGGCCATTTAACCACAGGAGGAGCTAGGGCTGCCCAGCACACATGACCTGTCTGAGATAAGGTATCTCCCCGCGTGTGTGGTCATCCCCAGGCTGCTCTATGGGAGGGCGTTTATGATCTTGTTTTGGACTTTATGGTCTGTTCCTGGAGCTGGTGCCTTACGGCCATTTTTGGAAATCAGGCCTGGTCTTTAATGGAGACAAGTGGGGTTAATGTTGTCCTTTCACTTTCTGGTGAAAAGCAGAAAAGTAAAAAAAAAACAAAAACAAAAAACAAAAAACAAAAAACTTTCTTTTTAAACAGCTATGAAGGCCTAAAAACTTGGAGTTAGCCCAGAGCCAAGCCAGCACATAGGCCCTGTTGGCGCTAGTCACAAAAACGCATGGAAAACCCATTTTCTCCCCCCTTTTGCCTTCTCCCTGTTCCAGGGTGTTTATCCTTGTTACCAGGACTAGTTCTGTTTATGTGTTTGCTTGTTCTTTATTTTGTCACGTTGTCTCACAGCCCAGGCTGGCCTGGAGTTCCTGCCTGTAGCTCCCCTGGGCCTGGGTCACCACCTGAGCCGCAGGCCCGATGCTCCTGGGTATTTCCATGGCTTTGTAAGCAATTTCTTTGTTTCAGTCTCAATTCTCATCCCGGTCTGTTTTCTATACATTAGTCAGAGTGCTCTGTAAGAAAGCAAAAAAAAAAAAAAAAATCAAATTATGATGTTCCTTTGTTCAGAATGCTCAAATGGCTTTGCCCTCACACTGAATAAAATCAGACTCTGTTCCGGGCCCTTCAGGTCATGAGACTTTCCATCACTTACTTAAGTCTGAGACGTTCTAGCTCCCCACCCACGGGATTCTTACAAAGGCATGATGGTCCTACAGCATTCAGATAAGGCATTTAAGGTAACATACCTCAGAACTGACTACTGAGAAAGGAAAAAAAAAAAAAAAACAAAACCAAAAACCCTGAGCTTCCACATTTCAGCTTCAAAAAGGAGACTGCAGGGAGAGGGAAGTAACTCACCAAGCCCCCCCTCCCCCGCTTTTAGATTTTGAGGTATCCCCCTCCCACAAATACTCATACCAAGCCACACCCACAGTCATGCCCGCCATGTGGTACTAGGGCCCAAATTCAAGGCCTTGTACATGCTAGGTAAATACTTTGCCACCGAAGGACATAAGAGGCTATCTTACAGAGCGGCGGTGGTGCACGCCTTTAGTCCCGAGTACCAGGGGATCTCTGAGTTTGAGGCCATCCTGCTCTATAGAGAGTTCCAGGACGGCCAAAGCTACAGAAACCCAGTCTTTTTTTGTTTAAGTGATATTTTTTATTAGATATTTTCTTTATTTACATTTCAAATGCTCTCCCGAAAGTTCCCTATACCCTCCCCCCACCCCTGCTCCCCTACCCACCC
>NC_034608.1:79800893-79803290 GCF_900095145.1 Mus pahari | reverse complement strand
TGGAACTCACTCTGTAGACCAGGCTGGCCTCGAACTCAGAAATCCGCCTGCCTCTGCCTCCCAAGTGCTGGGATTAAAGGCGTGCACCACCACTGCCGGGCGTACTTACAACTATTCCTGATGCGTGGTAGGCATTGTGTGAGTTTTTACCTAGTATGAGAACAACAGCTTTTTGACCGTAGCCATGGGTGATTGATGGCCCTCCTTTCAAGCAGGTGCTGTTTTGATGCACACACCGCTCATCAGGCAGCCATTTCATCAGGCTGTGACAAGGTCGGACAAGCTCATCTTGGAAAATGTTGATGAAGCGTGACAGGTGATCGAAAATGTCTATGGAGTTTGCAAAGCCGCGGTTCACAATCTGCAATCGTCGAACCACCAGGGTGGTGGGCTGACTCACGGGGTGCGGCTAAAGGTGCTTGTAAGGGAAGAACGGCACCCTGTGTTCTAGCCTATAAAACGGCATCTATAAAGGTAAAAGGAGAGAATCGGGTCCACAGAGATCTCCTGTGACCTCCGGATCTGTGCCTGAGCATGAAAGAGGTAGTGGGGAAGAAATGGTGGGTGCCCGAGCATGTGCGCGCCAACAAACATAAGGAAATAAAAGGCAGGCTTCTCCTTACAATAGATCACGTGGGTGTGTCCCCATTCTCAGAAGTGGGACTATTTTATGTCTTCCTTCAAAAGGATCTTTATTTTCTCATTAATTTTTTTTTTTCTATGGTGGAGCATGCTATTGATCCCAGCTCTCATGCGCTGAGGCAGGTGGATCCCTGTGAGTTCGAGGTCACCCTTGTCTAGAGGGAGTTCCAGGATAGCTGGAACTACACAGAAAAATCATGTCTTCATAAACCAAAAAAAAAAAAAATCATACAATATATTTTGATCATATCCCCCCACCTCTCTACCCATCAAACTTCATGTTCTCACTCTCTCTTTTGAAAAAACAAAACAAATACAGCACTAGAGTCTAGAGTCCATCTTGTGTTGGCCAACCGCTGGGCATGGGGCCCGCCCTGGATTATTGCTGATATAGCCAATGGCACTCTATTCAAGAAAACTGGGTTTCCTTTTGCCAGCAGTCATCAATCAGGAATGGCTTCGTGGTTCCAAGTGAGACATCATTGTCCACTTCCCTCTCCCAGTGCCGCCACCCTGGCTGGCTTAAACCTGTACAGATCTTGTGCTGTCACAGTCTGTGTTCATGTGTACATATGTCCTGTGGTGTCTGGGGAACACGGTTCCGGTGGAGTCATCTACCACCTCTGCCCTTTCCATCTCTTCTGCACCTATCCCTGAGCTCCGACGAGATGAGTTTAGTAAAGATATCACCTGAAGGGCTGAGTGCTCTAAGGTCTCTCACTCTCTGCACAGTGTCCAGCTGTGGGTCTCTGTGTTATTTACCAAGAAGAAGTTTCTCGGATGAGGGCTGAGCACTATTCTGATCTGCGTGTACAGCAACAATACAAAATGATCGTGAAAAGTTGTTTGGAAGATCTAGCTGGAGAACGAAGGTTGACCCTTAACCTTTGACTCCTGACCCAAGAACAGCACCGAGGAAATGGCTCAGTGGGGCAAGGTCACTTGCTATGCAAACATGAGGACCTGAGTTCAGATATCCAGCACCCATGTAATAAGTGGCTATCGTATGTGGAGACAAAGATGGAAGTATCACTGATGTTTGCGGGCTGCCCACCTACTTCCAGGTTTGGTGAGGTACCCTGTGTCAAGGGAATGAGGCAGAGGCTGACAGAGCAGGAGTCCATATGGCCTTCTCCAGCTTCTGCATGTGCATGCAACATAAGACATATCTGGAAACACACTTGCACATTCATCGTACACACACATACACACACACACACACACACACACACACACCACCAAACCCCCAAAAGGGTCAACCTCTGATCATGGACCCTCAGAGGCACACGCATGGAGCAATGAAAGAGGAAAGGGACATCAGTCTAGTCTGTCACACTAGCCCAACCAATACAGGCTATCAACTGGGTGACAGATCTCAGCCAGATTGCCCTCACATCTTACTATGTAATCCAGGCTGGACTTGAACTCATGACCTGCCTACCTTCACATACCAAATGCTGGAAATATAGTTGCATACTGCCATACTCGGGTCATATTCAGTTTTAATTCTAGATGGAAATATTGATACTGCTATTATTATTATTATTATCTTGCACTTTAGTAAATATTCAGTCTGGAAAGATGACCCAGTGATTAAGAAGAGCATTTATAGCTTTTCCAGGGAACAAGAGTTTGGCTTCCACACCCACACTGGACACTCATAACTGTAACTGTAGCTCACAGGGATCTGATGCCTTCTAGCCTCTGTGAGCACCTGTACACACACACACACACACACACACACACACACACACA
>NC_034608.1:79784810-79799848 GCF_900095145.1 Mus pahari | reverse complement strand
AGAGAGAGAGAGAGAGAGAGAGAGAGAGAGAGAAATGGAGACAGAGACAGAAAGAAGGACAAGCCCATGATTCAGGGATATACAGCTGACTAGAGTGGCAGCCTGTAACATTACCATGAACCAAGTGTTTCACCGGATTTCTCCTCCCACCGAGCACCTTTGTTGTGGCTGCCAAGGTTCTCTTTCCTTTCCAGTGCTGGGATGGAACCCAGAGCAGTGACTCTGCCCGTTAGACAGCGCTCAAATCTTGCTTTCTTAGCCTACAGGATTAGCGAGCCACCAACAGGACTCTCCATTAACAATGGGGGTTTGCTCCTTCAGGCACAGATGTCTATGGCATTGATGATCACTTAAGTAGATTTGTAGAGTTTGTAGAGAAGACAAATCTGAGAAATCAAAAGGCTTGCATTGGCAGGGTGTGGTGGTAAGAGCCTGTAGTCCTGGCACCAGGAAGGTGGAGGCACAAGGATCCAGAGCCATTCTTAGCTTCATAGTAAGTTCAAGGCCAGCCTGGACTATATAAGGCCTGTGTCCAAAAAACAAATCAGTGAACCAAAGCAACGACAGCAACAAGAACTGTGGCCAGGCTAGAGTGGAAGGCTCAGCAGTTAAGATCATTTATTGCTCTTGCAGAGAATCAGGGTTCAGTTCCCACCCACCTGGTGGCCCACAACTGCCTGTAACTCCAGATCCAACGCTCTCTTCAGGTCTCCACAGGCACCAGACACACACACGGAGCACATACATACATGCAGGCAAAATACTCATACACATAAAATACAACAAATCAAAATTTGTTTTTAAAGTGGGGTTCATTACTATAAAGTAATCTTCAAGGTTCAATTCATATAAATGATGATTCATGCGTCAGAGTTCTACATTTCTCCATCCCTACAACTTCTAGCCAGGAAAAAAAAAATGTACTGTCAGCTTTGATGGAAAATTAATGTTGGGCTGGTGAGATGGCTCAGTGGGTAAGAGCACCCGACTGCTCTTCCGAAGGTCCGGAGTTCAAATCTCAGCAATCACATGGTGGCTCATAACCATCCGTGACAAGATCTGACGCCCTCTTCTGGAGTGTCTGAAGACAGCTACAGTGTACTTACATATAATACATAAATAAATAAATCTTAAAAAAAAAAACCAAAAACTTCTACTTTAAAAAAAATGGAAAATATTATTAAAAAAAGAAGAAGAAAAAAAGAAAATTAATGTTGCCAGTCTGGTCTGCAGAAGAGCGAGCTCTAGGACAGCCCAGGCTACACAGAGAACCCCCCCCCCACACACACACACACACAAGGCCAAACAAAATCACAATGTCCAGTGTTTTCTTTCAGATTTGAAGAAAGCAAGGAGCTTCTTCAGTCATAATTAACACAAGAAAAGATTTGGTCTGGGTGTGAAGGTGCACACCTTTTAATGCCAGCATGACAGGTGATGAGTTCGAAGCCAGCCTGGTCTAAATAAGGCGACTCAGCCTGAAAACAAAACAAAACAAAAGATACGGGTCTGTTAGCTGTAGTCTTTGGATGAGCTGACAGGGAGGCTGACAAGGGACTAGCACTCGGGATAACAGAGGCTCTGTTACTGGCTGCGTCTCAGGTGTCCACTAGAGTTTTCCGTCCTATCATTTAAATAATGAAGAGCTATCGGGAGCAGAAGCCAAATGCCTTTATTTATGCAGATGCGCGCACCTACAGGACTCTGGAACGAAGCCCACTTCTGCACACAGCATCACTTCCGGAAGTCTAGTTTATTACCGTTTGCCTTAAGAAGGGATTTGAAAAGTGGTGCACGAGGGCCAGGGAGAGAGTTCAGTGTGTAAGGTGCTTGCAGTACAAGCAGCAGACGGAAGTTCTGATTCGCCAACACCCCTGCAAACCCTGGGCGTGTGTCTGGAATCCCAGTGCTGGGAGGTGCTCGAGGTAGGTGGGTCGCAGCTGGCCTAGCTGAAAACGTCTCCTATAAGTTCCATGTTTAGTGACGGGGACAGACCCCATCTCAAAAAGGAAGGTAGAAAGTAGTAGTAGAAGATGTCTAACTTCAACCTCTGGATTCCACACCCATGCCCACAGATGTACACAGATACCCCACACACTGTCTGGTTTCTGTGTCAACTTGATACAAGCTACAGTCAGCACAGAGAAAGGAGCCTCAGTTAGGAAACGCCTGCATGAGATCCGGATGAAAGGCATTCTCTCAGCTAGTGATCAGTGGGGGAGGTCCCAGCCCATGGTGGATGGGGCCATCTTTGGGCTGGTGGTCCTGGATTCTATAAGAGAGAAGCTGAGCAAGCCAGCGAAAGCAGTATTTCCCCCACATCGTCTCCTGCCTCCAGGTTCCTGCCCTGCCTTTCTCCAATGATGGACTATGATCTGAATGTGTAAGCTGAATTAAACCCTTTCCTCCCCAACTTGCTTTTTTTTGGTCTTGGTGTTTCCTTGCAGCAATAGAAACTCTAAGACAGATGTGTGCACACTTGTCAAAGGTCGTCTGTGGGAAAAGTGTAGCTCGGTTGCTAGAATGCACGCCTGCATCCACAAAGGCCCGGGGTTCCGTTTCTAGCCCCACATAGACGGCACACGGTGACACAAATCCGTAATCCCAGCACTCAAGGGGTCAGAGGCAGGAGCATCAGAACATCTTATTTGGTTACCTCAAACGTTTGAGGCCATCCTGAGCTACATGTGTGAACTTGTTGTGATCTAGAATCACCTACCAAGCTGCCTAAGTCAGCCTGTGGGCATGTTTTCAGAGACTACTGTCTTGATTGCACTCATTTAAGTAGGAAGATCCAGTCCACTGTGGGCAGCGCCATTCTCTGGGCTTCAGGCCTAGATTCTATAAGAGTAGAGAAGATGAGCTGAGTATTTGGCACACGTGATTCACCCTCTTTCTGTGCTTTGCTATGGGTGTAAATATAGCCACAGGTTGCAGGCTCCATCTTCTGTGCCTTTACACAGTGAGGGACTAGAACCCGGATTCTCAGCTAAAATAAACCCTCTCTCCCCTAGGTTGCTTTTTACCAGGGCTGTTTTTGTTTGTTGTTATTATTATTATTATTATTATTATTATTATTACAGCTTCAGCAACGAAAACAGGAAACCAGCAGAGTAGAAGCACTTCTGTCTGTCTGATTTATGATGTATATATACTCAACAGGCCAGCTTGCTTAAGGTTTTACTGCCACGGCTGTCCCTCCATCTTGGACGGTATGCTCTAAAACCCTGAACCAAATAGAACCGCCCTCCATTGGTTGCTTTTGTTACAGCAACAAGAAAAGGCACAAACACAGCTACGGAATGACTAGGTTTCCACCGCTCACCCACCTCTTGCACTTACATTGGTATGGTCTGCTTGTAAGCACCCCCCACACACACACACACACACTTCATGTCCACCCTCACATTTATCTATAATTTGACAAGAATTGACAGTTGTCATTTTGTGGTTCGTTCTACTTTTCTTGGTTTTTGTTGTTGTCGTGTTTGTCTGTAGCTGAGGCTGGCCTCAACTTCCCTATCTAGCAGAGGGTGACCCTGAGCCTGATGCTTCTGCCTCCTCCTCACAAGTGATAGAATTTCAAGTATTTGATATTACATCTGGTGGAACACCGTGTGCATTAGAGCCTTTCCATTTTCAGTGTTACAGTTGTGTTTTATCCATATCGGCACAACAGATTTTAAAATCCTGTGTCTAACGCAAGGCCGCTCATTCACCTCCTCTCTACCTAGCTCGCTAAGCCTTTGTACCTCACTTACCATCCCGTGTCTTCTGTTCCTACAAGAACCATCTACTGTCTATCCCTTACACCACTTCACAGATACTATCTAAGGAAATACCAAGCACATTCACTGTCTCTACCTGGGACCCGCTAGGCCTGTTGTGAGAGCCACCTAGGATAATCCTGAGGCTAAACTGCTAGCTACAGCAGTTACATGAAAATTCAAACAGACAGCTAAAGATCAAGAACTAGAATGTGATATTTATCTGGAATAGTATGCATCAAACAAAACAGTTGTTGGTTTTTAAATAAATAAATAAATACTAGACTGTAATAAAATGCCTGATTTGTCAATGCACCCCCCTGTTAGTCTCTGACTTTTTCCTGAGAATTCATTCTGTGCCCGGCATCTCCCTTCATCATGACAAGAAAATCCCAGCTCCTTAAAAGTTGGCAGGCAAAATTCTTGTCTCCGGGGATATTTAAATCTTTCTTGGCTCATGATTGTTCCTCTTGGGTGTTGAAATGAAACGATGCCTCCCAGCCTCTTGAAATAGAGCTGTAAGAAACACTCTCTGTGCTTGGGTTTTGACAAAACAATCTTCATAAATCACAGATGTAATGAGCTGTGGTCACAGGGCACAGCTTCAAGGTCTCTCTAATTTCCTACTTTGGTTTAAGGTTCTGGCTATTTTGATATTCTCTCTCTCTCTCTCTCTCTCTCTCTCTCTCTCTCTCTCTCTCTCTCTCACACACACACACACACACTTAATTAACTGAGGATATTGACTTGATATTTTTTTCCTATGTTTTCCTCCTAATGCCTGCTTCCCGCCCCACTGTTCTGACAGGCCATCTGTCAGATTTTTTTTTTTTCTGGCTTCTTTGAAGCACCATGCTATTTCCCCCCTTATCCGTTATTAAAAATATATATACAAATATGTTATCATTGCAAGTGGTTCACACAGTACCAAATTTATAAGGGGATGATCATAATCTACTTCAATCCCACTCTTAATTTTCCTCCAGAGTTAGCCGCCACTGACAGTTTCAGCCGTATCCCTCACTTCATCTTTTTGCACACAGATATCATAGGCGCACACATCTGTTACACATGGCTTGGTGATGTATGCTCATCCTATTGCCTTTTTAGTAGGTTAGCATGCACAGTAATGGCTTTCCTTATAGCTTTGGCATACATATCTGTTCTCCCTCACCCCTCTTTCCCACTGTGTCTCCTACCAAGATTCCTCCCTATCCTTTTTTTTTTTTTTTTTAAATTGAGACAGTCTCATGTAGCCCAGGCTGGCCCTTTCACTCTGCAGTAGGATCTTGCACTCCCTTTGTCCTGTCTCTGTCCCCTGGGTGCTGGGATTATAGGCATGTATCACCATGCCCAGCTTTTGATCTCAGACTTTGATTGACTCCCTAGCTCCCTATCTGGACTCTATCACACCATGTTGCTAGTTGCTCTTCAAGACAGAAAATGGTGGCAGGACTTTATTTGTGGCTCTGTGGGTTTTAGGATGTATAGAAAGCTGAGCGTGGTGGCTCACACTCATAATCCCAACACTTAAGCACTTGGAAAGTGGGGGGGCACAGAGAGGCTATCCTTGGTCAAACAACAGGTTTCAAGCCAGCCTGTGCTGTAGTTCACGACGCCCCAAGAAAATGACTAAAAGAAAATGGAAAAAAATTCGAACAGACTCAATACAATATTGAGATCCACCACAGAATAGATCCCTAGCGCAGAAGTGCTGGGTTAAACAGATCTCTACCATGCACATTTTTGATTGATTTTGAGATTATTGTTGATTTTGAGACAGAGGTTCACTCTTCAGCCCAGGCTACCCTCAAACCTACACTCCTCCTGTCTCAGCTAGCCCCAAATGATAGTATTATAGGTGTGTGTCCCTGTAGCTGGCTATAATATACAATTAATAAAGACAAATAATTTGTGTAAAATGTCTTCTACTAGAATACCCAGGGCTTCAGTTAGGGATTGATATACCATCAGCATCCAAATGTCTTTGTTTAATTTGTTTAATTACTTAAAGCCATATTAAGACTGTGTTTTCCAGTGATGGGGACTGAACCTGACACTTTACCTCATATTTGTATCTGTTATTTTTAAGAAATCCAGAAAGAGCTGGGCAGTAGTGGCACACACCTTTAATCCCAGGGTTTCTCTGTATAGCCCTGGCTGTCCTGGAACTCACTCTGTAGACCAAGCTGGCCTCGAACTCAGAAATCCCCCTGCCTCTGCCTCCCAAGTGCTGGGATTAAAGCCATGTGCCACCACTGCCTGGCTTCTTTTTCTTTTTTGTCACAGGGTTTCATGTAGCCCAGGCTGTCCTCAAACTTATTCTGTAGCCAGAGGTTGGCTTTTTGTCCCCGATTTTCCACTCTCCATCTCCTAAGTGCTGGATGACGGACAGGTGTGCACCACGTCCAGGTAACATATTTGTTTCCTAGTCTTCCTGCGAACATCCTGCACCCCCTCCTGTATACTGTTCTTCACATGAACCCCCACCTGACAATTGATCAGACTCTGTAATCCCAGCACCCCTGAGGCATGGATAGGTGGATCCTAGAACGTTCAAGGCTGGTCTACAAAGCATGTAAGACTCTGTGTCAGCCCCTCCCACACCTGCTCAAAAAAGAAAGATTGGCATTTATGATCGAATGATGAGATAAAACTGAAGAAATCGGTGCTTCTGAGTTGTAAGCTATCCCCTTCTATGCTTTTCACTGAAATGAGACCCACCCCATCCCTTTTTCTCTTCCTCATTCATTTTCTTTTAAAAAGTTTTTGAGGAACCAGTGAGATGGCTCAGTAGGAAAGGGGTGCTTGCTACCAAGACTGACGACCTGAGTTCCATCCCTGGGACCCACGTGGTAGAAGGAAAGAATTGCTTCTGGCAAATTTCTACTTGCATAGAAATTTGTGTGTGTGTGTGTGTATGTGTGTGTGTGTGTGTGTGTGTGTGTGTGTGTGTGTTTGTGTGTGTGTGTGTGTGTGTGTGTGTGTGTGTGTGTTTGTATGTATGTGTATGTGTGTGTGCGTGTGTGTATATACATGTGTGTACTCTCACATGTAAATAAAAAGGGAGACAATACTAAAATATTTCCTTCCTCTCTTCTTTCCTGGTCCTGGGTATCAAACCCAGGGCCTTGGGCCACCTTGCCTCACCACTGAGATACATGTCTAGATCTAAAATATTTGAGAACATGGACCGAGAGAATGCAGCTCAGTGGGAGAGTTTGGCCTCCAATGTGTGATTCCCTGTATTTAGTTACCCCACCCACCCACCTACCCACCAAAAACTTCCCAAAATGATTTTGGTTTGGGCATGAGAGCCTGTGCTTTAGCTAAAGTGAGACCAAAGCAAGAAGAGTACTGGAATCCAGGAGCTGGGAAGCAGCAGGGGCAACATTGTGGAGCTCTTTCCTTAAAAACAATCTGAACACGATTCTACTAGAACCGCCTCTCTCTGGAAGGTGCTGAGTTAAAACCAAATCTTGCACAAGTCTCTGCAGATGGGCCAAAGTGCCTGGGAATTGCCTGCAATATTGTTAGGGGAATATCTAAAAGTAGCTTGAATCCAGAAACATGATGTAGTTCTGGTCTTACGAAATGGTTCCATGAAATGTAGCAGAGACAGCAATAAAAATAGAGATGGTTCACAATCAATTTTCTAAGGAAAGAACCCTCTATTCTGCTTAATATAGTTTCCCAATCGTTCTGGTTATAACTTAGGCTTTTATTTAATTTAATTTTATTTTTGAAATAGAGTTTAGTTTTATTTTCTGTTGCTTTTGTCTGCTTTAGGCACCAAGTTCGACAACAGCGTGACAGCTTTGTGTCTGAGGACTTCTGAAACTGGATCACACAGCCCCAAACAAATGATTATGCAAATATGCAAGCTTATTGGTTGTTCAACACAGACATTAAAACACACACACACACACACACACACACACAGAGTGGAAAAACCAACTTAAAATAAGGTTTGTGTTGGGCCTGGTGGTGCATGCCTGTAATCCCAGCACTTGGGAGGCTGTGAAGGAAGACTGGGAGCTCAAAAACAAACACACTGGGGAGAGCAGTGATCTGCCATTAAATTCTGCTCTCTGCCATTATTATCTGCTGCTTTTCCTTATCAGATGGGTCTAAGTCTGACAGGCGCACCTGAAGATCGTTTACCTTTTTGAGACACCGTGTCTTCTGGTAGGGGAGAGAAAGGGACATGAGGTTGGGGTTCCCTGGGTCTGCACATCTTGGGAGCAATTCCAGGATACTTCGGCTGAGGATGAAGGAGAAGAAAGGTCTGGAGAGATGCTCAGAAGTTACAAGCAATTGGAGAGGACCAGAGTTTAGTTCCCAGCACCTGTGTTGGGTGGCTCACAACTGCCTGTAACTCCAGGCCAAGGGGATCTAATGGCCACTTCTGGCCTCTGCTTGTGCCTGCGAACCCAATAGATAGATAGATAGATAGATAGATAGATAGATAGATAGATAGATAGATAGATAGATAGAAAGAAAGAAAGAAAGATAGATAGATAGATAGATAGATAGATAGATAGANATAGATAGATAGATAGATAGATAGATAGATAGATAGAAAGAAAGAAAGAAAGATAGATAGATAGATAGATAGATAGATAGATAGATAGATAGATAAATCAGAATGAGGAAGTGAAGTTTCAGAGAAAATAAAAATTAGGAGACACAGCTCAGTGTGACAGTCTTATACTATGCTTGTTATGATTAATGTAAAAATAAGATGGGCCAGGTGCCACAGGGTCTCTAATCCCAGCTACACTAGGAGGGTAAGAAAGATCACAGGTTTTAAGGCCTGCCTTCATGGCAGAATGAGTTCAAGGCTAGCCTGGGGAACTTTATGAGACCCTGTCTTAAAATAAAAATCACCTAAATTGCACCTAAGGGTAGGTCTTAACGTTACTGTGTTGCCTTTGATTCAATTGTCAGAGCTAAACAAACAAGCAAGCCACTAAGATAGGACTGTATTAACCAAACTAGAGAAAAAAGTTTCCTTTAACACAGCAAGACCAACTAGAACCAAGAGATGAACTTTAAAACCTGGGTGTGATTTCCCCGGTTCCTTTTGAGTTTTTTGGTTTTGCCTAGGTAACCTGAGTCGCACCTCCTCTGACGTCTGACGTCATCCTGCCTCCCTCCTGGCGTTCTCAGAAAGCTGTCTCCTACACCTGGTACCCAGCTCTGCTTGCCCCGTTCTTTCTTTAATATTGTTCTCAGTTAAAAACAACTAGGACTTTTCAAAATATCTGATCCTACATCTTGGGAAAGGAAAAGTCAAGATAAACCCGGACCTTTTCTTCCCCTAGAAAGCAAAGATGCTTTCAAAGGTACTCTGTATTAAGTGGGTAAAGAGGCCAGCCTGAAGAGAAAGGGCCCCTAATGAAAAGCTGAGACACAGAGAAGAAGCAACAGAGAGAGGGAGTGAGGGAGCGGCTCAGAGCTTGCCTAGCGTGGTCAAAGCCCTGGGTTTGATCACCAGCACCACATAGCACCCAGCACTGGAGGACAAATGCCTGTAATGCCAGCACTTAGGTGAACAGCGACTATCTGAAGTTGTACGTTATGCTTGGTCACATACACAGTTCAAGGCCAATATGGGCCACATGAGAATTTATCTCAAAACCAAATCAAAATTGGAAATAGCAAATACCATTAGCCACTCTATCTCTGGATCTCTGTGGTTCTCCCTCCCTCTTCCCTCCCTCCTCCCTCCCTCCTCAGACAGAGTCTCCCTTAGCCAGGGTCAACCTTGTGCTTTCTGTGTTGCTGAAAGGACATCAAATCCCTGCTCCGCCTGCCCTCCACCTCCCAAGTGCTGGAATCAGGGGCAACATGTCTCGTCAGCACCATGGCTTCCTTTAAAACTCCGAGTTCTTACCATTTGTTAAATGAAATTAAGTTGTTTTTTGATCTTTAGCACAGGCATTTTGGAATTTCCTTCAACATATGCAGGTCCAGATGAAACTCTCTCAGCAGCCAAGCTACAAATGTGACATGAACAGCCAGCATAAGGGGTGAAATGAACAGAAAAATATATTAATATCTGACAAGCAAATTATTTTTAGACTGGTTTTTTTTCTTAGTATATATTAATTTTACACACGAGTTTGCATGGCATTTGCCTATCTGTATCTAATATACTTTGACCATATCTACTTCCAGTTCCACTGGGCATGCTCAGCCTGGGTATAAAAATGTCATGCAGGAACGCCCCTAGAGGTGTGCATTTGTATTCCTTTTACCTGAAAATATGAAAAGACACTTTAAAGATGTGTCAGTAAGGGAGCTTGACCCTGGGCTGGAGAGATGACTCAGCAGTTAAGAGCACTGGCTGCTCTTCCAGAGGTCCTGAATTCAATTCCCAGCAACCACATGGTGGCTCACAACCATCTGTAATGGGGTCCAGTGGAATGTGTCTGAAGACAGCTACAGTGTACTCACATAAATAAAAATAAATAAATCTTAAAAACAATTAGGGAACTTGACCCTAAAGGTGCCTGTTTCACTTAACTTCTAACAATATATCCAGACTTGTTTAAAAGAAATTTTTTTCCCCCTTGGTTTTTCGAGACAGGGTTTCTCTGTGTAGCCCTGGCTGTCCTGGAACTCACTCTGAAGACCAGGCTGGCCTCGAACTCAGAAATCCACCTGCCTCTGCCTCCCGAGTGCTGGGATTAAAGGCGTGCACCACCATGCCCAGCTAAAAAAAATATTTTTAATGACTTTGAATATCTGATCCTCCTGCTTCCACAGAACGACAGCTGGAACTATGGAATTATGAGCCACAATGCTCAGTTCCTGAGGTGCTGGGGATAAACTCAGAGGACCGCTCATGTTAGCAAGAACTGTACTGTAACTCAGATATATCATCTTCAGCTTTTATATGACTCCACCTCCCCCCGCCCCCTGACATGGTTTCTCTGTGTAGCCCTGGCTGTCCTGTCACTCACTCTGTGGATCAGGATGCCCTGGAATCACAGATCTGCCTGCCTCTGCCTCCTGAGTGGACTGAAGGCACCCAGACCTTATATAACTTTTAAAATTTCATTTTATTTTGAATTGTTTCTATTCGCATGTGGGTGCCCATTCAGGCTAGAAGAGGGTGTAGACTCCTTGGGAGATGAAGTTACAGATGGTTATGAGCTGCCCTACCTGGATAAACACTAAGTGCCTTTTATCACTGAGATATCTAGCCAATCCCACTTATGTATCTTTTGATGAGATGTGGTATGATTTGCCTATGTGTGCATGAGCTCCCACCCAGGTTCATGATTTCTTATACAAATGGAATATGGCATAAGTTGACTTCAGCTCCTGCTGGCATGGGAGCTTAACAGATGGGGTCAAACATGTTAGTATCCATTTCTGTTCCTTCTAAGTCTGGAGGATTCTAGACCTTAACACAAAGTAGAAGAACACCAAAGTAATATTTCACTTGGGGCTGGGACACAATTCATTATAATTTTGAGGGTGGTTTTAATGCCGTCAAGTGGGAACTGGGTATCAGTTTGTAGACCTGCTATGATTTCATTCTTATTTGAAGTCAGACACTGGAGTCCTTCAAGGTACCCAGCACCTCAACAGGTCATGTGTCCTCTACGTGTGTCCACTAGACCACAGACATTCAGCCTTCTCTTCCATAATTTTTTCTTAAAGACAGGGTCCTGAATAGTCAGGGCTGGCCTCAAACTCCCCACATAGTTGAGGATGGCCTTGAACATCCGGATCCTCCTACTGGTACCCAATAGCACCTCCTGGATTCTGTGCTGGGGGGATCAAAGCCAGGGCTTCACGCATGCTAGGCAAGCGCTCTACCAGCTGAGCTCCCCTGCAGTGCCAGCCTGGTTACAATTATTGTTTTCATTTCTGCAGCTCAGTGACATGAATGCTTTCTCGTGACTATTAACCACTTAAGAGAATCAGCTAGGGCACACAGCCCAACAGAGTTGCTGGGGGCAGGGCGGGGAGTAGGAAGATCAAGTACTGAAGGCCATTCTCCCTTACATACTGAGTTCAAGGTCAACCTGGGCCACATGGCATCTTCTCTCAAAACAAAAGCCAAAATGAATCATTGAAGTGGCTCTGTAGGTAAAGGTGCCCACTGCCCAAGCCTGATGACCAATGCAGTGGAAGGAGAGATCTGACTCCTAAACACTGTCCTCTGACCTGATTGTGTATGTATGTTTGTGCCCAACCCCAACAAAGACAAGATAGATAAATGTGATAAAAATATTTTTTAAAAAGCAATATGAAACATCAAGCCATGTAAGTTAGTATCCATACTTAGAGCGATGTACTTTATCTTTCTAATTACTCTGGGGGCTCGTTTTACCAGAACAATATCCAATCATTCCACCCTGCTGGCAGAGAGGGCTTAAGGTAGACCCTTGAAAGCACAAGTGTGGGTAATACATCAGGGGAGGAGTGGGCTTCCCTACCACTAGTAGATCTGTTCCCATTAGAAGGAAGCAAGCCAATTGCAATTGCTTTGATTCTCTGGTAGCTGGTTTGGTTTTTGTCCATAAAAGACAGTAACCGTTGGCAATTAAACAGATGGACAGACTCAGTCAAAACCTCCTGCATCATCTCTGATGGAGAATAACTCCTAAAATGTCACCTTCATGATTGTGAGGTATTGTAACTGCCCTGCTGTCCAAAGGTGTTTGCAGATGCGTCGTGAGGAAAAACTGGATTACTTTCATAATTACACTTGAACCACAGAGATGGAGTAAAAATTCCAATAGCAATCTAGGAAATCAAAACATGATTTTTCTTTATGCTCCCTCATCTTTTGTATTATTCTTTTTAAAAAGGGAATTCTATTTAATTATGTGTATGAGCATTTGCGTGTGTGTGTGTGTGTGTGTGTGTGTGTGTGTGTGTGTGTGTGAGTGCATGTGCACGACCATGTGGGTATGAGAATGTTAGTACAGGGCCCGAGGAAGCCTGAGGCATTGGAGTCTCTGTTGCTGCAGTTAAAGGTGGTTGTGAGCCACCTGACATGTCATTAGGAATCCAACTCAGGTTCCCTGGAAGCAGTAAGTGATCTTAACCGCTGAGCAATCTCTCAGCCCCAGATTCTGTATTATTGTCTGAAGGAAAGCTTGCTGATTTTTCTTTGTTTGATTGATTGATCCATGTGTCAATATGTGTGTAGACATAAGCATGTCACAGCACTTTTGAGAGTTGGTCCCACTTTTTGGAGGCAGGACCTTTCTTGTTTTTTCACACTCCAGGGTAGCTAGCTGTGACATTTGAGCTGAATCTCCTATCTCTACTTCTCACATGTTATCCCAGCAATAGAACTTAGTACTACAGCCAGCTAGACTTTTCTGTTGCTTTTCAAGAGTAAGCTTGGAGGCTCTATTAGGTGTATCCATTGTTTCCATGGTGATAAATACAGGGCAGAAAGCAGCTTAAGGCAGGAAGGCTCTGCCTGACAGTTCCAGGGAATATGGTCCACCATTCCTGGGAAGCCGGGGCAGCCAGAGCCTAAGGCACTTGGTCACATTGAGTCTGCAGTCAGGAAGCGAAGCGTGATCAACACTGATGTCCAGAGCCCATTCCACCTTTGACTCAGTCCAAGACATCCTCCATCCCGCCTATGGAACGGGGCCACCACCTTTTCATTTCCCTGATCTGGATGATCTCTCGAAGCCACGCCCACAGCTTTGTCTCAGAGAAGAGTCCAGATCCGGTCAAGCTGACAGAGCATCCAAGCTTCACAGGGACGGCGTCTCTCGCTTCCTGCACACATCTGAAAAGGGACTAAAGACAAGTGGGAAGGAAGGATCATGCTTCCATCTCCCAAACTCTCTTCTAATGAAGGCTGGCAAACACCTGCATGAGCTGCTGTGACATCTACTCTATCATTTTAATTTGTGCCAAAATTAAAACACTTGGCACAAACTAAAATACACACATATTTTCCTACTACTGGTCTACTCTCTGTGGGCCTAATTTTTTAAATTCCTTAACAGTTTCCTGCATGTACATAATGGATTTTAGTCATTTTTCATGCCCCATTACGCTCTTCCTTCCCCGCTGCTGTCTTCCCAGCAAGCCCCCCATACACTTTTATGCCTTTCTTTCTCACATGTGACCCACTGAGTTTAATTAGAGTTGCTCGCACGCGTGTGGGTGGGAAGGTGTTCACTGAAGCATGGGCATGCCTTCCTCAGCAACCATTAAATGTCAATAGTCCCTCAGGGAGAGATAGGGGCTCATGAGCCCCCCCCCCCCGTATGTACTTCTTTTTATAAAGCTGTTTTGCCAAACTGGTACATATTGTCAACATACCAATGTAGAGCTTGAAACATATCGTACTTACTTGGGTTATTTGTAGAATAAGTTGGCTGCTTCAATGTCACTGTCTTTATGATGCTGCTGATGGTAGTAGTGATGATGATGATGTAAAGTCCAGTCTGATGGACACACAGCTTATGCTGAAAAGTTGAGAATGTCCTAGACATTGATAGTTATGGATACGAAGTGCTGAATGTACTCAATGTTAAGGACCTGAGCCCCGTAAATGATTAATGTGGCTGGGTATGATGGTAGCTTGCCTGAGAGAGTCCACCCGGATTAGGCAAATCAAAAGGCAACAGCTCCGTCCCATAGGCAGGGGTCCTACACTGAATAAAAGGGAGAAAGGAAACTCATCGATCACACTTGCTTCCTGACTGCAGAGGCAATGTGACCAAGGGCCTTAGGCTCTGGCTGTCATGGCTTCCCAGGCATGCGGGACCTTATCCCCTGGGACTGTCAGGCAGAGCAAGGCCTTCCTGCCTTAAGCTGCTTTCTGCCATGTATGTATGTGTCACCGTTGGAAACAACGAAGGTTATATTTTAAAAGCAATAGACTGGGAAGAGAGGGCAGCAAGGTCCTCCTTACTTAGAAGGAATATGTCTCCTTTGAATTTGGAATGTTTTCAAAGTGCGCTCATTGAAAAAGCTGGGATCAGCTTGAAGGAATGACGTCGATAGATCATTCCGAGGCATTCCATTTGCCAAGCCGGCATTATTTCATTATTCGTCTGGAGCTACTTTCATACTAACACTTAAATAAAAATTCTGTCTCTGTGCTTTACTGCTCCTTCCTGGTCACAAGATTCTTTTTCTTTAGGCACCCACGCACCCATTTTGTTATTTTGAGCTGTCAAAGACTTCTAGTTTATTTCCACCCTAACAGAGCACGGAGAACCATGGTCAAACTTACAACGAGCTTTTCGTATTGTTGTCTGTGTGCCG
>NC_034608.1:79772903-79784500 GCF_900095145.1 Mus pahari | reverse complement strand
ATTGTTGTCTGTGTGCCGTGCTTTGAACTGTCAAAGACTTCTAGTTTATTTCCACCCTAACAGAGCATGGAGAACCATGGTCAAACTTACAACGAACTTTTCGTACTGTTGTCTGTGTCCCGTGCTGAGGATTGAACCCAAACTCTTGCATGTGCTAGGTAAGTGCTCTGCCATTGACCCACGCCCCTGACTGGTCAGTGAGTCCCCTGATCCTCACGTCTCTGTCCCCCAACACTGGTATAACAGGTGCATGGAAACATACTGAGCCTGGTGATCCAGAGTCAAGTCCTCGTGCTTTCCTATTGAGCACTTGCACACCGAACCATCCTGTCAGCTCATGGGGCGACCTTTAGGTTTTCTTGGTGACTTTTTGAATATTAAATCTGTTAAAACTGTAACATTTCTTGGAGCTGTTTCCTATGTGTCCCTAGCTTTTCTGAGGATTTCAAACTTATGTAAGCTCCGTTGACTCCTTGAGCATCACTCCATCTCCTCTTGCTCTGCAAGGTCACCAGCAGCATCACACTTCAGGTTGCACCGTAAGCAACCGGCTCATCCTCCTGCTGCCTCCAGATGGACTCTGCCCAGCAGCTGTGAGCCAGAATAAACCTTAAGCTGCTTGTGTCTGGTACCCTGTCCCGGCCACATGGGCAGTAACTAATACACTATGTTGTACAACATAAAAATTTACCTTTTCTTTTGGTGTGGTTGCTGACAAGGTTTCTTTCTTTCTTTCTTTCTTTCTTTCTTTCTTTCTTTCTTTCTTTCTTTCTTTCTTTCTTTCTTTTTTTTTTTTTTTTAGAGCCCTGCTTGATCTGGAGCTCACAGAGTTCTTCCTGCCTCTGTCTCCCTAGTGTTGAGATTAAAGGTGCACCCTCAGACTCAGCCACAGTAACCATTTATAGAACACAGGTCCTTAACATTGAGTACATTCATCATTTTGTATACATAACAGCCAAACACTGAAGAGAACATCTCTGCCTTTCCTAGCAACACCAACTGGTTAGAGATCATCAGGAGTGGGTAGGGCCCAGCCTTCATAAGCCCCTCCTCTCCTATGCAGATCCTGTTCAGGTAGTCACGGTTTCTCTGAGGAAACTCAAGAGTCCAATTCGCAGCACCCTCATCTGGTGGTTCCCAAAAGCCTATAACTCCAGTTCCAGAGGATCTGATGCCTTCTTCTGACCTCTACAGCACACAGACATACATTTGTATAGAAATAAAATTAAGTAGACCTAAAATTAAAGAGAACATATCAATTATGTCATGCCCAGAAAACTGTGTTCCAAGCATTCTAGAATTTCCTTCAGCCCGTATGTTCTTTCCACGCTCTCCCCTGTGTCCTATTTGCCTTGAAGGGGGTGAGATAGATGTCTCATTTGGAGCTAAGTGTTGGACAGTGATTTATTTTAATCACCTTGACCAGTCATGAGTCTCTGCAGTTATTGCTGATGACTGCAGAAAGAAGCTTCTCTGACTACGATGACCACAACACTAATCTGATTGCTGGAGTCCATCCTCTGTCTCCTGGCCTCCCTCCTTGGCTCCTAAAATCCTGTCTTGTCAGGGAGAGCTCCTCTTTGTTCTAATTTCTATCTCTATGAATTTGTTTACTGTGGGAACTTAGTGAAAAGAGAATTTTAAGGCATTTCTATTGTCTGCCTTCTTTCACTTTGCATGATGTTTTCAAGGTTCAATCATGAATCAGACTTTCATTATTTTTCAGATGAGCAATATTCCACTCCAAGTAGGACTATATCACATCTTTTAAAAACACACTGATCTTCAATCTATCTCAAGATCCAGCTATACCACTCCTGGGCATATACCCAAAGGGTGCTTCATCCTAATACAGAGAAACGTATTCATCCATATTCATTGCTGTTCTATTTATAACAACCAGGAACTGTAAGCAACCTAGATATCCATCAGTGGGTGAGTGGATAAAGAAAATGTAGTATATATGCACAATGGGATATTATTCCATCATTAAAAAAAAAGAATCATAAAATTTGCAGATAAATAATGGAACTAGAAAATTCATCCTGTGTGATGTATCCCAGAGCTGAAAAGAAAAATGTGGTATGTGTTGGATTATATGTGTATGTCAGGTGTTAAGTCAAACCACAGAGATAATGTATAGAGTAAGGGATTCCAGGTGTGTGGGGCAGATCTCCCTAGGAAGGGGAAATAGAATGGATAGTCATCGATGGATAGTGTGTGTAGGTGGTAGAGACTAGAGTGAGAAGATGAGATGGAGAGGGGAGGGAAAACAGGAAGGGACATTGACAATTAAGAGCCACATGAGGTGTAGTATAGAAACCCAACACAATAGAAGTTCCTAAGATCCATGCGTGCATGAAGTTGATCTAAACAAAATCAGCAAATAGCAGGAGAAGCAGAGCCCCAACTGGACATCTCTCATCAGCACATGAAGCTTCAGCATGGGGAATGGGTTACATTTAATCGAGTTGTTGTTCACAGTGGTGCCATGGGAAACCCCAAACAACCCAGGGCAAAGGCTACAGGCTACTCTCCACAAAGTATTGCTGAAAATAACACCTGCATAGAGCTTGTGGAGTAATCATCAAGGATCTAACTTGACTTAAGGTCCACCCCAATGGATGGAAGCCAGACCCAACACTAGTTGGGTGACCAAGAACCTGAGACTACATAGCCATGGACCTAGGGGAAAGCCAAATACTACGGTTGTATTCATAGACTGGTGCCTTGCTCAGCCTTCATCAGAGGAGCTTCCTCCTGAGGCAGATGGGAACAAACAGAGACCCACAGCCAGACATTATGCAGAGAGAGAGAGAGAGAGAGAGAGAGAGAGAGAGAGAGAGAGAGAGAGAGAGACCTTGTAATACTCAACCCTAAATGCAATATCTCCATCAACCCCTTCCCCTTGGGGCTTATGAAACCTTTCAGAAGAAGAAGAAAGAGTGTAAGAGCCAGAGAGGATGGAGGACACCAAGAAATCAAGGCCTTATAAACACAGGAGGCCTGACTTATAGATGAGCTCACAGAGATTAAGGCAGCATGCACACGGCCTGCACAGGTCTGCACCAGGTGGGGTCCTGGAGCTGAAAGGAGAAGTGAATACATTCCCCTACCTGTAACCCAGAAGTGAGCTTCAATTATAACCACTTGCAAATGAAAACCTAGTTTTCTCCAAGGGAGCCTCACTGGGGAAACAGACATGCAAAAAAAAAAAAAAAAAAGACAAAAAAAAAAAAAAAAAAAAAAAAATGACCAACAGAGAATGAACCCAACGGCATCTTGTCTTGTGAGGTCATGTCATGGACCAAATTTACAGGATATGGCCTAGCAAGTTCAACAATGGCTGTCTGCAGAAGGTCCAAGAATCCAGTAGTGGTGATGTTGGATATCTCAGCTGATCCTTAGGACACACCAGAATCCTGAAGAAGTAGATTCTCATGCCAGTGAAGGAATGGACTTGCTCTCAAGAGGGAGAGTAAGCAAGGAGAAAGCCAGCTTCCTTCCCCTTTACCCTTTATTTAGGCTTCCAGCAGAAGATGTGGCCTTAAAAGTGAATCATCCAAGCTCAAAGATATGGATTAAAAGTGGGTCCTTTGGGCTGGAGAGATGGCTCAGCGATTAAGAACACTGACTGCTCTTCCAGAGGTCCTGAGTTCAATTCCCAGCAACCATATGGTGGCTCATAACCCTCTGTAATGGGATCCAATGTCCTCTTCGGGTGTGTCTGAAGACAGCTATGAGTTTATGAATATAAGCATAAAATAAATAAATAAATCTTTAAAAAGAAAAGTGACTCTTCCCCAAGCTTTATGACTCCTGGCATATACCTAAAAGATACTCCATCACCCCACAAAGACACTTGCTCAATTATGTTCATAGCAGCTTTATTTCATAATAGTCAGAAACTAGAAACAACCCAGATGTCCCTCAACTGAAGAATGGATAAAGAAAATGTGGTACATCTACACAATGGAATACTATTCAGCTAATAAAAATAAAGATATCATAAATTTTGCAGGCAAATGGATGGAACTTGAGGATATTATCCTGAGTGAGGTAGCTCAGACCCAAAAGGACATGCCTTGTATGTACTCACTTATAAGTGGAGTATATGTTACACTCCACAGACCCAAAGAAGCTAAACAAGAAGGAAGGCCAAGTGAGGAAGCTTGAATCTCACTTAGAAGGAGGAATAAAATAGTCATAAGAGGCAGATGGAGGGAGGAAACTAGGAGGTGGGATGGGGAGGGGAATGAGGGGGAGTCAGAAACAGGTGTAGGGAAAGATAGGAGAGATGGCCATGAGAATGAATGGAAAGTGTATTAGTCAGGGTTCTCTAGAGTCACAGAACTTATGGATAGTCTCTATATAGTAAGGGAATTTGTTATGATGACTTACAGTTTGTAATCCAACTTGCCAACAACGGTCAGCTGTGAATGGGAAGTCCAAGGATCTAGTAGTTGCTCAGTCTCACAAGGCTAGTAGATTCCAACAGATGTGCTGGCAAGTAAATGCAAGCAGGTGAAGAAGAGCCAATCTTCCTCCTTTCAATATCCTTATGTAGGTCTCCAGCAGAAGGTGTGGCCCAGATTAAAGGTATGCACCACCAAGCCTGGATCCGGGACTATTTTTGTCCCAGCCTGACCCTGAACACAGGATAAATTTTGGGATGAAAGTTTAGTGAATGGATTGGTGTCCCTATTGCTCCACTGGGGTTCCTGCCTGGCTATGGGAGGTGACCTCTTCAGGTTCCATATGCCCAATGCTGTGAATTACAGCTAAGGTCACCCCCATTGATTCTTGGGTGTAGGGACAGGGAATAGAGCAGAGACCAAGGGAATAGCCAACCAATAACAGGCCCAACTTGAGATTCATCCCATAGGCAAGAGATCTCCTGGGATTCATAGCCACTATGTGTCAAGATCTCCATGCCAAGATCCAGGTCAGAAACTTGTGTTTCCCAGCCTCAAGATCTGGATCACTTGTGATCCTTCCAATTCTGGATTGTAGTTCATTCCAGATATAGTCAAGTTGGCAACCAGGAATAGCCATTACAGAAATCTACAACTGACGGGGATGGGGATGTGGGGGACATCTCTAGGAGAAGCGACAGAAAGATCTCAGATAAGGGAGGCACCCAAGAATCAATGGGGGTGACCTTAGCTGTAATTCACAGCATTGGGCATATGGAACCTGAAGAGGTCACCTCCCATAGCCAGGCAGGAACCCCAGTGGAGCAATAGGGACACCAATCCACTCACTAAACTTTCATCCCAAAATTTATCCTGTCTACAAGAAATGTAGGGACAGGGAATAGAGCAGAGACCAAGGGAATAGCCAACCAATAACAGGCCCAACTTGAGATTCATCCCATAGGCAAGCTCTATTCCCTGACACTATTAATGATGCTCTTTTGTGCTTGTAGATAGGAGCATATTGTCCTCTGAGAGGTTCCACCCAACAACTGACTCAGGCAGATGCAGACACCCACAGCCAAACAGTGGATGGAGCTTGGAGACTCTTTTTGTGTAGCCCTGGCTGTCCTAGAACTCACTCTGTAGACCAGGCTGGCCTCGAACTCAGAACTCCATCTGCCTCTGCCTCCCAAGTGCTGGGATTAAAGGTGTGCCACCACTGCCCGGCTGAGCTTGGAGACTCTTATGGAAGAGTAGGAGGAAGGACTGTGGGAGTGGGCCGGGAAAGGGATCAGAACACCACAGGAATACCAACAGAGTCAACTAATGTGAACCCTTGGGGCTCTCAGAGACTGAACCATCAGCCAAAGAACATACACAGGCTGGACCTAGATAGACCTCCATGAACAAATGTAGAAGATGTGCAGCTTGGTCATGATGGGAGTCTGGAACAACTGGAGCAGGAGATATCCCCAAAGCAGTTGCTTGTGCCTAGAATATGTTCCTCTAGCTGGGTCACCTTGTCTGGCCTAAGTGGGAGAGGACTGTCTATCCTTGCAGAGGTGGGGGGATATGCAGCGGGGGGGGGGGCACCTGCTCAGAGGAGAAGGGGAGAGGGCAAAGGATTGGGAGAGGGTGTGACCAGGAGGGGGGCATCGAGTAGGATGTAAAGTAAATGAGTAAAAAAAAAAAAAATTAAATTAATTATTTTTAAAAAGGGGGTCTTCCACATCAAATGATTTAATTAAAAAAAAAATTCCCTCATATGTGTGCCCAGCCATTTGGGTTTTACTTAATTAGAGATGTAGTCAGGTTGACAACCAAGAATAGCCATCATAGGAGGGGAAACTATAATTAGAATATATTGTATTAAAAACCCATTTTTAATTAAAACAAAACAAAAATTAGTGCTTTGCATATATAATAGATGTCCTACACATAGCTCTTTGGTTATTGAATGAAGTTTTTAGTATAGTAAAAAATCTAATAATACTAGTGTTGGTGTTAACATACAAGTATTTATTTAAAATGCCTGATCTTAGATTTATACCTGGAAGTAGAAATGCAGAGTCATGTGGGAATTCTATTTCACTTTTTCTGGAACTGATTATGCTGTCTCAATGCCATTGATTATCCACACCATCAAGCGCCTGGCTTCTAACGTCTGCATATACCAACAAACACTTATTTTTTAATTAAACAATATAGCCATCAGTTGGTGTCACTGTTTGAGGGGAGAGTGTGGAGCCCTGAGGAGGTGAGCCCTTGTAGAGGAAGTAATCACCAGGATCGTCCTTTGAGAGTTCATCGCTTTGCTCAACTTCGGTTTGCCCTCTGTCTTTGTGTCTGTGGTTGAGGATATGATATCTCAGCTTCCTGTTACACCTCTCTGCAACCGCGCCTTCCATGCTGTTTAGTTAGGGTCTCCATCTCTGTGAACAGACACCGTGACCAACGCAACTCTTATAAAGAAAAACAGTTCATTGGGGCTGGGTTATGACTTCAGAAGTTTAGTCCATTATCATCGTTTTGGGAGGCATGGCAGCGGTGCAGGCAGTCATGTTGCTGGAGGAGCTGAGAGTTCTACATCTTGACTGGAGGCAGCCAGGAAGAGACTCTTCCGCACTGGGCAGAGCTTAAGCACTAGGCAATACCTGCCTAGAGTGTGACACACTTCCTCCAACAAGGCCACACCTATTCCAAAAAGGTCACACCTCCTAATAGTGCTGCTTCCTATGTCAAGCACGTTCAAATCAGCACACATGCTCTATGGACTCTTCCTTGGTTTATAAGCCAAAATAAAGTGTTTTTTTTTTTTTCTTTTTCTTAAGTCACTTTTGGTCATGGTATTCTATCAACAACAAAATGTAACCAATACAGAAATCCATTCTATTAAATGTGAAGCAGCAATTTCATCTTTTGTAAAATACACGAGTCAAAACCTACCAGAATCACTTTGTTTTCAGGTTTCATAACTTTAATTTGCAGGAGGCATAGAGGTCTTTGTGTTCCCAGATAAGCACCAGGGGAACCTGGAATGTTAGGCACATGGCGTTGTTCCTTTGAGGGAAGGAATGTAATGCTGTCCTCCCCTGGGAAGGCTGGGAGCCGACCTTACTAGCATGGTGACTTTTCTTTGCTTTATCTGTGTGGCTAGAGACTTTCCTGACACTGGATCACCCGCCAGTCTCATCATGACCTTGTTTTTCTCAGTCAGTCTATAGAGCCCATCTTTACGGAGTTTCCAAGGAGCTTTGATGTAGTCACGTCTAATCCGTGTTTAGCTTACTTTGCTCCTCAAGGATATTTTTTTATGAGTGCTGTGTTGTACTCAAGAGTTTGAGTTAATTATCACCAAAATAATTCTCACCAGTTGTGCTGTGGCAAAATATGTCTAAAATAAACCACTCAGGGTCAGACTCCAAAAGTTTAAACCAACACCAGTTACTTAGTTGTGTTGAACTGAACTGCCTTTTTCCCTCTTGGAGACTGTCTCTCTGCAGGCTTGGAAAGGTTCTAGAGCCCCCAGTCTCCCCACCCACACACACACTAATTAGTGTAAAATGTATATACAAAGAATATCAGAACACTTCTTTTCTATTCTTTTCATCTCTTCTCCGACCCCCAGACAGAGTTCTGCTATGTATCCTTGGCTGACCTGGAGTTTGTTATAAAGACTAGGTTTAAACTCACAGAAATCTACCTGCCTCTGCCTTGTGAGTACAGGGGTCAAATTCTTGTACCACCACACTAAGCTAGAAACATTTTTTCATCAACATATTAATAGATACAGAATTGTATAAACACAGGCATAAAATGGTATAAAAATATCCAGCCTCTTGCTATGCAAGATGATTTTGAGATGAAACGACTTTCTTTTTTTTTTTTTTTTTTAAAGATTTATTTATTATATGTAAGTACACTGTAGCTGTCTTCAGACACTCCAGAAGAGTGAGTCAGATCTTGTTACGGATGGTTATAAGCCACCATGTGGTTGCTGGGATTTGAACTCTGGACCTTCGGAAGAGCAGTCGGGTGCTCTTACCCACTGAGCCATCTCACCAGCCCATGAAACGACTTTCTAAAGAAATAAATATTTACGAGTTGAAAAGTCATTACACTCCTCTCCCCGGCTTTGTCTCATTTTCTCTGTCTGCAGAGATAATTACTCTAGTGAATAGGCTTCTATGAATATTCTAGTGAATATTCTATCAGTAAGTTTCTAGTTAATATTTACATACATTAATTCCCATATGGTTGTTGTATTGTTAGCAAGAACATGGACTGTGAAGTTCAGGTATGAATCTTTGTTCTACTTAATACTCATTCATCTTGGGAGAAATTCTTTAACCTCTCTGTACACCAGTTTTCTTGGCTGTAATAAGAGATTTACAACTGTCTCCTCTAGAAAAAAAAAGCAGATTGTAAGATGATGTTGAATGAAAAAGATTCCTTGGAGAAAATATCTGTGAGGAAAACCAGCTAGTAGACCTCACTGGCCACTACAACCCAGTCAATTGCCCCAGATATTAGTGCCCAGCCATAATGCACACTTATAATCCCAGGTTTTTGTAGATCAGGAAATTGGGATTGGCTCAGGTGGCCTCCTATTCTTCAGTCTCCCACAAGGCTCCCACGAGAGCTTGTCTGTAGGTTCCAGCAAAGGAGCACGGCTACTTGTCTACCTTTAACTCCAGAATGTTCCTCCTGGGGTTGGAGAGATGGCTTAGTAGTGTGGCTCCCAGCAGCCACACTGGGTTGCGGGCTCACAAACCCCTGTAAGTCCCATTCCAGGGTATCCGATGCCCTCTTCCAGCCTCTATGGGCACTGGAACCCACGCGCATGGACTCACGTGCACACACAGGTATACACATAACTGCAAATGAAATAAAATCTTAAACTAACAGTTTCTCCTCTGTGGGAAGGTCTCTCTCTTCTTGATGCTCAGCTTCAGGAGTAGTACAAGGAATGGTGATAGAGGAAGGGGACACCTATCCAGTGATCAGTGAGTGACAGTTGTTGGAGCTAGATCACCCTCAGATTCATGTTCTCAATGTCAGACAGAGCCGTGGTCTCTTTTTCTGATCATGTTTGACATGGAGAGAAGATACATCCAATTTCACCCGTGGTTTTCCTATCAGAAGGATAAATTGCAATAAGCTGACTATATATTAATTAGAATGACAGGTATACCCATTACCCAGATGGCCATTCTATTAGGTTCCCGTGATGTCGATAGCTTTGTGAGGGACACAGATCCCAAGGTGGAATCAATCATCAGCTGCCTGACCTGTCAAGTCTGAGAGGCCCTCCTGAGGAGAAGGAACTTGGGAGAGATAACTTCACCTGCGCTCACAATTCAGACTAGGCCCTGGCACTGGGTGAGTCACTGAGGCAGATAATTCCAGTGGTTAGCATACCACAATCCCTGTGGTATCCTTTGTTGCTGGGCCCTTTTCTTCTTGGAGACCTTGTGGGGGGGGAGGTCATTGTTAGGATTTGGGAGTCTCTGTCTGTTATAGTAAATTTCTCTAACAAGGTCACACCTACTTCAACAAGGCCACACCTCCTGATAGTGCCACTCCTTAAACCTATGGCGTTCATTCTCATTGAAACCGTTACAATGGCATTGAGGCATTTTCCTCAACTGAAGGTCCTTCCTCTCTGATGTTCTAGTTTGTGTCAAGTTGACACAATACCAGCTAGTACAAACTACACCTCCAATCCCTCAGCTGGCTTGTTTGTGTGTAATTCGTCAGGTCCTGTTTCTGTAATGTACTCTTAGCGCTGACATCCCCTCTCTTTGCTGGGTTCTATTAGCTGAAAGCTCGTCTCCAGGTCCAGTCAGTTTCACAGAGGAGGAGTCATGCAGAGATATGAGTACCAGATGGAGATCACTGGATGCCACTTCTGAGGCTGCTAGCTACAAGCTGGCAGATTTGGGAAGGGTTGTATGTGATCTGGTTAGGTTTCTCCCTGCGAAGGGCAGAGGGGAGGAAGAAGAGCTGGATAGAAGGGTTCCAGACTGCAGCAATTTATGTGTTCTTTATGCTTTGTCCGTGCCAGATAAATACGCTGCCCTGAGCCACATCCCTAGCCCCATAGCACAGCCTTCAGAATGTTTAGCTAGGATAACACTGAGTCCTTAAGCCAACATCACCACCCGACAGGAAGAAACTTGCCTGCAGACACTGTCTTACTCATCCCTGGCTGAGAGCAACAGATGATCACTATGGCTTCAGAGGTGCTGGTTCCAAGTACAGCAGCCAGTCTCCATTCCCAGCAGCAGGTATAAGTGAGTGGCACATTCTGCACTGAGCGAAGATAAACATGTTCCTCGCACGACTGGAGAATTAAATGAGGGATTATACCAAGAGCACATTGTGCCCTCTGTACAATGAGATCCAAATGAGCTCATTGTTGTTGCCTCAAAAAATACTGTAGTGCTTTGTGGCTATTGTTGACCCAAGAATTCTGTTTTCTTTTAATGAGACGGAATCTCACGTCGTCTCAGGGTGGCCTCAAACTTGCTGTGTCCACAAGAACAGCCTTGAACTTCGGATCGTCCTGTCTCCAGCTCCCAGATGCTGCGACTGCAGGTCTGTGCTACAATGCCTGGTTTGTGTCGTGCTGGGAGAGTTGAACCCAGGACTCCGTGCAGACCAGGTGTCTCAGTTAGGGTTTTATTGCTGTGAAGAGGCACCACGACCACAGCAACTCTTATAAAGAAAAACGTTTAACGGGGGCTGACTTACAGTTTCAGGGGTTTCGTCCATTAGCATCACAGTGGGAAGCATGGTAGCACACAGGCATGACATGGTGCCAGAGAAGGAGCTGAGAGTTCTACATCTTGATCCACAGACAGCAGAAGAGATGCCACACTAGACCTAAGAATCTGAGAACTCAAAGCCCACCCCCACGATGCCACACTTCCTGCAACAAGGCCACACTTCCTAATAGTTCCACTCCCTGTGGGCCTACAGGAGCCATTTTTATTCAAGCCACCACACTAAGCAAGCACTCTACTGGATGAACCACATCCACAACCTCTTTTTTTTTCTTTTTTCTTTCTTACAGCAACCAACCACTGCCTGGCTTAAATATGTTTGTTTGTTTGTTTGTTTGTTTTTGAGTTTTTTTTTGAATTTTCTTTATTTACATTACAAATGCTATCCCGA
>NC_034608.1:79769895-79772833 GCF_900095145.1 Mus pahari | reverse complement strand
ACAATCTCAGGGGGTACTGGTTAGTTCATATTGTTGTTCCACCTACAGGGTTGCAGCCCCCTTCAGGTCCTTGGGTACTTTCTCTAGCTCCTCCATTGTGGACCCTGTGTTCCATCCAATAGCTGGCTGTGAGCATCCACTTTGCACAACCTCTTTTTTGCTTGCAGGGTCTCACTACGTAATCCAGGCTGTCCTTGAACTTGCTACGCTCCTCTTTCCTCAGCTCCCTCCTTGCTGGGGTCATCAGTGTGCCACCAGGCCCTGCTCTATTGTTAGTTTTTATTTGTTTGTAGAAAGTCTTGATTATTTCTAAATGCCTTACATATTTATTATAATTATAAATGATATCTTCATTTTTGTAATGTTCTCTAATGTAGAGAAACAATTTTGATTCATAAAAGTTAATGGCACATGCAGTAACCACGGGGAATCAATTTCTATTAGTTTCTCCAATGATTCTATTTTGTTTTGGTTTTTTTCGAGACAGGGTTTCTCTGTGTAGCCCTGGAACTCACTCTGTAGACCAGGCTGGGCTCGAACTCAGAAATTCGCCTGCCTCTAGTGTCCCGAGTGCTGGGATTAAAGGCGTGTGCCACCACGCCCGGCCTGACCCTGAACTTGTAATCCTCTGGTTTGTAGTTCCTAAGTGTGGGTTTAAGGCCTGTGCCATCACACCCAGGTGTATGTGGTCCTGGGGTCAAACCCAGGGCTGACACATGCTAATCAAGCTTTCCAAACCAGCTGAGGGATGATAGCATTTCTACTTAACTCCTGCCAGCCTGTCCAGGACCAATAGACTGTGTTAAACACAAAGGAAAATAAGGATTATTCTTTCCTGGTGTTTGATCTTTAAGGCATCCATCAAATTAATGCTGTAAGCTGGTGTATGGCCTTTATGAGACCTGTCATTTACTCCTCTTTACTAATTGCCTGAACTGCGAGCAGCTGTTGAAAACCATCAATTGCTTTGTTCTGCGTTGATTTCTGTAATTGTATTTTTTCTGTCTTCATTCTTCCAAAGTGGCACGTTACACGTTTCCCTGACGTTGAATCATTCCTGCTTTGGAAAGATGACTCCAGCCAGTCCGTGATGTATGACTTTTTAATAACCCACTTGGATGGCAGATCACTAATATTTTATTTAGGTTCATGAGTAAAGTGGCCCATTGCTTTCTCTTTCAATCATGGTTGCTTGGTTTTGGACTGATGTATCCCCATGCTTCCTCCGCTCTTTGCACCAGTTTGTGACGTTAATCCCACAGAACGAGATAAATGCCACCCCCCAAATTAGCCAAACTTGTAGCAAGCTTTATTATATGTGTACAACATAGCTGGCCCGGCAACTGCCTCTCCAGAAGCGTGGGACTTGAGAGGTCATCCAGAATATAGAGGTGGGGTTCTTAGAGCCCTAAAACTACAGGGCTAGGGGATTTCCAAGGGTTGGGGACTTCCAGAAAAACTTGGCAAAACATGTCAAAATTATTTGGCAGAATATATAATCATATAAGGAGGTCAGGGTATGGAGCATGTCAAAACCAGAACTTATTTTGAATTTGTAACAAGATAGCTTATGATCATAATCATCAATGATTAGCTTTATTGATGTTCTATTGAATGGTCTGCCATTCAAAGCGCCATCAGAAAGGGTGGAGAATCTTGCCCCGCCCTGTTCTTCTCTTGGCTGCCACAGATCACTGGCAGGAAGGGGACTCGGGCTCTGCATCTGCCTTTTCCCTTTCTCCACTCAGACCAGAGGTTTTCCAATCACGAGGACATCTAATTCATAATGCTTTTAATTTATGGTTTGTACTTTGTACTCTGAGAAATCTTTATCTAACCCAAGTTCACAAATGACTTTCCTACGTTTTCTTCCAGAAGTGTTAGTCTCAAGATTAATTAAGATTGGCTTGTGATGTGTATGACTGTGTTAATTTTCAGTCCCTGTCTTAGTTTCTTTTCCTGTTGCTGCAATAACAATCCCTTTCCCCCCAAGAAGCAACTTAAGACAGGAGGGTTTTATTGTAGCTCATAGTCCTTGAGAGTAGGGAAAGCCAAGGCGGCAGCGGGTCACCACATTACCTCCACAACCAGGAAATAGAAGAATGGGTGTGATGCTACTCAGTGCACTGTCTCCATTTTTAACATTGTAGTTTACATGTTGTGCATGTGAGTGTGTAGGTGTATATGTGTGTGCATTAGCATGTGCAAGAGCTCCCATGTGCACATATGCATGGATACTCCTGCATGGACCTGCAGAGACCAGAGGTTGGTGTTGGGTGTCTTCTATTGCACTCCACATTATAGTTTTTGAGACGGGGTCTTTTGCTGAACCTGTACCTTGTTGTTTCCGTTAGACTGGCTAGCCAGCAAAGCCCTCAGACTCTGCCCCTGTGTGTACCCCCAGCCACAGTTCAGAGGTTACAGGTACACACTAGCCAGCATTCACATGCACTCTGTGGATCGAAACTCCAGCCCTCACGTTTGCACAGAAAGCCTGTGACTCGCCAGACCACGCCCTCATCCCTGTTGTCCTTATGGGCCTCACCATCTTTGTTCATCTCTCGCTAAGACTCACAGAGTTCGAGGCTGGGGGAAACTGAGAGAAGGAATGGTATGGTAGAAGTTGCTTGTTGATTGACCCCCATTTGAACCATAACTCTGACCTTCCCAGTCAATATGCTCCACGCAGCAGCATCTGTGTGACATCTAGGTGACACAGCTCTGATCCATGAGTTAGGAATTCCAATTACAACACCTGTCACACAAATCTTCCTCTGGTGAAAAACATTGACAAGAAACAAATACGGGGGCTGGTGAGATGGCTCATCGGGTAAGAGCACCCGACTGCTCTTCCAAAGGTCCTGAGTTCAAATCCCAGCAACCACATGGTGGCTCACAACCACCCACAACGAGATTTGATTCCCTCTTCTGGAGTGTC
>NC_034608.1:79768016-79769330 GCF_900095145.1 Mus pahari | reverse complement strand
CAGAAGCAGAAGCAGAAGCAGAAGCAGAAGCAGAAGAAGAAGAAGAAGAAGAAGAAGAAGAAGAAGAAGAAGAAGAAGAAGAAGAAGAAGAAAACAGGAAGGAAGGAAAGAAGACTGAACAGGATACAGTCATGGGGTTTCCCACCTAAAAAGCCAGTATCTGGAGGTAGAGGATCTGGAGTTCTAAGTCATCTTCTGCTACATAGTGACCTTGAGGCTAGCCTGGGCTACAGGAGACCCTCTTCACAAATCAAACACAAACAAAAATAGCGAATGGGTGATGGACAAGTGTCTATCCATGAAACCCTAAGCTTGGAAAACAGCACCGGTAGGAAGGCAAGTGGTATCATGCTCAGCCTTAGAAGATGTGTCTCACAATGCCCACCCCTCTGGAGCCCGAGGTAGTAATAAACAACCCAGACGCCTTCATCTAATGGCTAGGGATCCTCCTCCTTTAGTGCACAGGCAACCGGGTCTGTGAGTAGCACAGAAGCGCAGGCTAGCTGTCTGTGATGGCTGAGTGGCTGTTCTCGTACCACCCAGAGTGCCGTGGTGGAGCAGTGGCAGTATGGCACAGAGCTGCGCTTTTTATTGAAGTAAAAGAAAAGTTTTATTTGTTGTTTCTCAAATCAGATGCAACAGAAAAATTAAAGCCAGCTGTCCTGAAGACGTGTGGCCACGTGCACGGTGCTTGCAGGGGAGGGCAAACACAGGCAGATTTTTTTTTTTTTCCTATCCAAGAACTGAAATCAAAGCTACTGCACCCTCAGGCGCCGTAAGTTCCACATTAGCCCAGCTCGTTAGCATATCCCCCTGAACTGGGAATTTAATATTAAATGAAGATTTGATTACTTCTTCCTAAGAGGTCCCTGGACCAGATTCTGATTAACATAACAAAACGGTGAGTTGGGGGTCTTTTTTTTCCTTTGCTTTGCTTTTTAATTTTTTTTGAGAGAGAGACAATGTGTGTATGGAAGAGAGAGAGAGAGACAATGACAAAGGCCAACCCCGAGTGTAGCTAGCTCCTCAGGAGCTGTCCACATAGACTTTGAACATTACTTGCTCGTGAGCATTTCGCCTGCCTGTATGACTGAGGACTGTGCATACGCCTGGTGCTCCTCGAGTCAGAAGAGGGCATCGGATTCCTGGAACTGGAGTTACAGATATTTGTAAGCTGCAATGTAGGTGCTGGGAATTGAACTTATGTCCTCGACAACAGCAAGAGCTTTTAATCTCTGAGCCATCTCTCTAGCCCTTACTTGGTATTCTTTAATAAATATATAATATAAATATATATTCTTTTTTTTTTTTTTT
>NC_034608.1:79762883-79765351 GCF_900095145.1 Mus pahari | reverse complement strand
GCAGACCGCTTGTTTACTAGTTAGAACACCGGATGCCAGCGCCATCTTGCCATAGCGATTGTGAGGATGGCTCCCCACAATGTGTGTCTTTCTCTCTCTCTCTCTCTCTCTCTCTCTCTCTCTCTCTCTCTCTCTCTCTCCTCCTGTCTGTCTCTCCTTCCTCCCTTCTTCTTTCTTTCCTTCCTTCACCTCCTCTTTCCAAGCTATACTCATTTGGCTTGGCACTGCTCGTGTTCCCACGGGAGCAGAGTCATTCACTGGAGCATGGGAATCTATGAGGGACCACTCTGTTGAAAGAAATAGACTCCTCCCCAGCCACCATCAGCTGCAGAGAGCTAGCTTCTCAGCTATGGGTGAGGCTGAGTGAGTCCCTTCTCCCACCTTGTCTCTAAAGACATGGTCTCTCTGTGGTCTGGAACCTCCTGGTTAGGCTCGACTGGTTGGCCAGTGAACCCCAGGGACCTGCCTCTCTCTATCTCCTCAGTGCTTGGATTACAAGGATGGGTTCTCTGGACAAAACTCAGGTCTTCATGCTTGAAAGGCGAGCACTTTACTCACTAAATATTTTCCCAGCCATCTTTCATCTTTTTTGAAACATGGTTTTGCTATGAGTCTCTGGGTAACTGGGTGTTTGCTATGTAGCCCAGGCTGGCCTCAAACTCATGCAATTATCCGACCTCAGTCTTCCAAGTGCTAAGACTGCAGGTATGCAAAACTGTGTCCAGTTATGACTTGGGTTTCTACACGAATTAATGTATTAATGTGTGCACTCACAAGTGCATGGTGTGTGCGGGAGGGACATTCATACCATGACTTGGGTGTAGAACTCAGAGAATGACTTTGTGAAGCCTGCTTGCTCTCTGTCCACCTTGATGTGGGTTGTGCTCAGGTCCCCAAACCTGTATACAGGGTTCTTTACCCATTGTGACATCTTACTGGCCCGTGATATGGGCCTCGTCTGGTGACTTGCATGAGTTGATAAGGCCATTTAGGAATTTCTGTGAGGACTGGAAATATAAGTCTGGGTTTGTGGTTGACGACAGGGTGGGAAACTCTTATAGGAAGGAGATAGAGCCTTGAGAAAATTAATGAATTGGAGAACATTCTCTGATGATGTACCTGTTACACACATCTCTTTGACCTTTGTGGTTCTCCTACCCATTACCCAAATAGTCCTTAGCGCTTTTGTCAATACTTCAATAGACAGAGCAAGAAGATGCAGAGACCCAACCCAGTGCAAGGCCGTGTCAAAGCTCAGTCTCTTCAAACCTAAAGACCCGTGCTGACAAAACTTGGTAGACCAAGAAAATCATCCACTCTTTCTCAAATACTTATCCACGGATACTATTTGGTAAAATCCATTGACATTGTCAGTCTATATCAGTCAAGGGAGATTTAGCGTTTTCTTTGTTCTTGCAGCAAAATTTCGGTATTCAACAGAAGGCGAGAAAAAAAAAAAAATTCCCAGAGCTAGCCTTTTAAAAAACTGGAGTAAAACAGTAAATTGCTTTCCACCTGAGACTTAACACTTTTTCTCACATAATTTTTTCTAACATAATAGTTTTACTGCGATGCAGTTTATGCATAATATTTTTTTTTTAAAAAAACTTTCAAATTGACCAGCTTGGTGGTATTTAGTACATCTGTAGAGTTGTGCAACCAGCATGAGTTCCTGATTTTGGAGGCTTTTATGCCTCTAAATAGAATCCTGGTGACGTTGGGTAGTCTCTCTCTCTGCTCCCAAGCTACCGGTGAGCACTAATTTATTTCCTGCCTCTGTGGGCTTGGCTATTAAGTACATTTCTTAGAAATGGACTCATACAATTGTTTGAGTTGTTGTTGCTGGCTTCTTCCAGGTTCTTACTCATGTTGTAGCATACATCAATCCTTTATACCTCTTATGGTTGAATAATATTACTTGATATGACTATGCCCATTTTGTTTGTTTAATCATCAATGGATGGGCTTTTTTTTTCTAATTTGGGGATATTTTAAATAATGCAGTGAAGGGAGGAGCAGCTCAGTGGGTAGAGTAGTGTGCATTAGGGTATCTACCCCCTGGCTGTCCTGGAACTCACTTTGTAGATCAAGCTGGCCTCCAACTCACAGGGATCCACCCCCTCTGCCTCCCGAGTGCTGGGATTAAAGGTGTGTGCCATACCCCCNCTCCCCCCCCCCCAAGATACATTGTTTATGAACAAATGATAAAGGCCTAGCCCTAGGTTACTGTTCAGATTCATTAAAGTCAGATGCAAAACACAAGTGCCCTTATATCTTAATTGGAGGAATCAAACCAGAGACAGAAGGAGGCTGAGAAATAATCTCCCCCCACCCATTCCCCACAGAGAGAGGGGAAGGGGGAGAAGGGGAGAGGGGGAGAGGGAGAAGGAGAGAGGGAGAGGGAGGGGGAGGGAGAGAGGGAGAGAGGGAGAGAGGGAGAGGAAGAGGGAGAGAGGGGGAGAGAGAGA
>NC_034608.1:79754713-79762657 GCF_900095145.1 Mus pahari | reverse complement strand
GAGAGGGAGAGGGAGAGGGAGAGGGAGAGGGCTAGAGTAGGAACTGAGAAGCTCCTGTCTGCTGTGGAAATGCCTGACTACCTTCCTGATTCTGCTGTAAACAAGTCCTTTTGTTTTGAGTGTTGCAGGGCAAAGGCTTGCTAGGCAAGCATCTCAACTACATCCTTAGACTATTATTTTGAGACAAGGTCTTATCTAGACCAAGCTGGATGTAAACTCTTGTCCTCTGCAGTCTGCCCTCCCAAGCACTGGGATAACAGGTAAACATTAGCCCACCAGCCCTAACTTTTTGAGACATAAAGTGCGTCATGTTTGCTTTGGACTATCTTCCGAGTACTACATGCCTGAATAGTCGTAGTTCTTTAAGGCAAAGCCTTGCTATATATCCAGGGTGGCCTCAACCTCACGCTCTTCCTGTCTTAGTCTTTCAAGTGCCAGTATAACAGGTGCATCCTGCCTGAACTCATGTTCCCTAAAATACCTGGTGAGGGCTGGGAGATAGATCAGTGGGCAAAGGCAACTGCGCCCCGCCTGACAACCTGAGTTCAACTTCCAGGACCCATGTGATGGAAGGAAAGGACCAGCTCTCACCTTTGCACGCTCGCGCGCGCGCGCGAACACACACACACACACACACACACACGCACACGCGCACACACACACGCACAGGCACACGCACAGGCACACGCACAAAATGTAATGGTTTGAATAGGTATGGTTTCCCCTCCCCCCATAGACTGACATGTTTGAGTGCTGGGCTCTTTGGGAGTGGCACTATGAGGAGGTGTGGCCTTGTTGGAATAGGTGTGGCCTTGTTGGAGGAAGTATGTCACTGTTGGGTGGGACGGGCTTTGAGATCTCTTATGTTCAAAGGAGGCCCAGTATAGCACACAGTCCTCTTCTGTTGCCTTCTTATCAAGATGTAGAGTTCTCAGCTCCTCTAGCACCACGTCTGCCTGGACGTGGCCATGCTTGACACCATAATGATAATGGACTGGACTTCTGAAACTGTAAGCCAGTCCCATCTAAATCTTTTCCTTTAGAAGTGTGGTATTGGTCAAGGTATATCTTCACAGAAATAAAACCCTAACTGGAACATAAAATAAAGTCTACTGAGAAAACACATTAGAAGAAAACATACAACTTCAATGACAACTGAAATGCTAATTCTATTAGAAACACAGTGTGTGGAGAAAAGAGTAGGCGTTTACAAGAATATTTTTCTTGCTCTAAACACAATGCTTTAGTTACTGTGCTGGAGTGTGTAAGCTCTTGTGTATACATAAAAAGGTGGCACTTGGGCTGGTGAGATGGCTCAGTGGCTAAGAGCACCCGACTGCTCTTCCAAAGGTGCAGAGTTCAAATCCCAGCAACCACATGGTGGCTCACAACCATCCTTAACAAGATCTGACACCCTCTTCTGGAGTGTCTGAAGACAGCTACAGTGTATTTACATATAATAAATAAATAAATCTTTAAAAAAAAAAAAAAAGGTGGCACTTAAAGTGACTTAAAGGGGCTGGAGAGACAGCTCAGTGGTTAAGAGCATCGACTATTCTTCCAGAGGGTCAGTGTTAGATTTCCCCATATCTGTATGGCAGCTCACAACTATTTGTAACTCCAGCTCCAGAGTATGCTCTCTCTCTCTCTCTCTCTCTCTCTCTATATATATATATATATATATATATATATATATATATATATATATGTGTGTGTGTGTGTGTGTGTGTGTGTGTGTGTGTGTGTGTGTGTGTATGTGAGTACAGTGTTGCTGTCATCACACACACCAGAAGAGGGCATCAGATCCCATTACAGATGGTTGTGAGCCACCATGTAGTTGCTAGGAATTTAACTCAGGACCTCTGGAAGAGCAGTCAGTGTTCTTAACTTCTGAGCCATCTCTCCAGTCTCCCAGGCATGAGGCTGGAGAGATGGCTCAGTGATTAAGAACAGAGAACCCACATTGTTCCAGGCAATCCAATGCCTTTTTCTGGCCTCCAGTGTTACAAGACACCAAGCACACATGTGATACACAGACGTACAGATTGCAAAATACCCACACACACAAAATGAAATTAAATCAAAGTTTTAAAAAAAATTAGGTAGGCTGTGGTAGTACACACCTTTCATCTCAGCATTCAAGGGGCAGAGGCAGATAAGAATGAGGGTACAGACTGAGACCCTGCCTTAAAAACAAAAAGTAAAGTCAAAAGAAAACTAGACTAAAAAACTAGACAGGAGATATAAACTCATGGTAGCCCCGTACAGAGAGTGATGTGTTGTATACTTGACAGTGTCACTTAAAACATCATGTCTGATGTGTAAATGCAAGCATCTGTGGCATGTGCAAGTGTATTTGTGTGTGTGTGCATGCATATGCCACAAAGCAAGGCGGTCAGCGGACAACCTCGGGTCCTTGCCTTCCACATTCTGACAGATCTGTTTGCTGCTCTCAGGAGAGCCGCCCTGAAAGCATCCAGAGATTCTCGTGACTCCACTCCCCATCTCTCTGTAAGAGTGTCTGGATTACAGATGTGCACTTCCATGCCTTGTGGGTTCTGGGGATTTGAGCTCATGTGTTTAACTTTGTGCTGCAAGCCCTTCCCACTGCTGAGCCACCTCCTCAGTCATCAAGAGAGTAGATTTTCAATGTTTTGCCACGAATAAAATGTATGTGAGCTTATGTCTGTTAGCAAGCTTGATACAGCCATCCCTAAATGTATACATCCTTTAAAACTCCATGTTGTATACACATGCCATAATTATGTAATTTGTTTTTAACTAAAAGCGACATCAGGGACTAAAGTATGCAGCTCAGTAATGGAACACTTGCTTAGCCTGTGTATGGCTCTAGATTGAACCCCAGCACAAAATAAATACAAAATAAATTCAACTCTTACATATAATGCATCCTGGATGGACACATCACAGATGTGTAGATATAAGTATGATAGTTGAAATGTTGGACATGTTAGAAGAAAAAACATGAATATGTTTCCCTTAGGACGATGTTAAGCCTTTTTAAAAAACCATGTCACCAAAATTTAGAAGCTAAAAACGATAAAAGAAGATTGATAATTTTGACTTTTAAAACTTCTATGTTGGAAACAAACATAAAAGAAACATTTACAAATTGCACTAGAAAAGGGGGAAAGATAAATTTTTACATTTGGTAACACAAAATATAACAAGAAGCTAAAATTCTAAAATATATTTCCCATATGGGACAAAAATAAATGCAAGTTGATCATAAAATATGAATAGGACATTTATAACAAAAAGGTTTGCAGGGGTTGGAGAGACAGTTAGGCCATCAACAACGCTACAGCAGACCCAAGTTTGCTTCACAGGTACCCATCTCAGGAGCTAATCACCAGAATTCCAACTCTAGGCCATCCATTGCCCTCTTCTGGCCTCTTCTGGTACTGCATGGAAAGGCACACACACACTCAGACATACACACACACACACACACAATCTTAAGAAAATTAAGTTATTTGTGGCTAATATTAACAGAGACCTTCAACCTTGTTAGTCTCGAAAATGATACAAAAATATTACTGAGTCAGGCCTGGTGGTGCCCCTGTAACCCTGGCTGTTCAGGAGGAGAGAGGACTCAAAGTTGAAGGGCAGAGGAGCAACTTAGTGAGACTAGATCTCAAAGTAAAAGTAAAAAGGCAAGAGATAAGGCAGAGGCAGGAGGATTTCTGAGTTCGAGGCCAGCCTGGTCTACAGAGTGAGTTCCAGGACAGCCAGGACTATACAGAGAAATCCTGTCTCGAAAAACCAACCAACCAACCAACCAACCAACCAACCAACCAACCAACCAACCAACAAGGCAGGAGATATGTATGAATCTCAGTGCCTTTGCCTGGCAACAGGTTCAATCCCGGGTCCCGAAATAAAGTATATACGTAAATAGAGTTAAAATATCCTTTCTTTGTCTATGTTATATTCAAAAGGTTTTATTGTTACAAATGTAAAATGCTATAATATTACTAGAAGATAGTTTGGCAGTTGTATTAGTCAGGGTTCTCTAGAGTCACAGAACTTACAGATAGTCTCTATATAGTAAAGGAATTTATTGATGACTTACAGTCTGCAGTCCAAATCCCAACAATGGTTCAGTAGTAGCTGTAAATGGAAGTCCAAGGATCTAGCAGTTGCTGAGTCCCACACGGCAAGAAGGTGAAAGAGCGAGAGCCAGACTCCCTTCTTCCAATGTCCTAATATGGTCCCCAGCAGAAGGTGTAGCCCAGATTAAAGGTGTGTGCCACCACACCTTTAATCCCAGATGACCTTGAACTTGGAGATCTCCCTGTCTTAATCTTCTGGATTCAATCACCACTGTGTCTCAAGATCTCCACACCAAGACCCAGATCAGAAACTTCTATCTCCCAGCCTCCAGATTAGGTTCACTGGTGAGCCTTCCAATTCTGGATTGTAGTTCATTTCAAATATAGTCAAGTTGACAACCGGGAATAGCCACTACAGCAGTGTATATACAATAGCACATGTGACACATGTAATGTGGTTACAGTGGCTCATGCCTGTAATTCTAGATATAATACCCTACTCCAGGAGGCAGAAGCCTGCCTGAGATACATACAAAGATTGAGCCAGAAAAAAACTAACAATAGGGAAAGCAAAAGGTAGAGAAAGAGGAAAAAGCAGGAGAAAAAACTGCCCTCCCACAGAGACAAATTCCAAAGGGGATGAATAAGTGAGACCAGATCGGCCATGATACTCCTCAAGGCTCTGAGAATCATTGGTAATGATTCAGAAACTGGAGAGATGGCTCAAGCCACTTGCTGCTGCTCTTGCAGAAGACAGGATTCCCAGCAGCCACAGGGCAGTAACCCCAGTTCCATGGGATCCAATGTCCTCTCCACAGGTACTGCATCTACATGGCACACACATACACACGGGCAGAACACTCATATGCATAAACTAAAGATAACCAAATGGAAATAAGTAGTTACAAGAGAAAAGACGCAGGATGCAGAAAGGTGTGATGTCATTCGCGTGCCCTTTGGTGAATGTGCACATTTTCACCCAGCAGTGTCAGGAGAATGTCGTTCCCGTAGCAGCAAGCGTGCATCATGGTTCAAACACAGGAAGCTGCAGTATGCTGACCTTCCCATGATGTTTCCCTTCTCATCCTGGCTGGGTATATGGCAGTGGTCTGGTACGATGGTAAAGGCACACCTGGCCCTATAGCAGAGTGCAAAGGTGCCCAGCGAACAGAGAGAATGCTAGGAAATACTCGGCATGCCAGAAATAACGACTATCCAATCAGTTAAATTACTTTCAACCCCAAACTGGCCACATAGACTTAACGCAATCCTTTTAAAACAGTCTACAATAGGCATTGACTACTACTATCACGTCGGCATTGAAAAGCAGAGGTGCTCAAAAGCACCCCGCTCTCTGTCCCCTCTCTCTCTCTCTCTGTCATCTCTCTGTCTGTGTCCTCTCTCTCTGTCATCTCTTTCTCTGTCATTTCTCTCTCTGTCTGTGTCCTCTCTCTGTGTCATCTCTCTGCCATCTCTCTCTCTATCTCTCTCTATAAATATATATATACACACACGCTATCTATCTATATATACTATATATACATTCATCTATATCTCATATATGCATGTATATATGTATATATGACATTTCCCAAGTCTGGGGAAAGTGCCTCTGTAGAGCATGATCCACTCCCATGCAGGAAGCTAACATCGACACTCAGGCCAAAAACACGTCTCGTGCAGTGCCAAGTGCATTACACATCATTTTCAGAAACACATTTCTGGCAAGAAAACATGGGCTGATAACTGAACTATCAAACATATTTCAAGAGGGTAATATATTCCAGAGGGAATGGAACAAATTAGAAATGGATTTGGTCTTTTCCTTTTGGCCTGAAGCATTTCTGCACACCAGTAACTATGAGGCCAGCTCTATACAATACTGCAAGTACTTCAGACAGTGGGGAAATCTTTGTATGTTCTTATTCAGGGAGGTAGTTTTTCTATATGAAGATACAAAGGGGCGCATGCTAAGAAAAATTGTTTATTAAATGAATTTGAATAAAACCATATATATTCCAGCACATTTTTTAAAATGTGTGTGTGTGTGTGTGTGTGTGTGTGTGTGTGAGAGAGAGAGAGAGAGAGAGAGAGAGAGAGAGAGAGACCTCCACAACATCAGGCACACACATAATGTTCATACGCCATGTGTATGTATGTACATACACATGCAGTCAAAACACTCATATACATAAAATAACATAAATCTAAAAGAAAATACATGTGTGTGCATATAGTATAGCATATGTGCAAATGTCCATAGGTGAGAGGAAGTCAGTGTCAGGTGTCTTCCTCAGTTTCTTGTCCGGGTTTCTAGCTAGTCAATGTTTCAGGAACACGTCTGTCTCTGCTGCCCCACTGTTAGGATTATAGGCACAATACTGTGCTCTAACCTTCTACGTAGGTATTTAGATCAATCTCAGGTCCTCAGGCTTGGACTGGTGGCACGTTACTGCCTGAGCTGTCCTCCAAATCCTACAAACCTTTATATTCCTCTCAAATGTGACTAAATAGTCCACAAGGGACAGTGAGAGCTAATTAGGTAACATTGATAATCTTCTTTCAGGGGAAAAAAAAAAAAAGGAGAAGAAAAAGCTAAACATGGTGGTACATCCTATAATGCTACAGGCAAAGACAAGCTGGTCTCTGCGAGTTCAAATCCATCCTGGTGTACAGAGTAAGTTCCAGGCTAGCCAAGGCTGCATAGTGAGACCCTGCTTAAAGAGAAAAAAAAAAATACTATGGGTATGTTTATCATGCACTGATAACTAAAGGATAAAGTATAGTCCCACAAATAAAAAAGATGTGTAAACTTAAATATTTTCAGTGTTCCACATTCACACATAGACCCAGCACCTTGTTGAAGAAGGAAAAACAAACCATCAGAAAATCCCTTAGGATGCAGAACGTTCCAAACCTCACAGCCGGAGCAATAGTGAGTGTGACAAGTTTACCTCATCATTTCGATGTGTTCAGCCCTAACCACTGTTCAATTAAAATTTCAGAATATTATGTTCTAATAGGAATACACATAAGTCAATTTACAACATAAGCTATAATACAGATGCACACGTGGGGAGAGAGACTTGAGAGAAGAAACCTGTTAAGACTAGACAATGCTAAATTCTCCTCAGTACAGTTGGAAACCCAAGGTTTCTCATGGGCCACTAGTTTTTACTGTTGAAAAAGCTGAAGTCATTACTGTAAGGTTCCAGGATCAAGTGCAGAACCTGTGAGAAACTCCAGCATTTCCCAGGGGCTCAAGAAGGTCCCTACCATAGCCACAAACTTCTAGTTCAAGTCAAGCCAGAAAGCAGAAGCCACAATAGCTGACTGACTCCTTAGGCGTTCTTTCCCATTCAAATTAGATTAGACCATGGAACATGCAACCCCGTCGATCCAGTGATTCCTAAGAAGGTCCACAGAAGAGTGGAAAGCCAAATCTTGTTCCTCTCTCTTCCCCAAACAGGGCAGGTGAGTTTGAAAGAGCCTGTATGTGTTTGAGAGCAAAAGAATTCAATTATGACAATTTTATAATTTGGAGAAAACATTTTTAATTTCCGTATTTTGTAATTTACTTTACATTTTATTTTACTTTAATAAAGCCACAGTGGGCATGGCTCTGAATACTAAATGTATAACATGGAAAAGATGAAGAACAGTCTGGTGGGAAGGTCTGGGGACGTGGCTAGTCAGCTGCGAGGTGCTGTGGTGCAAGCAAAGGACCCCAGCTTGGGCTCTCGGGTCCATATTTAATAAAGCCATATGTATGCAGCAGAGCACTGCCTGGTCTGGCCTCACATGGAGAGGATGCACCTAGTCCTGTAGAGACTTGATGCCCCAGGGAAGAGGAATGCTGGGGGGGGGG
>NC_034608.1:79748634-79753143 GCF_900095145.1 Mus pahari | reverse complement strand
CAGGGGAAGCAGGCCAGTAAAGAACATCCCTCCATGGCCTCTGCATCAGCTCCTGCTTCCTGACCTGCTTGAGTTCCAGTCCTGACTTCCTTTGGTGATCAACAGCAATGTGGAAAGTGTAAGCCGAATAAACCCTTTCCTCCCCAACTGCTTCTTGGTCATGTTTGTGCAGGAATAGAAACCCTAACTAAGACAATGTGTATGTGTGTGTTTGTGTGTATGTGTGTGTGTATATGTATGTGTTTGTATGTATGTGTGTGTGTTTGTGTGTAGATGTGTGTGTATATGTATGTGTTTGTGTGTATGTGTGTGTGTTTGCGTGTGTGTGTGTAGATGTGTGTTTGTGTGTGTGTGTAGATGTGTGTGTTTGTGTGTATGTGTATGCAGGTGTGTATATATGTGTGTGTTTGCATTTGTGTGCGCGTGAAGGCCTGAGGTTGACATCAGGTATCTTCCTCAATTGCTCTCCACCTTCTCTGTTGAGGTAGAGTCGATTGAGGCTAAAGGTCACTTGTGGCTGCCCTGCCTTCCTGCTTCCCTCTGAGACTTTGGATCACAGATGGGCCTCACACTTACCTGATATTCACATGGGTGTTCAAGATCCAAACTCAGGTCCACGTGGTGGGTGTTTTACCCACTGAGTTGTTTCCCCAAGCCCAGAAAGACATATGTTAAGATATAAGCAGAGCCACTTCTAGAAGAATATCTGAAGATTCTGAAAAATATATGAGAAGAATAGCATATCTAAATTTCTTGTAACTCTTCTTTTTAAGCAATATGGTTGAGTTGGGTCCTGTATGCAGCTAAGTTTGTGTGGCCTGACTTGTCTGAGTTAGACTATGAGGAATAATTCCTCATTTGCCACCTTCCTAAAACGCATTGTTAAAAGTCATCAGTCAGTGGGGTAGAATCACTCAGTATTCTGCAAACTCTAATTCTGAATAATTATGCTGAATTGCTTGAAGAACTCAAGCAAATTAAAGTCTGGCTTATAAAATTCCTTTGGAGATCTGTAAGTCTGTACTTTAAGGCACTTCTGGAATAAGACACAAATTCTCACCATTTCCAAGAAGGGTATTATTTGGACGGGTTTTGACAAATAGATAAAAATCATTTTAATTAGCCTATCATTCATATGCAAATAAATGCTGTTGGAGAACCTCAGGCATCCTGCAAAAGGCTTCCATAGGAAAGCTAGTCGTTTCTTGGTGTGTGTTTTCCCTCCACAAACAATGTATGCAGCAAATGCTCTCTTCAGAGAGAGCACAGTGGTTGCGATCTTGCCATGGTAGAATCTCCCAGCTCCTTAGGAATCACGATTATTTAGTGACAGGTCACTACAGTCCTCATCATTTTACTACTCTAGTGTTAATTGAGCCATGTATTTAAAACCTTCCAGGACAAAAAGACCAGATGGCAGTTCCTTATGATTTCATTTTAGCATCAACACTAACCAGGATTCTGAAAAAAAAAAAAAAATATATATANTTTTTTTTTTTTTTAAAAAAGAAAGATGTTTTCTTCTGTCCCTGAACTCTAGAGAATTTTTACCCTCTGAGGCAAGAGTGACAGATTAACATTCTGATAGATAAAACAGCGTTAATTTGTCATTTCTTCTCCTGGGAAATAAGTGAGAGGCTCGATGACAATGACAATGATTATGATGATGATAAAGAAATGATGACGAGCCGGGCGTGGTGGCACTTGCCTTTAATCCCAGCACTCGGGAGGCAGAGACAGGTAGATTTCTGAGTTCGAGGCCAGCCTGGTCTACAAAGTGAGTTCCAGTACAGCCAGGCCTACACAGAGAAACCCTGTCTCGAAAAAAAAAACAAAAAAAAACAAAAAAAAAAAAAAAAAAAATATATATATATATATATATATATATATATATATATATATATATGGGTTTGGGATTGATTTGCTGATGAATATTTACCTGCTTCTTTGTCTTCATGAGCAATGTGCTGGGAGATAAAGAAAAAGAAAAAGAAAAAAGAAACCCACAAAAGTTGAAAAATGACGAAAACTAGCCATGGCACATTAAGGTGAGGGGTTTAGGAGCCGGTCCAGGCTGGATGAGTCCCTCAGTATGGGACTATGAAGGTCATAAGCCACTCAGCCATCTAATGGTTTGATGTGTCTCCCCCCCCACCCCCCCATCGCCCCGCTCGGGTCTCACGAAATCCAGACTTACTTTCTAGATAGTCAAGGATGACCCTGACTTTCTGATCATCCCGCCTGGTGCTAGTTAACAAGTGTGTATCACACGTGGAGCCGGAGATCACTGAACCTAGGACTTCACACAGGCTAGACGAGCATTCTTCCTACTGAGCCGCATCCTGGGCGCCACGGATTGGTTCCTTCTGCTCAGGAGAATTATGGTAATGGGATTGATCAATGTGCTTCTGTAAGCTGTGATACCTTCATTAGCTTACAGGCGACATATGGAAGGAAACAGGAAAACCGAAAAGACTGACCTAAGGATAAAATGTGTGGAGGCGAGCTTGGCCAGACTCCAGGTGAATATGAGCCAAAGTTCAACGGAAGTCTGCACTGTACGCAGAACAGGGATGAGTCAGGGAAGGGGGCTGGTGAGCTGTGATCCCCCTTGCCCTCGGGGGTCCTCATCGGATATCGGTCCACGAAGGCAAAGGGAGCCGAGATAACTGACGCGATGTACGGTGAGGGAGACATACCGGGATCGGGCAGGGAGTCCCATCATCTTTACTCAGGGGAATCTCAGGTGCTTAGCTGAATGGGTTCTTCTCAGGAGAAAGGAAGCTGAACCTGTTATCTAACTAAGGCTGTCTATAGGTAGAGGTTGTCTGTGGGGGGTGGGGTGGGGGTTGAACTCCCCAGACAAGGTCAGAGAAGGGGAAGCCCTGCCAGTCAAGGGAGTCCTCCATTCTGGGATGAGCTCTGAGGATATCCTGTTAATGGTAGACCTCGACCTTAATTAGCAGAATTTTCCCACAGCGAATCTTCCAGATAGACCCTCACACGTACATTTTGTAGAGGAAGAGATGGAGCTATAGATCACAGCGTAGAAGAAAGGGGACCCCCTATCTTCCCTCCATCGCCTCTGCCCTGAACATCTTCCATCCATTAAGGCTCTACTCATAAGCCACTTCCTCTGTTACCGTCCCCTACTTTCCCTCTCATGTAGGCATTTCTCGAGTGTTCATACAGCACTTTCTCTTTGTGTATTTGTCACCCATGTGTTTACATTTTAAATTATATAATCTTCAGCCTATCTAACAGAGCTCTGTATAAATACCAATAAAAAACCTTTTGTTGATATGATTATCTTGAGATGTGGTCTTTCTATGTAACTCATGTTGGCCTGGAACTCTTTCTGTATCCCAGGCTAGGATGGGGCTCTAACCATCCTGTCTCAGCTACCCAAGTGCTGGGATTATAGACACACATCAACTGGCTGTTAGTGTTAGTGTTTAATAAGTAATTCCTAGGACTCTTTTTTTTAATGGACATATTTCTTAACCTTGTCCAGACTTAAAAGAGAAACAGTTTTATTTTGTTTTTCCTAATTTGCTATCTTTTTTTTTTTTTCAGATCCAGGTGGCCCGCTTGAGCTGTCAGAGAAACACACTCTCTAGCAGGTGCTTCTGACCGGTTCCCTGTAGACTAGACAGGGTGATCTATAGAGTTTATTCTTGCCGCAGGGGAAGCAAAATAAGGAAGGTATTCCGGCTTCATGACTTTTTCCTTTCTTTCAATAATTGCCAGATATAAACTCCACCTGTTTACTTCTCCCTTTTCTCATGAATCCTGACTGTAGATCATTTAAAGTTCCCACCCAGAGCATTCCATTAACTCTGTGTTACGCTCGGGAGGCAGAGGCAGGCGGATTTCTGAGTTGGAGGCCAGCCTGGTCTACAAAGTGAGTTCCAGGACAGCCAGGGCTATACAGAGAAACCCTATCTCGAAAAACCAAAAAACAAAATAAAACAAAACTCTGTGCTAGGACTCAAATTAGTCCGTTGCCATCATCATTATCCCCGTCATTGTCCAGGGGGTGGAGTCTTGGTGGCCTTAGCTTATCTTTTTTTCTCCTTTGAATGACAGTCAAAGAGTTAGTTTCACATCCAATCCAACACTGAATAGCTTTATGTTACTAGTTTTCAGAGGGCCAAACAGTTCACTTGATATAAAGTAGCTAAATGTAACTCAATGTAAAAAGTTTAAAATGTTCGCAGCTGTTATTGGGCTCAAGGAAACCATTAAAAAATGACCCTAACAGTGAGAAGCTGCTTTACACCTGATGAAAAATTCATAGCTGGAAGAAAGATGTTTTCTGGGCTGGTGAGATGGCTCAGTGGGTAAGAGCATCCGACTGCTCTTCCAAAGGTCCAGAGTTCAAATCCCAGCAATCACATGGTGGCTCATAACCATCCGTAACAAGATCTGACTCCCTCTTCTGGAGTACCTGAAGACAGCTATAGTGTACTTACATATAATAAATAAATAAATCTTTTTTTTTTTTTT
>NC_034608.1:79715689-79746989 GCF_900095145.1 Mus pahari | reverse complement strand
TCTCTCTCTCTCTCTCTCTCTCTCTCTCTCTCATTTATGTTGAGGGCTGAGGAGTTTAAAATTGCATATGCATGGGTGTTTTTTCTCTTGCATGTATATCTGTGAGTCACTTGCATGCACGGTGCCTGCAGAGACCAGGAGCAGACATCATATCCCCTGGATCTAGCATTACAGATGGCGGCTGATAATGGTTGAGCCATCTCCACAGCCCCATTGTGCTAGGGAATCTAGTTCAGGCCCTGCTGCTTAGAGAGCAGCAGTCTTACCCACCGAGCCATATCCCAGTTCAACTTTCAGAAAAATCAATGTAGTTTTACTGTAAGAAGCGCTATTAGAGAGCTGAAATGGGGTAAAAATGATGTGGTCCTCCCCACCACCATGCTAGAAAGAAGTGGGTGGAGGATTGGCGGGCTGGGGTCACAGTCTCCCCCAGTCCCTAGAGGTCACAGTGGCTGACCATCTTGGCCTGAGAGATTTCTGACACATCACCTCAGTTGTAATGTTTGAAAACAGAAAAATCTTACACTCAAAACAATCCTGTCTGTGTGCCTGCCAATCAGTCAGTTCACAGTTTTGCTAGAACAGTGGTCAGATACTAAAAAGGAAATGTTACAGAATGATTACGCCCAGCCCATCCTGTGTGTGGTACAGACTGTTAACCGCACACCTTGTGTTATTCCTCATACATCCTGGATTCCTGGGGAGAGGGTGTATGATGTGGGCGTATTTCGTGTGCTTGATATCTATAAATACACTCAGAGGCTGCTCAAAGCTGCTCACTGTTATTCTGGTATCTTCCCTATTCCGGGTTTCCTCATACACCCTCACAGAAGGGGAGAAAGTCGATTTCAACTCTGCCACCCTGACCACAATCCCAGAAAATCACTCTAACAACCGTTATTGATTTTTAGGTACGCCTTCATCCCAGACAGGCAACGTGAGAGGCGAGTCCTTCGGCAGCTACATGCCGTGCACCGATTTCTGCTAGGTTTTCTTGACCTCCTTCTGGGCTGACTTTGGAGACACCGCTTCTATTTTTGGCACCATCTGCCTTCTGTAGTTTGATTCAGGGTTTTCTCCCAGTCCATGACTCTGATGCTATTTTTTGTTTGAATCCTTTCTTTCTTTCTTTCTTTCTTTCTTTCTTTCTTTCTTTCTTTCTTTCTTTCTTTCTTTCTTTTTCTTTCTCTCTTTTCCCAGAAACCCCAGCCCACAGATCTTCCACCCACTGCTGCCTAAGCTTACCCAGTCCTTGGAGTCTGCAGTCTAGTCACCTGGAAGGGAGGACTTGCTAGGGTTCAAGATCCATTGAAGTTGTCCCTTCTCACCGCTCTAGTCAGACTTTCTGTGGTTTTCCGGTCCTACAGCAAAGCAATTCAGAATACAGTGTGCGCCTCACATGTTGGCTTTGCCCTGTACTAGCTATGGGTTATTTAGTGCCTTACTAGACTCGAGTTTTTCAACCAAAAGTGGGCATCCCTGACTTCACCTCAATTGGGTCTTCCTTTATATTCCATGCTGACCCCACATTCCTGGATTTAAACAATCCTCCCACATCTGCCTCCCTAGTAGTTGAGACGACGAATACGTACTATTCGAACTACCTAAAAATGGGGGATACTAAAGTACCTACATCCCAGGATGGGAGGCGTAATATTGATTGTTTACTTGACAGGACCTAGAACCATTTAGGAGACAAATATCTGTAAGGAAGTTTATAGACTGGGCACAAGACAGAAGACCCTCCCTAAATATGGGCAGCACATTCTCCATGTCCTGGATTGAGTAACAAGGGAAAAGGGAGAGATGAGTATCGGTACTCATATTCGTCTTTCTTGGCTTCCTGACTGTGGATGCAATGTGGCCAGCGGTGGCCATGATTCTCCCACTCTGATCAAGGCTACTCTCAAACTGTGAACCAAGGTGCACCTCCCTTAATAAGCTTTTGTTGGGAATTTTGTCAGGGCAATGAGACAGTATCTAATAAATGAGGTTTTAATAAAGATGATAGTGGATTAATGGCAAACTTAATGGACCACGCTTCCCCAACCCAACATATTCCTTACAATGTTAGTTTTAGCTTTGGCCATGCGGCCTGATTTGAGCAATAGCACAGAGAGAGATTTGAAACATACACACACACACACACACACACACACACACACACACAGAGTGTTTTGTATTTACTTGTTTACTGCCTTGTAGAACTTGGCCACCACCTGAAGAAGCCTGGCTTAACCTACTGGATTCTGAGATACCAGTTGGCCCTGTCTTATCAACCAACCACTAAGCCAGTCAATGGAACATCAGGGAGTAGCCAACCCCTGCTGGCTTGCCATGTGGCTGTAGCCATATGTGTGACTCCAGCTGTCACCATATGGAGCAGAGGTAAGCTTTCCCAGTTCCAAGTGCCAATCCATAGCATCTAAAACAAATAATCCACGATCGAGTCATTATATTGGGACCTGTTTTGTAGCAATGATTGAATGATGCAAAAATAATAAACTTGTCTGCATGGTACATGGACAGTATTTAGGAGCGTGTTCAGATTGAGATATGTAGGTAGCTCTTAGCATTAGTTTGAACCAACCATTTTCACATTCTGGAAACTCCTATCTAGGCTGAGGCTTCTTGGACCCTTGTGCTTCTGCAGATGTCTAAAGCTTGCACATCTATATTTGCCCACCGCCTACCTTCTTCCTGGTCTTCCAGGGAGTATCCAGAATATTTCCTAATCAGTAAGACACGGCCATCAACCAACACTATGTGATCCACTTGAATGTCAGGGTCATCTTCAAGATTTAGATTAAGCCTCAATATTGGATGTCACCTGGCTTACCCCAACAGCACATCAGATTTCTCTGCTTGGGGTTGTACATCACTTAGCCCCATCCCACCCTGTTCCTCACACCTCTCTTAAATCAAATTATCGTAAGTCGGAGGCTAAGCTGTATGTAGTTCAGTTGGTAGCGTGCTTGCCTGGTATACACAAAGTTCTGAGTTCTATCCTCAGCATAAACCAGGCGTGGCACTGCATGTTTGTAGCCTCACGTCTTGGAAGATACAGGCAGGAGGATGAGAAGTTCAAGGTCATCTTTAGCTACAGAGCAAGTTCAAGGCCGGGGTGGGATACATGGGCTTTATAATAAACAAATAAATAAACAAAAGCAGACAGAGGCGAGAAGACCACAGCTCTGAGGCTAGTCTAGGCTACATATGTAAACACTGTCTCCCCAAAGTCACATTATATTACTCTGAGGGAAATCTAATGCTACAACCATTTTCTTTCTTTCTTTCTTTCTTTCTTTCTTTCTTTCTTTCTTTCTTTTTTTTTTTTTTTTTTTTTTTTGAGACAGGGTTTCTCTGTATAGCTCTGGTTGTCCTGGAACTCACTCTGTAGACCAGGCTGGCCTCAAACTCAGAAATCCGCCTGCCTCTGCCTCCCGAGTGCTGGGATAAAAGGCATGCACCACCACGCCCAGCTTACAACCATTTTCTTGTTCACTCAGTAAGATCTGAAGTTTTCTCATAGGCTCAGAAATCTTACAAAGAGCCGGGCGTGGTGGCACACTCCTTTAATCCCAGCACTCAGCACTCGGGAGGCAGAGGCAGAGGTGGATTTCTGAGTTCGAGGCCAGCCTGTTCTACAAAGTGAGTTCCAGGACAGCCAGGGCTATACAGAGAAACCCTGTCTCGAAAAACCAATAAATAAATAAATAAATAAATAAATAAATAAATAAATAAATAAATGAATCTTACAAGGATTGGAACCTGCTCTTGGCTATTATCCTACCCAAATCTCACTTTTTCCAGGAAACCTAAACTGGCTCTCCTAAATAACCTTCCAGCTCCCTAGCTCCCCCTCACTACCTTGTGCTCCCAAGCCTTCCTCTGCCCTTTCACTTCAGTGTCACTTGAGGACCCACCAGAGCACCAGAACCAGGAGATAGACCCATGGAGAGCATGAACATGCATAGGAAACCCATACACACCCACACACACACACACACACACACACACAGAGAGAGAGAGAGAGAGATGTACACACACATAGACATGTTCTTTCACATACCTACGTAGAGATAAATGTACACACTCATACACAGAGACAGATGCACACACATACACAGAGACAGATGCACACATACACACATACACAGATGTACTTACACATACATAGAAACAGATATACACACATACATAGAGACAGATGCACACATACATGTACATACATACATGTGCACACAAATACTCAGAGACAGATGTATACACATACAGAGGGATGCACACACACATGGACAATATATAGACAGATGTTCTCACACATACATGCATAGAGACAAATGTATACAATGTATACACACATACACAGAGAAACATGTGCCTATATATACACAGATGTACTCACATATGCATACACAGAGATAGATGTGCATATACACACATGATGAGTCCTGCTTGGCCCTGTGGAAGGGCTGGTGTGATATGGTTTCTTGCCCCTGGAGAAGAGACAGCAGGACAAAGGCCTCCATGACTATTGATGGTTGCTGGGCATGTGTGTATAAAAAATATATTTTTTACTTTATGTTCCTCCTTCAGGGGAATGTTCTCTATGCCAAGGTTAATAACACCACGATAATCAGAGAAAGCAAGAGTCTGGGATGTGAGGGTGTGTCTATGTCCTTAGCAAAAATGGTAAACACTGTGACCTTTAGGACAACCCTTAAGGCTGTGAGAAAGAACTCTGAAAAGATGAGTTCAAAAATATATAAACAGTATTTCTCAACTATGTCAAATATAAGGATGCAATATGAATTGTATTAGGGACTTCATGAACCTAAAGAACAAAGGCAGCACACTATGGGTCAGCTTGTCAGAAAGATACAAAGAGCCGGGTGTGGTGGCGCAAGCCTTTAATCCCAGCACTCGGAAGGCAGAGGCAGGCGGATTTCTGAGTTCGAGGCTAGCCTGGTCTACAAAGTGAGTTCCAGGACAGCCAGGGCTATCTCGAAAAACCAAAAACAAAAAACAAAAACAAAACAAAACAAAACAAAACCAAAGAAAGATACAAAGGCAGGCAGATTCCTGAGTTCAATGTCAGCATGGGACAGAGAGAATTTAGGTCCAGACATGGTCAGAACAGTAATCTCAGGACAGGATCCCACCCAGATATCTTATTGTTTATGCTTACAAAGGCAGGTAGATCTCTGAATTCATTTGTTTGTTTGTTTGTTTGTTTGTTTTAAAAAAGACTTGCTGTCTTTTTCTAAAGGCTGTCATGGAATGAGGATTTATGGGAGGGTCGAGAGAGAACCTGGGGTAAAAGACTGAATTGATATGTAAATAAAAGGCTGGGCTTTTGGTCTGCATGGGATGAGCTAGCAGAGAGCCTTAGCAGCTCTTTTTAAGTTTTGTCTTTTTTTTTTTTTCCAGGAAGAGCTGAGCAGTTCTGTGGAAAGTGAACACAGCTTTTTTTAAGAAAAGTTTAAAGCTCTTTTAGAATTTTTTTCTAGGAGCTGCCCAGAGAGATCTCCTTGGAGAGCAAACACGGTTCTTCAAGAATTTTTTTCTAGTACAAGAGAGCTGTCTTGAGAAGGGAGCCGTCTGAAGCAGGGAGCGGTCTCTAGCAGAAAGCTTTCTCGAGCAGACTAAAGAGCCAAGAGCTATCTGCAGAGAGCTGTGGCTGCCATCTCAGTCAGACGACAAGCCCATCAGCTTTTACCCACAATTTGATTTTGAGTCATTCTTTCCCTTTCTCCTGAACACCCCTTCCTCAGAACTCTTCTCCAAGCTATGTTGGTCCTTGGCATGAGCATGCACATGTGCGTGCACACGTGCGCAGACACACACACACACACACACACACACACACACGCGCGCGCGTATACACAACACACTTTACTGTGGTGCTCAGGGTGGCCTTGGACTCCTAGGTCCAGTGATCTTTTTGTTTCACCATTCTGAGTAGCTAGGATTACAGAGGTCTGCCACATGCCCAGTACGTTCATGTATGATCAAGTACAGAATATATTCTAGCTAATTAGCAAACATAATTGACCAGCATATTAACACATTATGTGATATTCTAATTTATAATGGCTATTGCCAGTCTCCTCAGACAAATTCAATTTCCATAGGCATTGGGGATATTTGTTATGTTTGCTGACATACTGCACAGTAAGTACTTTGCAGTGCTGGAAGGCAGCTTACTTAGTAGAGTACTTACTTAGCATAGGAATTAGTTACTTTTCTATTGCTGTGATAAAGCATAAAGCAACTTATAGAATGAAGGGTTTGAGGGTCAAAGAGATGGCTCAGTGGTGAAGAGCACTGATTTTTCAGAAGACCTGCATTCCATTCCCCAAACCCACCAGGTCACCAACAGAATGTAATTCAAATTCCAGGGGATCTGACGCCCTTTTTTGGTCTCCAAGGGCAGCAGACATGTATGCGTGGAAGGGTTTATTGGGTGGAGGCTCCAGGGAGATGTCTCAATCATCAAGAATTATGACAAGGACATGTGGCAGCAGGCAGTCATGGCTCCTGCAACAGCAGAAACTGAGAGCTCACATCTTGAACTACAAACCAGAAGCAGAGAATATGAACTTGAATGGCACAAATCTTTAAGCCCCCCAAACCCATCACCAGTGACGTACTTCTTATAGCAGGGCCATACCTTTTAAGTCACCACAAAGCCATCTACCAACGGGGGACCTAGCATTAAAATGCCTGAGACTGGGGGACAACTCATTCTAATCATCACAGCACCACGAAGCCCAGGATTCTATCCCCATCAACCAAATAGCACGGAGCACACTAGCACTCAGTGAGTGCAGGCCGAAAGATCAGAAATTCAATGTCATTTTAGACTACATAATAAGCTCAAAGTCAGCTTGAGCTCCATTATACCCTGTCTCAAAACAGCAACACCCACAATGAATAGTTTTTTGTTGGGTTACATAGAAGTCTTAAAACCTTGGGAAGTCTCCTCTAAAGACACTTTCTCCTCACAACTGACATCTGCTTTCCTGAGTTAGCTGTCACTCATCCACTTTTCATAACATTCTTCCACTTTAGTCATCTCAGTCCAACCTTAGAACATCTATTTATCAGGGCACCGAAACAACTAAACATCTCTGCTTATTCTCCTATACACATTAACCTCCTATGTTGGATTATATTTTGCACATAAAAAACTCGTGCAGAAGAGGTAAATGCTGTTTGATATCTCTCCTCCAAGCAATCTCTCCATCAGGCAACACACATCCACTCATAAATAAAGTACAGAGCCGGGTGTGGTGGCGCACGCCCTTAATCCCAGCACTCAGGAGACAGAGGCAGGCGGATTTCTGAGTTCGAGGCCAGCCTGATCTACAAAGTGAGTTCCAGGACAGCTAGGGCTATACAGAGAAACCCTGTCTCAAAAAAAAAAAAAGAAGAAAAAAAAGAAGAAAAAAAATATAAAGTACAGAGAACAGAGCCAGGTGTGGTGACACAATTCTTTAATTCCAGCACTTGGGAGACAGAGGCAGGCAGTTCAAGGCCAGCTTGAGCAATGTAATGAGTTCCACAACAGCTAGGGATACAAAGTGAGACCATTTTCAAAAACCAAAAAAGGAAAGAAAAAAAAAAAGAAAGAAAATTTAAGCAGCAAGAGTAACGAGATGCAGAAGCCAAGGTCACCGCCTTCATAGTAAAGATTTATAAAGTACTGCCCTGGGGTCTAGATGATGCCTGTATTGCAGGGTTCTCTAGAGTAGCAGAACTTATAGAATGAATCTCTTTTCTATATATATAGACAGATATTTATTAGAATCACTTATAGGCTATGGTCTAACTAATCCAACAATGTCATGTTATGAATGGAAAGTCTAAGAGTCCAGTAATTGCTCGTTCCACAAGGCTGGATGTCTCATCTGGTCTTCAGTAGACACTGAAGGAATGGACTTGCTGGAAGGCAAGAGCCGGCAGGCAAAGAGCAGGAGCTTTCTTCTTCCATGTCCTTATGGAGCAGTGGTTCTCAACACGTGGGGCATGACCCCCACGTGGGGTGCATATCAGATATCCAGCATATCAGATATTTACATTACGATTCAAATTAATAACAAAATGACACTTGTGACGTCACAATAAAAGTAATTGTATGGTTGGGGGTCACCACAATATGAGGAACTGCATTAAAGGGTCACAGCAATAGGAAGGTTGAGAATGACTGTGACCTAGGCCTCCAGCAGAAGGGTGGCCCAGATTAAAGTTGTGTCTTCCTACCTCAAAGGTCCAGACTAGAAGTAGGTTCAAATCAAGCAAAACAAAAACAAAACAAAACAAAATCTCTCACATGTGTGTCCTCCATTTCATTCCAGATATAGTCAGGTTGACAACCAAGAATACAGCTGTCTGTCACATTGCCCTTATTTGTGATTAGTTCCCTGTTTCAGTTTGACTGACACTGTGTTGGTCTATATGGGGCTTGATATTTAAATCAGTAGTCAACATGAAAATCAGTGATTCAAGGGTCCCTTAAAATATCAGAAGATCTAGCAGTATGTATGATCTAATTCAGCAAGGGACAGGCAGCTTAGACCCAAGGTAGATCCTCCCTCTCAAGATGGCTGCATGCCCTACTGCATGGTTACCATTTGCACTATCATTATCACTATGTTGTGTCCCCCCAACCTTAGGGTCAGACCATATACCCTGACCTGACCTAATTGTATGGACTCCTTTATCTATCTATCTATCTATCTATCTATCTATCTATCTATCTATCTATCTATCTATCTAATGTATGTGAGTACACCGTTGCTGTCTTCAGACACACCAGAAGAGGGTATCCGATCTCATTACAGATGGTTGTGAGCCACTGTGTGGTTGCTGGGAATTGAACTCAGGACCTCTGGAAGAACAGTCAGTGCTCTTAACCACTGAGCCATCTCTCCATCCTCCTTCTATGGACTCCTGTATGTATTTGGTTACTGGGTTACTGGTCTAATGTGATACATATACATGTATATGTGTATATATATATATATATATATATATGTGTGTGTGTGTGTGTGTGTGTGTATGTATATGTATATATGTACATACACACATATCTTATGATTAATTTTCATTTTATGTGTATGGATGTTTTGCTTACATATGCATCTGTGCACTGTGTGTGTGCAGTGCCTGAGAAGGCCAGAAGAGGGCATCAGATCCTCTAGAAATAGAGTTATAGATAGTTGTAAATTGCCATGTGGGCACTGGGAATTGAACCCAGGTCCTCTGGAAAAACAGGCAATGCTTTTAATCACTGAGCCATCTTTCCAGTCCATAATGTGACGTATGGACATATATTCATGACATGCCCCTAAACCATTTTTAATTCTGTAGATAAACTCTGCATCTATAATATAACATGATGTTTTCAATAAGCCTGAGAAGTAGGTCGGACAAGGTTTATGAGCTACATATTCCATACAAGTTAATGAAAAATTAGAGGGGTTGATTTATTGCTCCTTGAGGCAAGGAAAAGGTGGCTCTAGATTGCCAGTCTCCTAACCAATAGCTCTAGGTCTAAGAGCACTTCATAAGGGTTCCTGGACATATCCATTCTCCCTAATTGAAGAGTCAGATGGGAGAGGTCAGATATTAGAGGGGGAGGCTATTTTCTCCTCCCTTAGAACTCCTCCCAGTCTCAGTAATTTTGTTCTTCTTTCTCACTTTTTACTAATAAATCTATGTTTGCTTTGCTAAAAAGAAAAAAAAAGAAATTGGAGAAGGAAACATATAGTTGTGTGTGTGTGTATGTGTGTATATATATGTATATATGTACATACACACACACACACACACACACACACACACACATGCACACATTTCTGTTGTTAACTTATTGTGACCTGGCTGCAGTAAGTTCCAGGGTTGTCCTATGTCTGCCTCCCTCCCCAGCACTGGAACGCCTCTGCCACCACACAGCTTCCAGGGTTGTCCTATGTCTGCCTCCCTCCCCAGCACTGGAACGCCTATGCCACCACACAGCTTTTTTTACCTGGCTATTGTGGATGCAACTCAGATATATGCATGCTTGTGAGGCAAGCGCTTTCACAGCTGAGCCATAGAATTCGCCGTGCTTTCTGTTTTGGGTTGCTTTGGTTGTTGTTCTTGTTGAGAGCATCTCCCTAGGCAGTCAAAGCTAACCTCAGGTTCACAGTCTTTCTCCCTCAGCCTCCTGAGCGCTGGGATTCCAGGTGTGTGCCACCATGCCACTGCTAGAATTTTAATAGCATGAAGAAGTTGTCTTTTTTGGGGTGGGGGTGGGGTGGGGGGTTGAGACAGGGTTTCTCTGCGTAGCCCTGGCTGCCCTGGAACTCACTTTGTAGACCAGGCTGGCCTCGAACTCATAAATCCGCCTGCCTCTGCTGGGATTAAAGGCATGTGCTACCACGCCCAGCTGAAGTTGTCATTTTCAATGAGTCATGGTTCTCCTCAATATTTTGTATTATGGTAGGATAAGACATGTCTGAAAGGAAAGCTGAAGCCAAAAACTTCACATTTTCGTATAACCAAACTGTGTCAGATTTTTTTCAATTTACCATATACACATACAGATGTTGTTTTTCTTTTGTTACATATACAGCATCAAGCAACATACAGTGTTTTACAACTTAATTTGCCTTTAAACAATGCTTTGGCAGCTAAGAACACTTGCTGCTCTTCTAGAAGACCCTCGGTTGAATCGCAGGACACACACTGAGCAATAAACAACTGCCTGTAACTTCAGCCTTCAAGGAATCAGACACCCTTTCTGGTCTCTGAAGGCACCTGCACACATGTGCTTTTCTCTCTCTCTCTTAAACACACACTCACCCCATACAAATAAATCTCAAAGTATTGATGCCATCTTTTATATCATTAAATATCATTATACTTTGTCAATATAATGGTCCAATTATGTGGTACTATTATAATAATATGAATCCCTTCACCTAATGACCAATTTGGACTTTCAATTTATTATTATATAAATGTGTTCTATTAACAGTTTTTGGAAGCTGACTCAGTGTATCTATAATTAATTCTCTAGAGTGAATTTGTGGAAGTGCAATTGATGTGTTGCAAGGTTCATCTCATGGTGCATATGTAATGGTCACTTCATCAATACCTTTCTTTCCTTTAATCCTCCAAGTCCCTGGAGGGAGGTGGTAGGAAACTCAGTGGTAAGGCCTTAATACTGTTAGATCAATATTAAAATTAAAATCTCTTGCCCCAGAGAGGTGACTCAGTGGTTGAAAGCACTGGCTGCTCTTTCCAAGGACCTGGGTTAGATTCTCAGCACCCACATAGTGGCTCGAAGCTGTCACTCAATGACACCGTGTTTGGGCCTACATGGGCACTATATGTGCATGGTGCATAGACATACATGCAGGTAAAAACATTCCTGTATCTAAAAACCCTCAAAACACTTATTACAAAGATAAATGTCCTCAATCCTAACTAGTCCACCACCTCAGCTACTCACTACTTAGTAAGTCCACTGTTCTTGCTAAGGACCTCACAAGTAAGCAATTCCCTTATCTAAAAGCCTTCGCTGTGTACAAATAGGTCAATTTAAAGCACCCCAGCTTTGGTGGAGCCCTGTGAAAGCACACAGCCGTCGTTGTCCAATCTCATTTTCTACCTCCAGCTTAAGACAGGACAGACCCTCTGTCTCTAGCAACTCTCACGTTTGTTTGCTTTTTTTGTTTGTTTGTTTTACCTTCTCTCAATGAACGTGGCTCTTCCTTATGAATCTGAGTTGTCTATGTCACTCAAAGTACAGACCAAATTACATCTCTTGCAGAAAGTGTTGCCGAGATAAACCCACCCCAAATTCTCCTCTTGTTTTTTGTTTGTTTGTTTGTTTGTTTTTGTTTTTGTTTTTTTGCACATGAGTCATATCCCTCTGTAATTTAGATATATACCTAAACTTTCCTTGGGGTGGGCAGGCTGTTCCTCGCAGGTTAGACGCTTTTCAAATCTGCCTCCACTGCAAACAAGAGCACCACGGGCTATGTCTTCCAAAGGGGCTGTAAGACTGTGCAGGGAGTTCCTGAAGGAAGTTCAGAATCCAGAACATTCTCTAGATGGAATTTTTTTTTTTTTTTGGTATTTAAATCGAATTAGTTTTTAAATTATTTTTTGAGATTATAATTACATCATTTCCCACTTCCTTTTATCCTTCAAACCCCACCATACACCACCCTTAATCGCTCTTTTTCAAAGTCATAGCTTTTTTTTTTAAATTAGATATTTTCTTTTTTTTCTTTTTTTTTTTTTGGTTTTTGAGACAGGGTTTCTCTGTGTAGCCCTGGCTGTCCTGGAACTCACTTTGTAGACCAGACTGGCCTCGAACTCAGAAATCTGCCTGCCTCTGCCTCTCGAGTGCTGGGATTAAAGGCGTGCGCCACCACGCCCGGCAGATATTTTCTTTATTGACATTTCAAATGTTATCCCTGTTCCTAGGTCCCCCCTCGCCCGGAAAACTCCCTATCCCTTCCCCCCTCCCCCTGCTCATCAGCCCACCCACTCCCACTTTCCTGTCCTGGCTTTCCCCTACACTGGGGCATCGAGCCCTCACAGGACCAAGGGCCACTCCTCTCATTGATGTCTGACAAGGTCACCCTTTTATTTTTCTGTTTTGGAGAGAGGGTCACTTGTAGCCCGTCTATGTAGCTGGGAGCAGAACGTGGAAGGCCTGCGGCCGTCCCTCTGACGCTCCGATGGGAGGCTCATATTACCCTGCTTGGCTCTCAGACCTCCTTTTAGAAGTTTTAGAGGTTCATTATTGCGTGCGTGTGTGTGTGTGTGTGTGTGTGTGTGTGTGTGTGTGTGTGCGCGCGCGCGCGTATGTAACCACGCACATGTGGCACTAAGCATGTGTACAGGTCGGAGGACAGCTTACAGGGATCCGTTCTCTCCTAGCCTTGTGGGTTCCGGGGGAAAAACTCAGCCATCAGGCTTAGGGTCAGGTGCCTTTACTCGGCAAACCATCTTGCCTGGCCTCTGGATAGCTTTTTAAAAGGTCATCCTCCCATGTAAAATTAGGTGAATGAACCAGAGTCTTTGAGCGCGTTTCGGAAAGTTTTCTCACAATGTGAGTTTAATTATGTGAATTAATTATTTATGGTGAAACCAATGGTTTTTCGTGCAATCAAAGATATTTCCACTTACCAAAAAAAAAAAAAGTTTGACGGTCAATATGATGCCTCAGCCAGTAAAGGTGCTTATCGCTCTGTTCCCATAATCCACATCGCAAACGGAGAGAATCATCTCCCACAGGTTGCCTTCTGACCTCTAGATGTGTGTTGTGGCACAGGCCTGTGTGACTATACAAACAAATAAATGTGGAAAAAAAACCCAAACCTTGGCATCCAATTCAGAATAAAAGAAAAAAAAATCTCTCAAAGATAATTTAACCAGAACAATGGCAAAAATAGCTTTCGGTGGACACGTGACATAGATATTGCAAATAAGGTTCATTGTATAAAGATATTTTTATTCATGGCTTATAATAAAAATAAACCAATGAATTTTAAAATTATCTTAGACACTGAACATTAAAAAGCTTAGTTCATTTAAAAATACATAAATTATTTTCATTCCGCCCCCCCAAAATATGGTACTTTACTGTTCTAAAAATACTACACATTCAAATAAACCATAATTATGAATACATATAGCTTCTCACAGTTAGAAGAGTAAAAGTGGATTGTGCTAAATAAGATGCATGTTGCTGCAATATTCAAGCATGCTTTAAAGTGCATCATTATTATAAGTAAGCATGTAATTACTATGGCATTGGGAAGCTTGCCCAGGAACTAAAACACAAAAATAGTGAATTTTCAGCACCATTTGACCAATAAGAGAGCCAGGTACCTCAGGTCTGCTCCCCTTTCCTCAAGGTCTCCTCTGAAAAGGCAAGGGGAACGAAAGACATCACAGAAAGAAAGAACACAGGCTAGAAGAACAGGTATCAAAAAATAGAAAATCTAGAAAACTGAAGGATTTCTGGCCATGAAAAGTCCAATAAAGCATCCACATTTTTACTGGGGAGATGATGACTTTGAGCATTGGGTTAAGAATTAAAAGCCTGCCAGACAGTGGTGGCTCACGCCTTTAATCCCAGCACTCGGGAGGCAGAGGCAGGCGGATTTCTGAGTTCAAGGCCAGCCTGGTCTACAAAATGAGTTCCAGGACAGCCGGGGCTATACAGAGAAACCCTGTCTCAAAACAAACAAACAAACAAACAAACAACAACAAAAAGAATTAAAAGCAAGGGGCAGAAGAGATGGCTCAGAAGTCAAGAGCAGTTAGTTACTGGTCTCCCGGAGGACAGGAGTTGGGCTCCCAGAATCATGCCAGGCAGCTCACAATCTCCAGCTCCAAAGTCAGATGCCTCTGACATCCAAGAGTACCTACACTTATGTGCATATACCCACACACAGACATACACATAATTAAAAATAATAAGAATAAACCCTAAAAAAAATCATTAAAAAATGCTATTTCCAAGCCAGGCATGGTGTCTGTCGTACATTTGTAATCCTAGCTCCTGGGAAGCTGAGGCAAGTTTGCCTTGGCATTCAATGCCAGTCTAGGCTGCAGAACAAGACCCTGTCTTAAAAAAATAAATATGAATACATAAAAACGAGTTCTGGGCCTGGGAAGATGGCTCAGTGGGCAAAGGCACCTGATGCCAAGCCTGACAGCCCAAGCTTGATCCCTGGAGCCCATGTGGTGCCACTCTTGCCAAAGAAGAATAAGAAGGGGAGTTGGATCCCCAGAAAGCACATCAGGCCACCATAGTAGGACACAACTGTAACCCTAGCACACTTATATGGGTAGAGATGGGAGGCAAACACAGGACAACCCCTGGAGCCCAGTAACCAGCTAGCTTGGCACGTGCAGTGACGACCATCAAGAGCTCTTCTCCCAAACAAGATGGAAGGCAACTCTGAGGACTGGTACCCAAGGTTGTCATCTAACCCCTACATGTGTACCATTTGAATGAGGGCACCTGCACTCACACATGCATGTGCATACACATGTATTCACACATGTCATGATTAAAACAATGAAGGGCTTTCTGAGAGAACGTGCATGTGTTGTGGGAGGGGCTGGGATGCTCTGTGGTACCCAGGTGCACAGCTATGATGGGCCATTCTTACCAGGCGGCACGCTATTCAACCCAAGGCTTTAGTCTACCGTCTCACACCCATCATCTTTTCTGAAATTTGTGTGACTTTAAATCCTAGACGCACTGGTAATTGGCAGCTTTGCTTTCCCTCCCTGGGTTCCCTGCAGCTACAGCAAATTGGCAGTAAAACTTCCTTAGCAGCTGCTAATGACTGACGGTAGCATACCATTTACCAGAGACAAACAATTGCAAACCCAGGTAGATATTTAGGTAACTCCGATGATGTAACTGCATAGAAAAACTCATGAGAAGACACAGGGAGTATGGTTGATGCATGCCACATTTGAGGAAAGGTTAGCTATAGTTTGAATTTCTACTGTAAGATATACTCATGCGTTATTTACTTAAATTTTTTTTTTTTTTTTTTCGAGACAGGGTTTCTCTGTATAGCTCTGGCTGTCCTGGAACTCACTTGGTAGACCAGGCTGGCCTCGAACTCAGAAATCCGCCTGCCTCTGCCTCCTGAGTGCTGGGATTAAAGGCCTGCGCCACCAGGCCCGGCTATTTACTTAAACTTTAAAAATGAGCAATTAAAGAAACGTTATGGTGTCAACTCATGCAGAAAAACAAATGTAGAAAACAGGCTGGAGAAGAGATTTCAGTCAGTAACAAAGTTGTATTACCTCTTTCTGGAGGGGCTAATAACTGGTTATTGTGGTCTTTGTATCATGAGTCCTTATACTTCTGGTTATTTCATTAGAACATCTTACTATGATTAAAAACCCTTAGGTCTTGTCTTCGTCAGTGTTCTATTGCTGCAAAGAGACACCATGGCTATCGCAACTCTTTTTTTTTTAAGATTTTATTTATTTATTTATTTATTTATTATATATGTTTACACTGTAGCTGTCTTCAGACACTCCAGAAGAGGGCATCAGATTTTTCTTATGGATGGTTGTGAGCCATCATGTGGTTTCTGGGATTTGAACTCAGGACCTTCGGAAGAGTAGTCGGTGCTCTTAACCGCTGAGCCATCTCACCAGCCCCTATCGCAACTCTTATAAAGGAAATTTATAAACTCTTATTTAATTGGGGCTTGCCTACAGTTTCAGAGGTTTAGTCCATTTTTAGCATGGTAGAAAGCATGGTGCCATGCAGGCAGACATTGTGTTGGAGGAGGTGAGAGTTCTATATCATGATCCACAGGCAACAGAGAGGAGAGAGAGCCTCTGGGCCTGGCTTGGCCCCCTGAAAGTTCAAACCCCACCCTTAGCGACAAGCTTTCTCAAACAAGGTCACACCTACTCCAATAAATAATGCCACCCACTATGTGGGGACCATTCTTATTCAAACCACCACAGGCCTAAAAAACATACACTGTCACTATCATGCACCCCATGTGGTTTTCTTAGTTTTGTAAATGGAATTATCAATTTTTCATGCTCAGTGTGTTAATCTTTTGTCCATTTAACCTCCCTTGTTTCATATGAGAAATCATTGATTGATTCAGGTGTATGTCATCTTTTTTCATTTGGTGTTTCCTTTCCTATAGAACATGCACTTCAAGTTTTCAATATGTCATGAATTTGTGTAATTTTAAAAAATAAATCTCAATTTCTCCTATTTGTACAACCGGGTTTCAGTCTTATCCCAGGACCTAGGCAAACACACTCCCACATGCCTACATACACACACTGACACAATCATTCAGGAATTACCTATTTGCTCCATAGAAAGTTTGAGATTCATCCAAGATCCTGGAACATTAACACTTATTCCTTATGTCTCCATGCTTCATCCTTGGGATAATGTGTTCAAAGATCTTTCTAGTGACTAAACATACATTCTTTTCCCACTTCATAGATATTCAACACATTATTTCCCAAAGACTTTGGTATCTTGTATACTTTTCTTTTTTTTTAAATCTGTCTCTTTGTGTATGTTTATGTGTATGGGTAGGCTTAGATTTTTCAAAACCTACTTTAATAAGGTTTCTGAAATGCTTAGACCGCCTTCTAGCCCACCATCCAAAGGTAGGGAGAAAAAATGGTAAGTAGGACAGGACACGGGGACGGAGATCTCTTTAGAAGTAGTTCTTTGTGGGAAATTCCAATCTGTGTTTGCCATGATAGCAGCAGTCCAGTTAAGTACTGTTAGGATACGAACAGTCCAGTTCAAAAGCATCACCAAACATGAATCAGCAATGGCAACACCATCCAGCAGAAACCACCAGGCCTCCGCTGACTAGGCACAAGTCAGTGGGAGAGACTAGGACCAGCCGTAAAGCCAAGAGTTCACTGCTGTGCCTCTCTCAATGAAGTGAAGATCAGCAAAGACTCAAAACCAAGGAAGAATTACATAGCTAGTTATGCAAGTGCCCTATCACTGTCCATTGGATGTCACTTATACTCTCTCCAAACATCATGTATCCTCCCATGGGTCTTGGCTCAACAAAACATCATGAGAGTCTGTTATGATTATGAGCATGTGCATGCTACACGTGTGTAGAGGTCAGAGGGTGATCTTTGGGGTTAGTCGTCATCTTCCACATCGTTTGACACTGGGTCTCTTGCTGTTTGTACCCGAGTACATCAAGGCAAGCTGCTTGTTGAGATTCAGTGGCTCTCCTGTCTCCACCTTCCATCTACTTGTAGGTACACTTGGAGTACAGGTGCTCCCTTGTGTCCTGTCTTGCTTTATGTGGGTACTAAGGATTTGATCTCATGTCCTCACACGTGCACAGCAAGCACTTCCCCCACTGAGCTATGTCCCCAGCACTCCTCATATTCTCTTATCTACTTTGATTTAATATTTTGGATTTACTTTGTGTTCGTGTGTCTGTTGTTGATTACAATGTGTTAAGGGCAGAATTCTTGCCCTAACCTTCTTGTCAGACCTGATGACTTCCCCAGTCTGCCCTTTGGTCATGGTATGATCACTGAAGAAGGCATCTTGAATGGTTGGCTGACAGGAAGACATGGGACATTTCTCCATACCTTTATTATTTGTGGGAAGAATTGTGTATGCACTTCCAAGAGTAAAGCAACAAATAAAAGGAACTACCTAGATGTACTTAAAAAGTACACTGCAGGAGTCTGAGTTGGAATAGATACAAAAAGAGGTAGATGTTTTAGTATCAATTCATTCCTTCAGTAACATCTATTGAATACGTAATGCATGTTTGATATGCTGCTAGACATTAGGGATATGATCGTCATTAAATAGACTAAAATCTGTGCCTTCATGTGCCTTGTATTCCAAAGGAAAGCATAGACAGTAAATGAAATAAGTTCTGCAAATAGTTTGTTGAATCTAATAAACTAGAATAGGCACTTAGGAAGTGTAGGAGGTATGTTGAGGGGGTAGTAGTTACAACTCAAAATAGAGTGTCCAGTATTTTCCCTCCTGGCATAAAAAAAGTCAGTATCTCTAAGCATAATAGAAATAAGATTGGCTTGAATCAGTGTGCCTCAGAAAACATGACTAGAAATATTGTTTTCATGATTTAATTTTAGTTGGTTCTTAACAAAGACTTCAAAATGGCAGCTCATGTTGATTTTTAGTTCAGTGAAGAATAGTTCTTGTGCATATGCAGCTTGGAGTCAATCCTTCTCCGGCTGGATTATTACTGATGACTGACTAACAACTTACCTTCAGTATGTGGCATACTTCTTTAGAGTTCATCAGCACCAGACTGAGAACTAAGGATTTCTTGGCAAAGGATCCTTATTCAAAAAGAATTCTAAGACTTGGGCCAAACTCACATTTTGGGATTTCTGTGGAAATTCCAACATATCTTTTTTACATTAACATATGAACCATTTGAAGAAGCAATAGAAACTTCAACAGATTCACTCTCAAAAGGTTTGTGGTTCAAAAAGAATATGTTCCACCCGCTAAGTGCAACATGGCTTCTTAGCAAGCAAAGTACAGTGCTCTTTTCCTGGTGTGTAGTAAAACAACAATATTTCAACTTTATAATTCCTGCCTGTAATGCGATTTAAATAATATAGATGTCATTAGAATGTATACTGGAGTAAACAGAAGAGGAAATTGAGATTTATTTAGCTTCAATGATACCAATATGGTGCTAGGGATATGACTTTGTTGGTAGAGCGCTTACCCAGAAAGTACAAAAACCTGGGTTTGACCAGTCATGCAAACTGGGTGTGGTAGTTCTGGTGGTCTGCATACACTTGGCTGGTGGGAAGTGGCACTATTAGGAAGTGTGGCCTTGTTGGAGGAAGTGTGCCACTCTGTAGGCAGGTTTTGAGGTCTCATCGTGCCCAAGCTCAGCCCAGTGTGGAGACAGTCTCCTCCTGGTTGCCTTTGGATCAAGATGTAGAACTCTCAGTTCCTTCTCCAGCACCCTGTCCACCCGCAGGGTACCATGCTTCCTGCCATGATGATAATGGACTGAACCTCTGAAGCTGCAATCCAGTCCCAATTAAATGTTTATAAGCGTTGCCTCGGCTATGGTGTCTCTTCACAGCAATAGAAACCCTACTAAGATAGTGGCACACACCTGTAATCCCAACACTTGGGCAGCAGAAGTAGCAGAATTAGAAATTCAACCTCTTTCTTGGCTACATAATGAGGTTGAAGGTAATCTGGGCTACATGAGACCCTGTAAAATCACTGTGTGTGTATTAATATAAAGTTATTCTATATACTGGAGCATCACCCCTTAATCATTCTATTGACTGCTACCACATCATTGCAAATGTTCACTGGAATAGGAGAAGAACCCAGGAGGTCTATAGACAGTGAGGGCAAGAGGAGAGAGGTGCATTAATGCTAATAAGGAAAAGAGAGAATGACAAAAAATGAGAAAGTCTCAACAAACTGATTCAGAACCTGCTTGGGGTCTGTCCTCACATCCCACTGTAGGGGCAACCAGAAGCTGCGGGTAGATACTCCTGTATGTGTGCACACACATGTGTGATCTGAGATGAATGGCCACAAGCAAATGGTACTTTTCAGAATTTACCAAGAGTTTGGTCTCGTTTTCTCCTTCCTCTAGTACTGCTGACCATTTAGAAAGTTGTTTAGTTCTAGATAATTTTATAATGAGGCATTACTTCACCAGACCATATAAATAGATACTATATAAATATATATAAGTAAAAATAGAGGAAGTCAATCTCTTTTCTTAAAAAGTCACTGAAAACGCTTACCTGATATACATTTGTGTGAAACCTACTTTGGGCTATTTTCTGGACTAATTCAAACAGATTTTTCAGTTAGACTTCACAGCAAATGATGTTCTTACATTCCGCTGGGAACTTTTGACATAGGGTAGGTAATGTGCAGGTATGGCCTGCTGGAGGGGTAGTGGATATCCTTAAGACCAAAACAAGGAAACAAGCATTTGTAGAGTGAACTGAACTCATAGGCACAAAAGACATCTGGAAATGAAGGTTTTCCTACTAGACTGGAGCAGAAGAATCACGTTACCCCATCTGGCACGGTAAAGCTTACCACAAACACCTTCCTCTATTGTCAGATTCCCTTGCTGAACGACAAAGACTCATGAGAATGTTTTGCAGGTGCCTCATAAGATTCCAAGTATAGTAAGCCCCCAACCTGTTGTTATCCAAGCAAAAACTCGTGCTTAAAATTAGTGCGCTTGTGCCTGGTTGCACACACCTTCGATCCCAGCCAGCTCTTGGAGACAGAGGCAGGCAGATCTGAGTTCAAGGCCAGGACGCTCTACATATGGAGTTCCAGACCTTCCAGAGTTGTATCAAGCTTAGTGAAACTCTGTCTCAAAAAGAAAAGAAAAAAAAATTAGTGCAACTATTATGTAAAGACTTTAGGCTAACTGTGGGATAGAAACTAAGACTTTTCAAAAGATTTCCATTTTCTTTAGCACCTATTTGAATCTTTATTTTAGAGAAATAAAATTTGCCTTTTTTTTTTCTGCCAGTCCAGTTTAGTCTTGAAGGCAAAATATAGCTGAGGATGACCTTGAACTCCTGATCACCCTACCTCTTCCTCCAAAGTGCTGGGATTATAGTTGTGTGTCACCATGTCCTGCTTTATGAGGTACTGGGACCAAACCCAAGACTTCCTATCTGTTAGGAAAACACTCCACTGATTGAACTATCTCCCTCTTACCCGGCTTATCTGTTTTTAAAGGAGTGAATTTTTTTTTCTTGTACTTTCTTTCTGGTAGAGGGGGTTTCCAATACATGGCGTTTGATGTTCTACACAGGTATGGAGTCTTTTCCTCACAGTGGCTTTCTCGGCCCCGAGATCCTTGCTGTGACACCAAGTTTCTGCCTGCCACACCCTGCCACTAACTCTATTGAAACATCCGATTTCAATTCGGTGAAGTCATTCCTGATACTGATACTGCCAAGGGCTGGCTCACCTGTGTATGCCATCTTCTTTGCAAGTAATCCATTCTGGTGATGTCACATTAATCTTAGCTTCTAGTGTCTTAGGGACTGTTTTATTTTACAAGTATTGAAAAAATGGTTGCGGTTTTATACAGTTTCATCCCTTGGTCAGGGGGAAAGAATCTTGAAGAAAAATCAGGGATCTGGAAATACAGCTCAACCATTAGGAATGTTTGCTATTCTTATAGCAAGCTGGGGGTTGGTTCTTAGCATCCATATTGGGTGGCTTACAAATACTTGTAATTACAGCTCCTGGTAATCCAAGCTACTTTTCTGACCTCTTTGGGCACCTGCATGCATGCGTGAACATCACAATGGGGAAATAAATAAAAATAAGCACTCTTCCGGGTTTACTTCTGAAACCTACGAATGGAGTGGTGTTAAAAAAAAAAAAAGACATTTAGAATACTAGCAGAAAATTGTGATGGACAAAGATGAACCAAAGGAAGATATAATGGGGGCTGTCACTCAAAGTATGTACCTAGCACACTGACACACCCTTCAGAAATTACTATTATTATTATTATTTTGCTTTTCAATTCTAGGATTGAATCCAGAGCTTTGCATATGCCAGGCACTATCACTGAGCCACAGCCCCCTATTTAATTTATTTCTTCTTGTTATGAGACAGAGTCCCCCTAGGGTGCTAAGGCATAGTTTTCGAACTCACTCTGTACCAGGCTTACTTTTTGCTAGTGAGCTCAAAAGTGCTTCACACCCACCTTTTCATCCGATTTTTACTTTATAAAGCAGGAACTTTCCTTATGGCTCAGACAGATCCATCACCGAGGAAGTATGTTGTCACGCAGGCCCCCCACATAGTAAATCAGTAATGGCCTAACGATGCAGAGATATTACTCATGGCAAGGCATATTTTCTTGTTAAAACAGGTCACCACTGATCAGCCTTTCTTGATCTCCTGATTATAAGCACACACCAACACTTTTGCAATTATTTTATTTAAGTACTTATTGACAGTGCTAGGGACGGAGCCTTGTGCTCCCCCAGGCAAGCACTGTGTTCGCAAGATGCATCTCAACCCTCGTTTTAGTTTCTTAATGTTGGAGTGCCCCAGGGATCATGTCTTGGTCTTTTCTGTAGCTACATTACAGAGCTTATTCCAACTAATTTCGTGACTGTACATACTGTTTACATTGGTCAACCTCCAAACTTATGTTCACTCCGGACGCTATTTTTTCTGAAGCCTTATCCATCGGAATTCTTACTGAGCGCTTTATCATCTGGAATCTGATCACTTCTTTCAATCCCTTTTTGCCTCCAGTCCAGCCATCTTTCTTTTGTATTCTGGCTAGGCTAAGCTTGCCTGCTCCCTTCCCTCCACGAGTGTGTCACTATACAACTAACAGTAACCATTTGGCCAGTAATGGTCTCACACTGCCTCAGTTACAGTAGAGAGTCTCAGACCTTGCCCTCCTTCAAGCCAGGAATCCCGAGCCAGCTCTTCCTCGAGGGTGCCTAGACGGTAAGTTTGGAGTGGAACTGGAGAATTCCCATCTCTAAGTTCCCAGGTGTTTCTTCAGCTAGCAGGCATTGGTAGAGAATTCAGAACCCTTCTGCATGTTCTCAACGTGACAGGCATCTTGCTGACAGGGATCTTCACTGACTTTGCCTTAGCCCTGGACATTCACCCACCCACCCCTTGAGTGGTTCAAGGTTCGTGTTAATTCATCTTTGTTTAACTGATACCTCAAGAGGCCTTCCTGACCATTCATTCCTCATCACACAGCACGCTCTATCTCACCGCCGTTCCTTCTTCTTCCCTGTGGACTTCCTGGGCACATTGTTTCTCTTATCACGTCCAGATGGGCAGCTTGCTATGCTAAACGACCCACGTTTGCTCAGTCACGTCCCCAAGCTCAGCCTAGCAGGTGCTTAACTCAGTTATCCAAGGACCAGATTAGGAACACCCAGGAAAGACGCCCGCTAGTTTCGGGCTTGGGACACAGGTCAGGCCGATCTATCTCTTCTTGCCTCGGTTTCCCCCTTCGGAAAGGCAGTGAATGGTCTGCCGTCCCCCGCACCCCCACGGGGGTGGGGAAGTCACTCCGACGCCAAGACAAGGAGGGTGAACACACCGGTGAATCAGAGCAAGCGGTGCACCGGAGAGCACCCCTTCCGCGCTCGCCCTCCCCGCCTCCGATCTCCCAGCCTCGGTCCCGGGTCTCCTCCCTCCCCCGCGGCCGCCCGCCCGCCCGCCAGCCGCCTCCTCCAGACGCCGCGGAGGAAGGGGCGGCGCCGAGGGAGGGGTCCCTCCGCCGCGGGAGGCCGCAGCGCCCGCCCGCCCGTCACGGCGCCGGCGCCGGCCGGGAGAACCCGGAAGTGGCCGAGCAGCGCGCTCGCCCGCCCGCCTGTCCCGCCGTCGCCGCCGCCGTCGCCGTCGCCGCCCCGCACTCGGGGGAGCGCGGGAGCCGCGCCAGGCACACGAGCGCGCGGGGCCGACGGGCCATGGCCGCGGGGGCCGCCGCCGCAGGTGGTGGCGCGCGGTGAGGAGCGCTGCGCCCCCTCGGGGCGGATGGAACGCGGCTGGGCGGGCGGACAGTGCCGGCGTCCGCGGCTGGTATGGTGCTGGCGGCGGCGGTCGCTGCCTGCGTTCTGAAGCCCCGCGAGGAGCCACAATGGAGACGCCGCCACTGCCTCCCGCGTGAGTGAGCGGGCGCCCGGGCGCGCGGCGGAGGGGCTGTACGGTTGCGGCGCTGCGGAGGACACGCCGCCGATCGCGGGGGGTGGCGGGCGAGGGGAGGCGCGGGGCGTGACGGGGCGCGGCGCCCGCAGTCCGGAGGGCGACCACGGGACCGGACTCTGCCAGGCCGGTCGGCCGGCCGTGGGTAGGGGCTTCTCAGTCCCGGGGCGAATTGAACGTTCGGGATGAAGCTGTGCGTGGGGCTTGGCGGGGTGTCTGCGCGCGGGGAGTGGTGGTGGTGGGCTTCGATCGCCCTATCGGTACCCCTCCTCCTCCATCCCCGGAATGCATGGGCTGCAGCTGCCCATCTCGCCTACCCCTTTCTAGTGGGGAGCGAGAGGAAACTGGAAAGTACCAGACGCCTGGAGTCTAAAATGAATGCAATCTGAGGTTGCTTGCTTCTTGGAATTTCTAATAAAATTAATATCCAAGGAGCTTTTACATCACCCCAAATGAGCTGCGGCCGTTTTAGGGCATGTGATCTCCTACCTGGCACTGCAGAAAATCTTTTATCCAGAAATCAGAGCATCTCTCGTTCCCTTGGTACCCGGGGCACGTTGGTAGTGTTACCGACCTGTTAAGGCACAGGTGTCTTTTTTCCTTGGTGCCCAAGTGCATTCAAGATCACCTGCAACGAAATTACTTTCTAGAAATAAGAGCTTTAAAAAATCATGTGGAAGATGTTATTCCGTACAAGGTTTTTGTTTTTTTAAAAAGTGGCCTGTAAATCTTCAGGAGTTTGAACGTTTCCTCCTCCCCACCCCCACTCCCACCCCACGCCGCCTTCATCAGTTTAACCTTTATGAAGGAGTACAGAGCCCTTTGGATCTGACTTTCAAACCGCAGACAAACCTCTCTCCAAAAAGGGTGAACCTTTTCATTCGATCTGATTCATGGAACCTTATCGGTTTTCAATGAGATTTGGCTAGCTAGTTTCTTCCTATCACCGTTGTCGTCACCGGCCTCTTGTAGCTGGATTCCAGCTAAAATAAGGCTATTTGGTTTGGATTGAACACTTCTTTTTCTTGTTCTTTTTGTATTTTGCGTCCTTTTATGAGATCACATGGGATGATAGAGCCATAGTTTCTGTATGTGCAGGGTTTTGAGCTTGAGTGGAACAGGTCGTGGGAATTTGAAGAGTGGGGGAGTCTTGGCTTGCCCCTTCTGGGCTCATAGAAATGATAGAAAAAGCAAGGGATCAGATGCTTACAGACGGTGGCAGCTTTAAGGCTGTGTGATCACCTCACGCTCCCCAGAAGGTTGGGAAAGCCTCCTGAGCCCCCTGGGAAACATGTTGGTAGAAGGCTTCAGCAGCCTCAGAAGCATTGATGGCAGAATATACTCTGCATATAGGTAACATGCTGTGTGATATAGAATGTGTTGGAGGTAAGTTACTTATGGTGAACTGGCCCTCCCCACTTTTTTGTCCATTAAATGCAGCCCCCCCCCCCTTTGGGAGCAGAGTGAACTGGAGAGAACCAGGGGACCTTAGCATGAAGGTTCAAAAGAAAAAAAAATGGGTGTGGAAAACAGACCCTAGAGCAAGAGGAGGCATAGAAAATGGTTTAAGTCGGAAAACTGAAGTAGATGAGCAGCTCTGTTCTTTCCCTATTGCTGCTTCACTCATAGTTCTGGAGCTTGATTGGAGGCTTGAGGTGGAGGAGGAATCCTGGGATGCTGAGGTGGAGGAGGAAACAGTTGTAGTCGTGCTGTTGCTGGAAAGCTGCTAAGACCTCTGCATTGTTTACATGCACTTAATTAACGATACAAAGACATTTAATTTGCATTGGGTAGGTCCAAGACTCCAGCCCTCTTCTAGAGCCTGTGCCCTTGCTGCTTAGGTTTCTATGGATTAGACCCAGGTCTTGGCTTCCTACCCTCTGGCTTCTTCCCATCTGTTCCCTTTAACTCCTTTTTACCTTGGGTCATGCTGTCTGATGTTAGCCATTGCAGGTGAGGTCTTTGGGGGAGGGGGTTGTTTGCTGGGCTTCCTGGCTAGAGCTAGGCTGGGAGCACTCACCTCTTTTTAAGCACTGAGTGTTACAGTGTTACAGTCTTAGCCTGAGCTTCAAGGCTAAGAGAGATGTTTGACCTGCACTTAAAGGGTCTTAGGTAATAGCATGGAAGCAGACTCAGAATTCTCTTTGTGTGTCTGTGTAGTAATTCATTCAGTGTGCAAATTTTTGGATGCCTGTCTCTTCCTGGCACTTTTCATGGTGCTTGTCTGGGCTTCTGTTTTAAGAGCCAAGGCTGCACTGTTCTCTGGTCTCACCCTTCGTCCCTTAGGCTGTCTTGGAGGGGTGGCAGGCATCTCTGCCTGCATTCTTTTGATTTCTTTTCTGCCTTTTCCACTCTGCCTCCAACTTTTTCTCATCTTCTGAGAAGTCTTATTGATTGCCACTGTGCGTCATATGTCCACTTGTCCTTTTTGAATACTCGAGTATATATGGCATTCGGGTTCTGTTTCATTTGGCGGTCTATGTAATGGTAAGACCACAGGTTAAAAGATGTGCAACCAAGAAAATTAGGTATCAATGAATGAGTCAGGGAATTCGAGGTGGTAAGTGGGCTGTGCAGACGGAGTGAGAGCTAAACAGCCTTGACCTCTGCAATACTTTTTATATATTAGCCTTTATGGTTATTTGCATAAAGGAGTTTCCTAATTATTAAGCTGACCAAAGCCTGTAAAGTTAGGATTGTGTGAGTCCCTTTTGGTTTTTCGAGACAGGGTTTCTCTATAGCCCTGGCTGTCCTGGAACTCACTCTGTAGACCAGGCTGAAGAAATCCGCCTGTCTCTGCCTCCCAAGTGCTGGGATTAAAGGTGTGCGCCACCACGCCCGGCTGACATCCCTTTTGGTATAGTTTTCTTAGCTCTTGTTTGCTTCCTGTTTCTTCCCCCAAGCTGTCTTACTCCTCCTGGCCTTCCGGTCTTGCTTTTTCTCCATTCAGCCGAGTAATCATGCCTCAGGTGCCGCCTTATCTGTTCCCAGTGGGCGATCCTGCATCACTGGAGATCATCAGAGGGTGTACCAGCACAGCCAGACAACTTGTTTGCCATGCTCTAAGGGCATTTAGTCCTCCAAAGATGGGTTGGATCAGGTCTTTGGGTTTCTTTGATCTGTTTAAAGGAAAAAGTCAAGTCCAGGATAGAGGTGCCAATTTCTGGCTTTGCCAAGTCAAGAAGTGTTTGTTGAAGAGTAATTAGCAAGTGTTATTATCACTTCTCAAAGGCTATTGTAATACTGTTCTCAAATAGAAGGAAGGTCTTGAAGGGGTAGTACTTTAGTCCTATAAATGTAAGTTTGTGAAAACTTGTTTCATTGCCCCTATTTTGTCACAGAAACAAAGTCATTTGTTGAAGCTTGATGCTTTGTAGTGCATCTCCTGCCTGCAGAACTAGGGCTCTTGGAGATTGAGTCTGGTGAATTGCCAACCCTGCAGTTTAGCGTTTGTACGCCCATTGGAGTACATTCTTGGTTTCACTTCATTAGTCCTACATATTGAAGCAGAGTAACTATCATTTCTTTAAACATTTTTTGTTAAATCTTTTATTTTATGTGCAATGTGCAGTGTGCCTGTGTGTGTGTGTGTGTATTTGTGTATGCATGTTTGTGTAGCCACATGTATACATATGGAGGTCATAGGATAACTTTCAGGAGTTGGTTCTCCTTTCACAATGTGGGCTCCAGGGATTGAAGCTAGGCAAGTGCTTCTGCCTGCTGAACTATTTCAGTGGCTCTGTGCAGCCCTGGCTGTCCTGGAATTCACTCTGTAGACCAGGCTGGCCTTGAACTCAGAAATCCACCTGCCTCTGCCTGCCTCTGCCTTCCGAGTGCTGGGATTAAAGGCGTGCGCCACCACTGCCCGGCCCAGTTCAGATTTTTTTATTCACACCTTTTGGATACTTACTGTGACTAAATTTGGGGGGGATTTCTCAGAAAACAGAACAAAATCTTTGATCTTATGGCTCAAACTGGTAGTAACCAGACATAAAATTGTGGGACATGACAGAGAGTAGTGAGGGGCAGAGAAATATGTTGGATATGATAGAGAATAGTGTGTGTGTGTGTGTGTGTGTGTGTGTGTCTGTCATTCAGACAACCTCGGGATGTCTTTAATGAGGCGAACTAAACGGAGGCCAAAGGGAGCACCATGCATTGTAGGGGCAGGGAAGAGCGAGCGTACAAGCGAGCAGAGACACCCTTGCATGGTTTTGCATGGAGTTAGCACTGCTCAAGCCAGCATACTTGGCATGCTACGCAGCGCACCTTCCTACATTTTGGATTGTTGACATCTGCTCACATATTCCCACTAGATCCTTTCACAGACTCTGTCTTGGGCAACAGCCTTGGCTTTTCATGACACCACTTGTTTTGGCCTCCTCCTTTAGTTTCTCAGTTGCCGAATGTGATTTACATAATTTCTTACTTACTTAATCTACTCAACAATCTTACCCCGCGTAGGTCTCCTATTATTATCTTCTTGGCTGAGGAAGTGCAAGTTAAATTGCTTTCCCAAGCTTTTACAGATTTGAAAAGCTGGTATTCTAGCTAGTCCCTCTGGGTCGAGCACCTCCTTTTTTGTTGGGGGTGGTGGTGGTGGAGAACAGGATGTTGCTATGTATACCAGCTTGGCCTAGAGCTCTGATCCTCCTGCCTCAGCTTCCTGAGTGCTGGGACCAGAGAACTGTACCACCAAGCTTTGCTTTATGGTTTCTGCAGCTCACAGGCAACACTCTTTCCTCCTGGCAAGTGGGTCTTGATCTTATGTGTATTCCCATCTGTATCTTTTTGTTGATTATTTTTTAAGACAGGGTGTCGCCCAGATCGGCATCAGTCTCGAAGTCTCGCAGGGTAAGGTAGCCTTCAGTGTGCAAGAATACTTTTGCCTCAGCCTCTGGAGCACTGGGACATCTATCTCTTAAGTCAGCACTTACATCTGTGCTTAAAGGCTCTGGAATCTTGGGCCTCTGGTGGAATTTCTTAGCTCCTGTGTAAAACTCAGTATATCTAAGGAAAGCTTTGTAACCTATTCTCAAACCAGCTTCCCACATAACTTTTCCAACTCGGAATGGAATAACAATCCTCTGGCTCCTGTCACTGGAAACACACGGTCTGTGACTCTTCCTCCCCCACCCCCCCAACCTTGTCTGCCTGCAGGAGCTGGAGAGGCTTGCTGTCCATAGCGCTCATTACCTCAAACCTGGAAGTTTGCAGACACCTCCCCTTAAATTCTTCTGGTTTTGTTCTTCATCTTGTAGTCCATCTGCCAGTTTAACCTTTCAGCATCCTAGAATCATGTGACATGGGTAACCAAAGCCACATCACATACTCAGCCAGGAAGCCATGGCCTGTGGTCATTTTGACTTTAAGTCCATGGTCATGTGCCAGGCTCTGAGGCTGAACTCTTGGTGCCATCGTGAGGCAGGATACTCCAGTCCCGCCTATTGCTCACACTGTTGTCTCTGCTTAAAGTGACTTGGAGTTCTCGCAGGGCCCAGTTGAACCTCATTTCCTTGACAGTTTTATTTATTTATTGTCCATTTAATCCTTGACTTCAGCCCTTTCTGCATCATTGTTAGCGTCCTGTGGAATTTCTAGTCTTGCATATGTATACTGGATTGTGCCATTTCTTGGCATTTGGCATTGCTTTCTCTATTAGATTTGACACTAGAGCAGGGTCTTGGGTCAGCCCCTCTTATCTTGCTTCATTACAGGCATGCACTGGGCATTTTGATTTATTAATAGCTATAATTTATCTATACATTTCAACTTTAAGTTGAGTGTTGCAATTAAAATTGAAGGCCAAGAGAGCGTATACAGGCAAATGGTCGTATTCCATTCCGTTCCTAACATCAACTTTCTTCTTGATGTTTGTATCCACTTGGTATTTAAAGCTTAGGCAGATATGTGGGACAAGCGGATGAGGGGGAATTCCCTCTCATTGATTCAGGGTCACTTATTTAGTGCTTGGCGTAGACAGGACTATTGTTTGGTCCTCCCTGATTCCTGTCTTCAAGAGGTCTTTCCCTACCCCCCCCCCCAGCCACCCATGAAGATGATAGACAATTTAGTCCATCATCTGAACTGCCAGGTTAAGTTGCCACATTGAAGAGATGACCATTGTAGAAAAAGTAGCAAAGGAAAACAAATTAAAAAAAAAAAAAAAAAAACCAAACCCATGAGTGATAAAAGACACAGAAATGTTTGAAATGGCTCATTACCCCCCTCTTCTCCATTTTATCATCTCATGAAAGTGTTTCTCTGATCGTGCTTTGTGAATTGTTTATGAGATATTCTTTAAAAGATGGATCTTGCATAAGACATGCTCTTTCCCCATCCCTTTCCTGGTAATAGTCACTGTCAGGGACAAAAAGTGCCTGATTGTACAGTGTTTGTCATGGAGGTGGGAGGGAAAGAGGATGGTGCTGGGTTGAGCTGAAGTGGAGCTTTTTACAGCACCATTGTTCCACTATCAGAGAGCAATTATGCTCCATCTTCCATCAGCCTCTTACCCTTAGACAGCCCATCCACCTCCCTCCCAGCGCCTCCCCACAGCCAACCTGGGGCTCAAGAGATGTCTCTCCTGCCCTCCAGGAGGCTCTGACTCCTATTCCTTAATACAACTGAGCACGCCTGTCTTTTCTAGATGTTTCCTTTCCAGCTCTGAGTAATCAGAGCTGTACATTTTAACAATAAGAGCAACAACAACAACAGCAGCAGCAGCAACAACAACAACAAACACACACACACACACACACACACACACACACACTTTCAGAGGCATGAGTATGAGATCGTGAGGTGTTATGTCACACACAAAATAGGAGTTTAATCTCACAAGGTGCCCTCTACTCAGTTCTAAGGACCTACACAATGAAGATACACTGTATGTATGTATGTATGTATGTATGTATGTATGTATGTATGTATGTCTCTCCCTCCCTCTCTCCCTCCTTCCCTCCCTCCCTCCTTCCCTCTTCCTCCTCCTCCTCCCCTCTCCTCTCCTCTCCTCTCCTCTCCTCTCCTCTC
>NC_034608.1:79706090-79715629 GCF_900095145.1 Mus pahari | reverse complement strand
CTTCCTTCCTTCCTTCCTTCCTTCCTTCCTTCCTTCCTTCCTTCCTTCCTTCCTTCTGGGGTGGGACTCTCACTCAGAGCCTCACACATCCTAAGCAACATCTACCATCCTCAACCCATTCCAAGCTCTGGGGATAATAGGGCAGACATCCTCAAAATTTTTTTTTAAAAGCCATATTTATTTGGTGAATACTGTTAAGTTTATTGATTACAGTTTGTGCAATGGTACAACTAAAGCCCAAGTGATGCTTAAATTCCATACACTTGTAGAAAAATTACCTTTACAACATTGCAGCAACTTCAATCATAACCTTGCCATGAACTAAGTGTTGACTGAGGAAAACTTACTGCTTTCTCAGCCTCTCAGTGATTTACTGATTATTGGGAGACACCATGGGGCAGGGATGAGGGGGGCTCTGAGGGAATTTTGTTGGGAAGTTTTATTATAGAGTGGTGTCTTTGTGAAGACAGTCATTGGGTTCTAGTCCATATTTCCAATATCTGGTCTTGTTTTAAGTGGATCGCTGCTAGTAACTCGCCAAGCTTCTGAAAGTGCGTTTGGCAGGGGAGACAGCGAGAGCACAGGAGAAATATTATAAAGTACTGGGGGAAACTTCAGAGCAGTACAGCACGGATGGTGACTTTGAAAACAACAGCTGCTGACGTGAACTTGGCAGAAGTTTGTGAGTAATGGTGGCTGACTCATTGCAAGCCGGGGAGTCTTGTAGCTTTTGAGGTGAACAGGCAGAGGGTAGAACAGAGATGGTGGCCACCCAGGGGCCAAAGCATTTACATCCTAAGTGCCATAGTGTCTTTGGCCCCCTGGGAAAATCTGCAGCCATAGCATTCCCATGACTTGTAGCACCAGAGAACACTAAAGTTATAAACAATCCGGATTCTCTAAAGTGCTTGTTCTCAATCTGGGATGATTGGCCTAGGGTGGGAGGGTAAGTGGGTGGTAAGGCGTATTACATCACCAGTTGTTATTGTTTTTAAAAATCATCCACGGCTGCTTTCACCCCTGTCCCCCAGAGATACCATCGTTCTGATTGACATATTTCTAAAAAGGTATTGCCTGACTCCTTATAGGAGGACAGATGGATCTGCATGGTTCGAGAAACGGATTGGGTTTTTCTCAGGGGTATGTGTGTGTGTGCACGCGTGTGTGTGCTTGTGTGGAGATCAGTGTTTGACTTGTAGGAGTTGGTTCTGTCTGACCACTCGGTGTGGTCCTTGGAATCAAACATAGACCGTCAGACTCAGGCATGGTTGCCTTTATCTGCTGCTGAGCCAGCTCAGTGGCCTTCCATCTTAGGTTTTTGAGACAGGGTCTCTATTGGGAGCTGGGACTTGCTGGTTCCATTCTGGTTGTCTCAGTTGGGCAGCAAACTCCAAAAATTGTTTCCTTGCCTCCCCAGTGTTAAGACTACAGGTGGGCTTTACTATGCGGGCACTAAGGGATCAAATTCAGCTCTCCCTGTGTCTGCAGCATCAACTTTACCCTCTGATGCATCTCTCCAGGCCTGGATTGGATTTTTCTGTTAACCTTTACGGATGCGAGTGTGGTCTATATGTGTGTGGTCTGTGGACTCTGGGCATGGGCATGCATTCTTGTGCCAGAAGAGGATGCTGGGTGTCCTGTGTTAGTTTACTTTCCGTTGTCATGGTAAACACCATGACCAAAAGCAAGTGGGGATCGGGAGGACTTAATTCATCTTATAGGTTACAGTCTCCTACTTGAAGGAAGTCATGCAGGAGCTTGAAGCAGAAGTCATGGAGGAATGGTGCTTGCTGGATGGCTCTAGCTCTCTCCGATAATATTATTACTCTGCTCAGGCCTACCAGCTTAGGGGTGGCACCATCCACAGCGGACTGGACTGTCCCATAATCAAGAAGCAAAATAGCTCCCATGGATGGGCTCACAAACCAGTCTCAGGAGAGCGGTCCCTCAAATGAGGGTCCTGCTTTCAGGTGACTAGTTTATGTCAAGTTGAAATGAACAGTTAACCATACAGACCTGGCCACTCTCTTCCTGCTTGCTTTCAGACAGGGTCTCTCTGAGCTTAGAGCTAGACTGGTCGCCAGCAGGTTCCAGTGATCACTCCCTGCCCTGCTCCCCACAGTGCTGGGTCAGGGGCATGTGAACAGTCCTGCCTGGCTTTTCATGGGAGTTCTGAGATCTAAACTCAGATCCTCATGGTCACACAGGTCTTCTAACCTCTGAGCCATCTCTCCAGCCCTTTTCTCATATTTCTATTCCCCATCCTCTAAAACAAACCCAGAAACTACTGTTCTTAATCAAATAGCACGGAAGGGATTATCTATCCTGTCTGCATTGTTAGCATGCTCTTAACCCTTTGCCTGGTTTTGAAAAATCTTGACTATTTGAGAATTCTTCAGGTTAGAGTGTTTTCCCGAGGTGTGAGAATACACAAGGTAGGGTGACATGGTCACCTCAGTTACAGAGCTAGCCTGGGAGTCTGTGGAGGTCAGGCATTCCGGTAACAACCTGAGGAGTATCGCCTCTGTAGCCTAAACTGTATGCTGGAATTTAACCTCTCAGAAATGGCAACTGATGCTGGGTGGATGGTGGTGGCTCATGCCTTTAATCCCAGCAGAGGCAGGTGAGTATGTGAGTTTCAGGCAGACCTGGTTTATGGATCAAGTTCTAGGACAGCCAGGGCTATATAGAGAACCCTTTCTCAAAAAATCAACCCCCCCCCAAAAAAAACCCCTGAAACCCAACAACAACAATAACAAGAAACCAAACAACCCCCCCCCCCAAAAAAAAAAAAAAAAAGAAAGAAAGAAAGAAAGAAAGAAAGGGCAGCTGGCAGCTCTTTCTGATGTGTTTTTGATAACAATAGGCACCAGCTGGGTAAGAATGGTTGTGGAGTGTAGAGTTGAGGCGAGAAAGGTGAAGGGACTTTGAAAAAAGTGTCTCTATTGATATTCCCCAGAAGGCAGTGCCCAGTGTTTCCGGAGGAGACTGGTCTTTGTCCCGAGGCAAGAAGGGACGGGACCTAGGCATACAGGGTGTAGTTTCTAGGGTGAACTTTTACACCCCCCCCCCCCAGCGGGTGCCCTTAGTAGCTCCAGTTTTAACATGGTGTGTCATGACTTGCTCCATTCTGCTAATGACCAGGACATCTAACACAAAGCCATACAGGAAAGAAGGACTCGTGGGAAGGATTTCAGTCGTGGGAGGGTCTGTGCAGCAGGGCTGTGCTCCTGGGTGGCTCTCAGTACAAAGACCACTTAAGAACGGAAAGCCAGCGTTACTTCTTCCTTATTCGTTTTAAGTCTTTGAATAAACAAAACGGAAGAAGCTGAAAATCGCTTAAGGAGAGTACCACTACCGTGTGCCTTGATTATGTGTGGCAGCCTTAGTATTCACTCTGCAAAGCCAGGAGTTTCTTTCTGCTCTGAGCTCGTTCTTTGCAGTGTTGCTAAGGGTAGCCTTGAACTTGTGATCTTCCTCAGTTTACAGAAATGCTGGGGTTACAGGTGTGTTACTACCACACCCACTCGTAAATCCTAATTTTAAAAATATTTATTTATTTCATGGCTGTTTTGCCTACATGCATGTATGTGAACCATGTGCATGCCTGGTGCCAGCACAGGCCAGAAGAGTTGGATCTCCTGAGGCAGGTAGCTGTAGGCTGCAGTGTCAGTGCTGGGAACCCAACCCCGGTCTTCTACAAGAGCAGCAAACACTCTTAACTGCTAAGCCATCTTCCAGCCCCTCTTAATTTCTAAAAAATATTATAATGTCTATCTATCTGCCTGCCTGCCTGTCTGTCTGTCTCTGCTGAGGGAGGTATGTGCTGGCCACATCATGTGAGGGTCAAAGGACAGGAAGAGGGAGTTGATTCTCTTTCCACTCTGTGGGTCCCTGGGGTTGAAGTCAGGCTGTTTAGCTTAGGGACCGGTGCATTTTCCCACTGAGGCATCTCATGGGCTCCTGATTGGTTATGTAGGTATAAAGCTCCTGACTGTTAAACAATGCAGGTTTTTTTCCACTTTGAAACAGAGTCCATTTGTTTCTGTTCTGAACATTCAGCACTCTCCTGTGATGATTATTATCACGAATTTTCACTTACAATATTTTCCAGCTGCTGTAGGAATTCCATATTGCATGGCCATAGAAGGGGTTTGCCTGGATTCCAGACTTTGAGTTGGGATCCGCTGTGTCCTGTGCTGGGAGTTTCTGAGATGGGCTCTTTTCCCGGATCTGGGAGCTTGCTCATTGGCTGGAAGGCTGGTCAGCCGGCACTCCCATTGCTAGGGTCGCACCTGTCCATCAGGTGCTTGGTCCTCTGTGCGTGCTGGAGATCTCAGTCTAGTTCTTCCACTTGTGCATCAGGTCCTTTTCCAATCAAGCCATCTCCCCAGCTCTCTACATCCTTTCTTAAAAAAAGAAAACCCCCCAAAAAGCAACAAAAAACCCCCCAATATTTCATGTGTGTCTGTGCTATGCTTATGGCTGGTACCCACAGAGGCCAGAAGAGGTGGAGGATCACCTGGAACTGCAGGTACAGAAAGGGTTATGAGCTGCCATGTGGGTGCTTGGGAATTGAGCTCAGATCTGGAAGAGTAGCCAGTATTCTCTAACCACTGACCCATCCCTCCAGCCCCAGGATCCTTTCTTAAATCACTCTGTACTCTCTCCCCAGTAGCTAATGGAGTGTGCCTCTTCTTATCCCATGCCAGCAGTGGAATTTGTGTCTGGAGGCCGTGCCCTGTGTTCACCCAGTTGTTCAGGCTTAAGAAACAAATCGACAGGGAAGTAGGGGTTCGGCCTGGTTTTGGTGGACAGCCTGATAAGGAATCAAGGGCTGTGCTAGGTCTGAGGAAACAGAAAATCATGCTGAATTTTCTAGGTTTCCTTAGTGTTGACAGTCTGCATCTTGGCTTCTTATACTCACTACCATGTAGCCAGCCTGCTTTTTGACTTTGTCCATTAACCAATGGTTCTCAGAAATCTGTCACCATCTAAATATGTGTGTGTGTGTGTGTGTGTATGTGCACACTCAACTTTTGGAGTTGGTTCTCTCTAACATGTAGGTTCTGGCAGTCAAATTTAGATTGTCGGACTTGGCAAATGTCTCTGCTTGTTCAGCCATCTCACCAGTCCGCCTGTTAGATTTTTAATTTTCAAGTCCAGGCTATCTTGGCATCTTTCTCCTGAGTTTTGTGTCCACACGTCAGTACCAACCTGTGACAATGATCTTCCTGCACCCCAGGTTGGTTCCTCCCATAGCCTTCCTCTTGCTGCTAACGGAAACTCAATCCTTCTCCTTGCCCAGACTTTGTACGTAAACCTGGTTGCTGCTGCTTTGAACATAGCAAAAGCCAGCCACTTCTCTTACCAAAGGCAGCCTCCCCGTAACACCTTTGGCCAGTACTTCTCAAGCCTTCTAATGCTGTGACCCTTTAATACAGTTCCTCATATTGTGACCTCAACCTTAAAATTATTTGGTTGCTACTTCATAATTGTAACTTTGCTACGGTTATGGATTGTAATGTAAATATCTGATATTTGACCCATGTGAAAGGGTCATTGGACCCCCCAAAGGGGTTGAGACCCAAAATTTGAGAACCACTGCTTTAGAGGTTACTGCCATACCCAAATCCCTTTCTTCTTTCCATTCTTTAGTCCTAGTTTGCTTCCGATTGCTCTGATAAACAGAAAACAACAAAACAACCCACTCGGACAGAAAACCCACGGAGGGGAGGAAAGGGTTTATTTCACCTTGCATTTCCAGATATCCATTTGTCTCTGAGGTTGTCACGGCAGGAGCCTGGAGCAGAAGCCGTGGAGGACCAGTGTTACTGGCTTGTCCTCTGGCCCCGGCTCAGCAATCTTTCTTACGTATATAGCCCTAGCCACCTGCCTAGTGATGGTGCCATTCACCGTGGGCTTTCTCTTCCACATCAGTAAAAGCAGGCTCACAGACATGGCCACTGGCCAATCCGAGTTAGGCGTTTCTTCATTTGAGGTCCCTTGGGTGATTCTAGGTTTTGTCAAGTTGACAAACCTAACCTGCCCAGGTGTCTTCACGGGGCAGTGGGTGGCCTTTGAAAATGTAGACTGTAGCTTTTGTTACTCTGTTTCTCTGTGGGGCTGTGGGGCTGGGTGGGCACTGCAGCCGGCTGTGCCCCTGCCTTCTCCGGGAGCCCTCTCTCACTGTCCAGCCTCTGTGCGGCTCTCAGCTCCCACTTACTGTCCTTGACCCTATTCTCCGGCTTTCTCCCCGTGTCACCTCGCCTTGTCCTGTAGCATGCTACCCACCCAGGGTTTTGACTTGCCCATACTTTTTGTGTCCGCTTCCCACAGACTGCAGAAATCTTTGCTTTATTCATTGATAGTTTACAAGTACACTTAAAAAAAGTTGGTTGTAGGAATGAGTGCATAATACAGTGTTTTGTTTTGTTCTTTCAAAGGCTCCGCCCTTCTAGAAGTGCGGTAGAGGAAGAAGAGCAGGTCCATGTGCGGGACACTTGCTGCTGTTCTTTGTACCACATATGTGTGTGGATCTCAGGAGAGTTACTGTGGTGCCTTGGTTTTTAAAAGATGATTTATTTTTTTTATGTGTACGTGTGTACCATATGTATGCCTGGTGCCTAGGGACGGTGATGGAAGAGGGTGTCAGATCCCCTGGAACTGAAGTTACAGCTGTTTAAGAACCAGTATGTGTATTCTGGGACCTGAACCCACACCCTCTGCAAGAACAACATTTGCCCTTTGTACTGGCTAGTTTTGTGTCAACTTGACACAGCTGGAGTTATCACAGAGAAAGGAGCTTTAGTTGGAGGAAATGCCCCCATGAGATCCAGCTGTGGGGTATTTTCTCAAGTGATCAAGGGGGTGGTCCCTTGTGGGTGGGACCATCTCTGGGCTGGTAGTCTTGGATTCTCTAAGTGAGCAGGCTGAGCAAGCCAGGGGAAGCAAGCCAGTAAGGAACATCCCTCCATGGCCTCTGCATCAGCTCCTGCTTTCTGACCTTCTTGAGTTCCAGTCCTGACTTCCTTGGTGATGAACAGCAGTATGGAAATGTAAGCTGAATAAACCCTTTCCTCCCCAACTTGCTTCTTGGTCATGATGTTTGTGCAGGAATAGAAACCCTGACTAAGACACTCTTAAACTCAGAGCTATCTCTCCAGCCTGTTTTCTGACTCCATTTTTTTTTTGAAGTATAATTTATATTCTGTAAAAATACGTGTAATCTAATCTGATGATTTGTGGTAAATGTCCTGAGTTATCCATGTATCACTTCGAAAATTCCCTTTGCGTCCATGTAGTTAGCAGTTCTTGGCTCTCACATCACATTCCTAATTCTGACAATTTCTATGCCTCCACCTCTCAAAGGAATAGTTCGTATCCGATACTTAAAGTCTCGTGTTCTTAAACACCGTAAATAGAGGGGCTGGAGAGTTGGCTCAGCAGCTACGAGCGTGTGCTGCCCTTGCAGAGGACTGGAGTTGGGGTCCCAGTCTCCACCCTGGTGGCTGACAACTCCCCGTGACCCTAGAGAAGAGCCACCACCCTCTTCTTGCTTCCATGGACAACCCCCCACACACAGATGCATATTCATATCCATAAAAAGAAAACAAAGCTTTTCTTTTAAAAAAAGAAAAAGAAAAGAAAAATGATCCGTCTGAACGTGAGGTGACCTCATGATGCTGGAAGTGGTAGAGAGCATGCACGGGGTAGAAAGCAGTCAGGTCGGCTGTGCCTTGATACGCAATGTGTCACTCATTGCCTCCTTCCCACCTCAGTCTCTTCATCTGTGAAATGGGCTAATTATGGTAATTAACTTATGGAGTTGTTGTGGTGATTATAGATAATGAGATCGTACCATTATCTGCAGAAGCTGACGTTGTGTGTCGAGAACTTTTAGTTAATATGATGCATCTCTTTCTAGTGTAGGCCCCAAATACATGGGCTGACTATCTTTGCAAAGAGAGCATGTTTAAATCAGATTCTGTGTCTGAAGTTTGCTTAAAGTACAACCCTGTTCTTAGTTTGTAAACAAACACACTCCTTCTCTCTCCCTCTCTCCCCGCTCTATATAACATGTATGCATGTGTATGACTGTACTTTGATTATAAAAGCAAGTTGATTTCCAGCAGAGATCTTTTGCAGCATCTTTATATTTAGAGAGCTCACTCTGTTAAGCCATTTTCCCTGAATCTTCATCGTTTATATTTGACAGGTCTTTGACACCAGGGAGATAATTACCCACTTTTTTTTTTTTTTTGTAGAAACCATAGTGCCCATAGGAAAGCGCTCAGAGTTGAGTTGCGTCTTACTCTCACTTAAGGACGGCCGGGGAGGGTGGCAGGCATTTGGTTGGTCTGTAGCTTGACAAGCCGGAACTGACTTACCCCTTAATGAGATGGTTGTCTTCTCTTTTTGCTCTTTCCTCTGTGTACAGATGCACAAAACAGGGTCATCAGAAGCCCCTGGATTCAAAAGACGAGAATCCTGAGAAACATTGCCCACTGACGGTGAACCCCTGGCACATGAAGAAAGCCTTCAAAGTCATGAACGAACTAAGAAGGTAACGTCACTCTAATGCACATGCACCCATTAGTCTTCCTTTTATTTCTCTTTGTCTGTAGGCCCTCCTGCCCCCATTGTTTAATCTTTAAAATACAGGTTGTATGTTAAACATATCAGATATTCTGCCTATTCATTTGCTCATTCGTGTGTGTTTGTGATATGTGTGACACGCACACGGTGCACATGTGTGGGCATGTGTGACAGTTAAGGAAAGCCTGTGGGAATCACTTCTCTTCTACCACTGTGTTCGGGTATTTGAACTCATGTCTTCAGCTTTGATGGCAAATGCTTTTATCCTCTGAGCCTGGGGACTTGGGGATTTAAATGGAGTATTATATTGAAATTAATCTTGCTTATTTTTAACTTTTCAACGTGACTACTGGAAAAATCGTTACTTGCATTGTATTTCCATTCATTAATGCCGAGGACAGGCTTCTAATTCCAGCCATAAAGAATGCGGAGAGATACTTTTTAAGACAGGGAAACATGTAACTTGTTTTGGTGGTGACAGTTGTGGTGGTTGGGGACAGTACCTGCCTGTTGCTAAGGTGATTCTCATGTGTGTTAAGGGTCATTGCCACACACTGAGCCTTCCTGTGACACACTTGAAGTCCTAGCATTCAATAAGCGGAGGCCGGAAGAGCTCACGTTCAAGCCAGCGTCAACTATATAAAGAGATCTGGTTTAAAAAGCTTTGGGGATAAGGGTGATGCTAAAAGCTGATTAAATAGGGTCTGGAGAGATTGCTCAGCAGTTAAAAGCGCTGGATACGCTTACAGAAGATCCAAGTTTCGTTCCCAGCACTCACACTGTGCCTCAAACATAACTTCAGTTGCAGGAGATCCATGGGCGGCTTTCAGCCTCTTTGGGCGTCAGACATGCATGCGGTGCATACACAGTCACGAATATCATCAAATAAATCAAAAAGCCAAACCAACTGGCTTTTAGCAGGCACCCCTCCCCCCACCCCC
>NC_034608.1:79703816-79706065 GCF_900095145.1 Mus pahari | reverse complement strand
CCCCTCCCCTCCCCCCACCCCCTTCCCCTTTGCTCCTGTTAGGCACTGTAGCTTTTGGCTCTTGGTCTCTGATTGACCTGGACATGATTCATTACACCACAGGAACTCAATACCGACTGCTCCTTCCCCCTGAGGCAAATGACTGCACTTTGAGCCACACTTGACTTTGAGTCTCTGTTTGATCCCAGGATTGTTTAGCCCTGGCCATCCCCAACCTGGTGTGGGTGTGGGCTACACGGCTGTTCATTGTGTTGCACTACTTCATGAGCCAGAGTCACCAGCCAGCGGTTCATGCCGTCGTCAAACAAAGGAGAGCTTTGAGGAGTTGCAGGTGGCTGCTGCTGTGAAACCAGGCTTGCTCTAATGATGTCACTAGCCGGTAGTATTTTTAAAATGCACTGTCAAGCTGGCTCAGTGGGTAATGTGCTTACTGTGCAAGAATGAGGACCCGCACTTGGAGCCTCAGAAGGCATGCACATAGTCGCCTGGAGCATTAGCACAAGTCTGTCTTCTCAGTGAGACAGGAGGCAGAGACAGGAGCATCCTTAGGGCTCCCGGGCCATCTAGTTTCGCCAGTCAGCAAACTTCGTTGAGAGACCCAGTCTGAAAATGTAAGGGAGAGCAACTGAGGAAGAGGCTCAGCCTCTTGGCCTCCACACATTTGCGCATGTGCACACAGGCACATACATACACCAGTGCACATGCGTATATACACCACCACTGAGCGAGTTAACCGCACAGCTGGGAAATGGATAGAGCAGATTAAGGCTTTTATTCCGAAGAATAGAAGAAAATAGAAAAGGCTGAGACGCAAGAAGACAGACTTGTGTTTTGGAAATGCCATTTTTGAGCAGTGTGATACTGCATGCTTGTAATACCTATACTGGGTCTAGGTCAGAGGCAGGAGGATGTCTGAGGTTAAGGTCTACAGTGAGTACTAGGGCTGCTTAGTGAGACAGTCTCAAAAAAAAAAAACAAAAAACCAGTCACCTTTGTTTCTTACCTTTTGTATAATTCTTTTAAAAATACAAAGGAAACTTGAAAAAGCTTTTTTATTGTACAGCTGAAAGTCAGTAATTACTTCCTGTCCTTGCATCAGCTTCCTGTTGCCAGAAAAGGGTAGCCCAGGGTGGTTTCCTGACTTCTGGGAAGGGAGAACTTCCCTGTTCTCGCTATGCTTGGTATCCATTGGCCCCTAACCCTAATCTCACGTGGCAGTGGTCGGAGGCCAGTGGTGGGAGGCGGAGTAAGGGGGCCTCACAGCTGTGCCCTAGGGATGGCTTTGGTGAACATCCTGCTGGTGAGAACAAAGTCCCTTTCATGAATCACTTTGTAAGGTGCAGTTGCCCGCACATCTATCCCCAGATAGAGGTAGGAGGGCAGGAGCTCTGGGAAAGAGGTTTATCTGAAGACGGACCACACATCCTGATGTGGGCAGCACCATTCCACGGACTGCGGTCCTGGAAAAAGCCCTCTGAGGGCCAGCATCCCTTCTCTCTGCATCCCGACCTACCCAGATGTAAATTAGCCCTTACCACCATTTTGTCCCACCACGATGGACTGGACTCTCAAACTGTTACCCAAATAAATGCCTTCTCTCCCGAGTCCCAGGATTTACACATAGGGCCAGACACAGCAGTCTTTCCCGGTTTAACTTAGTTGCACAGCCGGGAAAGGACGGACCTAAGATGAGGTAAGGCTCTGTGCTGGCACTGTGTAGACGGGGTGTGGAGTCAGAAGGGCAGCATCCTGCTAGGCTAGAAGAGTGCGTGGGTTTGACTGAGTCTTCTGGGCAGTGTCATTCACTGGTGGTTTCTGAGAATCCAAGGACCAGGGTGACATGAGGGACTTGGGGGCTGGCTCTAGTACAGCACCGATTCTCTGGTAGGTTAACTTCACCTTTCCCAGTGGGAGGGGGGTTAGTTTAAAATGTGTGTCAGAATCAAACGATGGACCCTTAACTCCACATTCTGCGAACTGGCTCAGGGTTTTCTCTCACTGTATCTTTTTCATGGTAAAACTTACCTGAACAGTATATTTTTTAAACTCATGTTTACTATGTGCTGCACAGGGATGAGTATAAGAGGGGACGAAGAAGCAGGGAACATCACAGGTACCTTTTTAAAAATTTTGATTCAGGGATTCATTTTGTACCTATTATGATCAGGCTGGCCTCTATCTCAGCCAAGCCCCTGCCTCGACCTCCCAAGTTCCCAAGTGCTGGCCACTGTTACCTGCTCAGCTCCCCC
>NC_034608.1:79690516-79703746 GCF_900095145.1 Mus pahari | reverse complement strand
CCCCCCCGTTGAGTAGGTCTTAATGTATTAATGTATCCGTGGTCTCCTTGAAACGACGTAGCTAAGGATAATTGTGAACTGTTCAGCCTCCTGCCTGCACCTTCCAAGTACTGGAATTACAAGCATGCCCCAGCATACTCAGCTCTCAGAACTGTTAGCGAGAAACTTAGATGGCCAGCTTTGTGGACATTAAACAAACGGTAGCAAAAAAGGGCAGCATTTTATCTTCAGAAGAAATGAAAGAAACCCTGCTTGTTTCTATGATATGTGATTCTGTCTGAGCTTGTTGCCATAATTCTTACTGAGGGTGTGGGCAGTGGGCAATCTCTTAGTTTTATTAGAAGGAAAGCAATTGTTGGCCCTTAAATTAAATCTAGGGGCCAAAAGCGTTCTGTAAGGATGAACTGTTATTCACCTGTACGTCTTATATAATCCATACATACTTAGTTATTCGCCAGTAGTAGTGGTTTTTACGTCGTGGAACAGGAACAAAAGACTAGAATCTTTCTCTTAAAGGAGTGAGTGTCACTCCCATCCCCCACTGTACCCAAGGATTGACAGAGGGGGAACCCAGCTTCCTCCTGGGATTCTGTTACCTGTCCTATACGGCTGTTTATACTCGGTTACCTTGAGGTCAGGGCAAGTGGCTTGAACAGCTCAGGCAAGGCTGCCTTGGTTTTGATCCCTTTCTGTCAGGATTTTTAAAAGAGATTTTTAGAGGAATCACATAGGGTTTGACTGTTTCTGTTCCAGTGTTTTTGATACGGAAGAATGCTGTCAGGATCTTCTGGTTTTGTGCACTACAGTAGAATACAAGGTGTTCCTTGAAGGACAGGAAGCCCTTCAGTTCTTCCAGATGTATGTATGTAAGAGGGATTGAGAGGCGGCCTGGGGTATGAGCCTGGAGTCTGAGCAGAGTTAACCGGTAGTAGTCTGCAGGGCCTCATAAGCACTGGTGGTTGATTTCTTTTTAATGGTCTTTATTGAGCAGGGAGAGGATCATTAAGCTCTCCTAGAATGTGGAGAAGGGACAGTTTAAAATGACTTCACGAAAACATCCTTCTCTCCTCCTCCTCCCCGAGATGCTGCAACCCCGAGAGGCATGAAGTAGTACCCACTGCCCCACCTCTGTTTGCCCTTGGTAGCCTCAAAACCAGAAGTCAGAGCCTCACCCCACCCTGCCTCTTTCCGTTCAGTCTCAGCCATTACACCATCTCTGTTACGCCACCTCTCCACCACACAGATTCATTTGTTTGCTTTATTGTGGATTTGCATGTATGCCTGTGTGGATTTATGTGCACTGTATGTGTGCTAGTGGGGGCCACAAGAGGGCGTTAGAGCGTTGGGACTGAAGGTAACGGACAGTTGTGAGTGTTTGATGTGGATATTTGGGATAGAATCCATACCTATTATAGAATCAGTAAGCCAGTAGCTACTCTGAGCCATCTCTTTAGTACCCCCAACTCCCTATAAAGGCAGAGTTTTGCTGTGCTAGTCTGGAAACCCCTGCCTCAGTTTCCCAAGTGCTAGGATTTCAGGATTGCAGTGCCATCTTGTAGCAAGGTGTCCTGTGTATGTAGTGCGGGCTCTTCCCTGTCGCTAGTCTCACCCACATAATCAGATCCTTCCCCCTGCCCACCCAGCGTGACTGTCTCCCCTCAGAGAGGCAGCACCGCTCTCTTCTGTCTACTGTGCACCTTTCCCATACCTTTCCCTTGTTTTTCCTTTTATTTTATCCATAAATAAATTCTCTTCTTTTAAGAGTAATGACATGTTTTTGCAAGTCCCCAAGTCTCCAGATGTCCCTTCTCTACGGACAGGGAGTTCATGCGTTCCCCAGGGACTCCTTGTGGCTCTGTTCTGTCCTTTTTCATTCCCGTTCAGCTGTCTGAAGTCTGTCTGAAAGGGATGATAGACTCTATTCTGGGACCCATTACTAGTGTAAAGCAGTTAATAAATCGTTGACAGTAACCGGCTTTCCTCTAAGTTCCCTGGTGGACTGTCGAATTGTCTGTAACTGGTTTTCCTCTGAGTTTATCAGTGGCCTGTCCCTCTTCCTGTGTGTTTGCAAGTCTGACGCATTCTAAATCTCAGGAGCTGAGTGCCCCCACAGCTCTTCCCATTTGGCTGAGTCTTGTCAAGCCCAAGACTTAGGTTTTTCTTATGTTTAGCTGCTACAGGAATTCACAGATGTCACCCACGAGCATGGCTTTAAGAAGAGAAGGGAAGGTAATGGTGACGTGTTGTACATGCTTCTGTTCTTTGAGATCATTGACATTTTACCTAGAACATATCTGCTTTTCTAGTAAAGGACATTGTCAGTCTTAGATTTGGTTAACTCGGACTCATTGAAATCAGCAAGTTGGTGTTCTTTGCCCTGTAGAGCAGTTTTAACTGAGTCTGGAGAAATAGTTCAGTCAGCCAAGTGCCATCGAACCCTAGCACCCATACATCTAAAAGGCTGGGCAGTGGTGGCACACACCTTTAATCCCTGCTCTCGAGAGACATCTCAAGTGGATCTGAGTTCAAGGCCAGCCTGGCTTATAGATCAAGTTCTAGGATAGCCAGAACTATACAGAGAAACCTTGTCTTGAAAAACCAAGAAACCAAACTAACCCAAAAAGCCAGGTGTGTGCTTGTAATCCCAGTCTGGGGAGGCATAGACAAGTGGGTCCTTGGAGCTTGCTGGCCAGCCAGCCTGACCTACTCGATGAGCTTCAGGCCAATGAGAGATAGGCACCCTGACAGACAGACAGACAGACAGACAGACAGACAGACAGACAGACACACACACACACACACACACACACACACCAGCACGTGCAGACATAACACAAGCGGCTTACCTCCACGTTCTAGCTCCCTAGTGCCCAGGAGCCAACAGTGGGTGACAGGGCCATGTCCTGAGAGGAGCCCACCCTCAGCCTTACTTCCTGAGACAGTTTTTATTTTTAATTTCCTTGGCTTTCTCTCCTGGGGCCTTTCTCCCAGCCTCGTGGTCTTGCTTCTCTAACAGCCGATGCTGCTCTCTGATGCTGAAGCCCTCAGGCTTTGGCGTGTGTGGATTCTCACTGACAGCGTTTCCCTCGAGCCTGGCACTGCAGGGCTGGTGTTGCCTTGCTCATTGAGGCAGGAGGTGCTCCAGTCCATCTCTGGCACCTTCGGGGAGGGGGCAGACTCTTGTCCTTTTCCTGATGCCCTCACTTCCAGTCACAGGTAAAGTTTTTTTTCATATGACAACTAATTATCTCGACATCTCCGAGTCGGGTGGCGCATTTCCTTAAGGAGATGCACAGCATTTTAAAAGCAGTGGTAGGTTGTTCTGCTCTTAGGAATTCATTTATTTTATATCACAAAACCAAACATTGCCTTAATATATTCAGGCAGATTTTTATCATTTTCAAGGCTTTTTGTCTTTTTTTTCCCCCCTAAGAAAGACCAATGTTTATTAAATTCTTTCATTCGGAACAGTAGTTCTCAACCTTCCTAATGCTGCAACCCTTTAAAATTATTTTGTTACTGTTTCATAACTACAGTTTTGCAACTGTTATGAATTGTAATATAAATACATGAAATGTAGGATATCTGATATAGGACCCCTGGTGGGGTCAAGACCCGCTGGTTGAAAACCACTGATTCAGAAGATGAATTCTCCCCTCCCGGTGTTATCTGTGGTTTGCATATGATCTGTAATCTCCAATTCTCTTTCTAAGGTTGACTCGTTTTCTGAAGCCTTCTCAGAGTTGGACTTAGGCTTTCTGTTACAGCTCTGGCTGTGCCTCTGCATCTCCTGTGTTTTGTGTCAAGGTCTGGCTGTTCTGGCCTTGCACCGACCTTGAGATCTTCCACCTCCACCTCCCAAGTGCTGGGGTTACAGGCGTGAGTCACCTTGTAGGCACTCATGGGTTCTTTTATTGGGATCCATTTCCTGGTGTGCCTCCCCACTCACCTGTAAAAGCCCTTGCTGTCATGACGCTGTCCTTCTTGTGGTAAACTGGCACCAGGTAGGCACCCTTGGAAAGACTGAGGTACGAATGGATATGGCTTATGCTCAGTAACAATTTTATTTCATTATTTTGAAGTCCTTTTCTGTCTGTAGTCTATTTTCTTACAAGCCCAGAAGTTCACTGTAAAAGACAGTATGTGAGCTACTCATGATGCCTTATTTTTGATCCCTTGATTTTCCCTTCTCGGTTCTGTACACCCCAGTCATTCAGCCTGTAAGAAAGCACCTTTAAAGAGGAGTGTGGGGCTGCAGAGATGGATCCCTCAGTGTTAAGGTGTTTGTGGGTCTTACACAAGAGCCCTTTGGTTCCTAGAACCCACAGAGGCAGTTCACAACTGCTCTAACTCCAGATCTAGGGCATCTGAGGCACCTGAATACCTGTGACATTCATTCACACAGATACATACACACATATGTACATATAAATATAGTAGTCATACATTCACAGACATGTATACACATATACATGTATAGACATAGGTGTACACTCACAGATATATACACACATTTGCACATAAACACAGGAGGCATGCATTCCCACAGATACATACACACATATGCACATATAGACAAAGGAGGCATACACCTACACAAATATATACACACATATGCACATATAGACATAGGAGGCATATACTCACACACATATGTACACACACACACACACACACACACACACACACACGAGGAATACCTTCACACAGTTATGCAGACACAAGGCATATACTTACATTTATATACACACGCATATACAAATATTAAAAATTGAAAAACAGAGAAAGGGGTGACTAGCTGTGAATGCTGATGTATATTTAGTGTACACTCATGCTCAGTACTGAGCAAGAGGTTGGCCAGGTCTTTGTTTTAAAATATGCTACTGCTTGACCCAAAAGGATGAGACACAGGTCTAAAAGCAAGCATGTCCATGATTTCTAACGAGGCTCTCGGACTTCCTGCAGCCTCACCCAGGGTGTGCCTGGGTAATATTTTGTTAATGTTGTAGCCTTATTAGTTAACTTGACATCAGCTAATAAGCCAGTGAGGCCAAGCTAATTATGCAGCAACCAGCAGGTGTTGTGCTAGAAGGTTTGGATCAATGAGTAATTGTAATTGAAGCGGAGTGTAATTAATTACGTGATTTTTGAGGTATTCAAGTGTAATGCTACTTAAGATCCATCTTTAAATGAGAGCGGTAGGAGGGATTGCTGACACCAGGAAAACATGGCGAAGATGCCCCTGCCTTGGCTTTGACTGGAGCCCACATTCCTATTCACTGTGGGAGAGCCAGCGCTGCTGCTTTAGGAAGAGAGATGTCACCCTGCTGACGCCAGCTCGCTCGTGTTCACCCTCTCTCTGCCCAGGGCATACTTACTTTATTATTTTGTTTTTTCTGTTTAGGATGGCCTTCCTTCTTCCCGAGGGAGCCAGTTCTTGCTAGTTTATTCATTGGCAGTCTCGCTGTGTTGACCAAGAGGCTGGCCTGGGGCCTGCCACCCTCCTGCCTCTCCAGTCAAGTGTGGGTTACAGATGTGAGCTATGGTGGTGCTTTGCAGTCCGTCTGACAAGGCCAGTCCTTTGCTAGTCGCTGTAAGGGCAGGGATGGCCTGGGAGTGCTTTTCTGAGTGAGTGTGCAAACTTTATTTGATTTTTTTTGGGGGGGGGGGTTCAATATTTTGTAGAGATAGTCCAGTTGAGCCTTTGATCAGCTATATGTAACTCTTTTATTTATTTATTTATTTATTTATTTATTTATTTATTTATTTATTTATTTATTATATGTAAGTACACTGTAGCTGTCCTCAGACACTCCAGAAGAGGGAGTCAGATCTTGTTACGGATGGTTTTGGGCCACCATGTGGTTGCTGGGATTTGAACTCCAGACCTTCGGAAGAGCAGTCAGGTGCTCTTACCAACTGAGCCATCTCACCAGCCCCTATATGTAACTCTTAATAATTTCTTGACTGGGGTGTAGTGATGTGCATCTATAACCCCAGCACTTGGGAAGCCAAAGCACGCTCATTAAAAATTCAAGGCCACATTGGGCTATGTAGTGATTATGGGTCCAGCCTGGGCTACGTAAGAGTTCAAAACCAGTTTGTTTAGTATGAGCTTTAAGAAAATTTGTCATTACCTTGCTTAGGTGATTGTGTAATGGGGCTTGAATATTGCTATCATTACTGGGGGTGGGTGGTGTAGGCAGGTTAGCCCTATGTGTGTGGGGTTGAGGATAGACCCCTAGATCTCTTACATACTAGGTAGTCTTTCATCACGGAGCCACACCTATAGCCCGGGCTGTCCACTTTTAACCGTGGTTTCTCCAAGTGTTCATTTCAGGGAATGTAAACAATCCGTACCTTGCTGAGTGAAGTGGGCCATGCAGGAGAAGGTCTTCACCAGTTCTCCACCCTTGTCCTGCTGGCTAGCTTGTGAGCCCTGCCATTCGTGGGGTGCGGAGTGTTTCCATCCTCCGTGCTGCTAGACTTTGTCACTGTGCACCCGATTTGGAGGAATTCCAAATGAGTCTCTCCTTTAATGACTCTAACATGGGACCTTCCTGATGCCTCACTCGGAATCACGAGCCCTTAAGTCAGCGCCACCCACAAGCACGCCTCAGTGGAAATGGCGCAGCAGGCCTGTCGGGAATTAGGCCGCTGAACACTGTCATATCCGGAGTTGGGCTTCTCCTTTTGCTCATAGTTTTTCTTCAGCTAAGGAGAGAAGTGACAGCAGCAGACTTCCCAGGAGGCTTTGATGTGAGCCCCCAGGAACTAGTTCACAAACAAGTGGAACACTGCAGGGGCCTGGCTAAGTTCCCAAAACCATGCTGCGTGTGAGCTGCCAGCAGACTCTCCTTGATAGAGAGAGACAGGGGACTGAGAACCAACGGTGTACCCTACACACACATGAGCTCGGCACTCACATATCTATGGATAGGAGGCGGCCTGTACAGTGTGTGTCTCTCTTTCACAAGGTGACTGCCTGCAAATGTTTTGGCTTTGTAACCTTCCTGCTAGTTCCAGAATATCTAACTGTCAGGAACTTACTAATTACCCAAAGAATGTAGCATCATGTAAGCACCGAAAAAGTGCTCACCACATAAGTTTAAGGGAATTAAATGGGGTGTTTTTAGAATTATAAGGATAATTGTAGATGGAAGAACGTTTGCTGTAAGGTTAGAAGATGTTTTTAAGTTTGTTACTGGTAGTTTGGCCTCAAGGAATAATACATTTTATGTTGGTAAAGTGGTCTAGGTCATGGTTTTCAAGACCAAATGCATTATAAGCAGCTAGTGCAATTGAATATAACTGTATCTTTGTCAGGTCGCAGGGTCATTTTGAATCTCTTTTCTAATTTGGCAGGAGGGTTAATTTTGGCTCAGCTTGCCTGTCTGCATCACCACGTCATACCACTCTGTGCGTCTGTGCTGACGCTGGTCTTAAACCGAGCTGTCCCCTTTTGGGAGTCATTGCTAGTCTGCCTCCCTGACTACCTGTGGGGTGAGGGGCCAGTGATCAAGTGTGGCTAGATTTCTGTGACAAGGCCAGGCCTTTATTTAGCTTATAGTTTCATGTGTCCTTATGTTTAGGCATCACGTTAGAAGGGAAGGGATTTCCTTAAAGAAGGCAAGACTTCCAAAAAAAAAAAAAAAAAAGGGTTTTTACAGCAACAGTTTTGCTTAGAACGTTGAGTATGTCTATTATTGGAGGCATTTACATTTTCCTTATCTTCCTGGGAACAGTCAAAACCTGCTGTGTGACGTCACGATTGTGGCAGAAGACATGGAGATCCCTGCTCACCGCGTGGTGCTGGCGGCCTGCAGTCCGTACTTCCACGCCATGTTTACAGGTAGGAGAGATCTCCACTTCTAAGGTGTATTCAGACCTGTGGCCTTTTCCATGGTAACCTTTGTTTTCAGTATTTTGGTTTTATGAAGTGAAGAACTATAAAGGGAGAGCCTCAAGAGTTGGTCCACTATCCCCTGCATTTTTCCCCAGGGTCTTTCTACTTTAAGGCTGACTGTTCTAGAACTTGCCATGTTAACCAGGCCAGAGTCTGTCAACTGTACCCAGCATCTGCACACCTTTGCCTTGCTTTGTTGTCCTCTGTAAATGTGTTGCACACTGTGACCTTGGGGTCAGCTCAGCCTTGCTACTACAGGGCACATTCCCATATGTCCCCACTGCAGGGTACATTCCCGTATGTCCCCACTGCAGGGCACATTCCCATATATCCCCACTGCAGGACACATTCCCATCTCTCTCCACTGCAGTACACATTCCCATATATCCCCACTGCAGGGCACATTCCCATATGTCCCCACTGCAGGGCACATTCCCATATGTCCCCACTGCAGGGCACATTCCCATCTCTCTCCACTGCAGGACACATTCCCATATATATGTCCTCTCAGATCGCAGCATTTTGGGCTCTTAAATTAGTATTGGTTTGTTTTCATGTATGAAGAAGGAAAGGCATCTTTTACTGTTTGGTATTTTTCTCCAAGTGGATTTTCCCATTTGCCTTTTCCAGTATTTATAGTAGACTAAAACATTGCCTTAGATGATCTATTTTGGAAATCTGAGAAGAAGGCTGTTGTATATGTCCGTAAGCCTAGGTTTTACTGTGACACATTTGAACGTGTGTGGCGTGCTCTTAGCACTTTTGGAAAAGAACCAGTGCATGTCAGTGATGCCTGAAGTCTCAAAAAAAAAAAAAAAAAACCCAAACCAAAAAAAAACCCAAAAAACAACTTAGAGCTGGGGGTGGAGCCCAGTGGAGCAGTGCGTACTTAGTGTGCACAGGTCCTGTGTTTGGTCCTCAGCATGGCCAGAAGGATGAAGAGAAGAGAGGAAAAGAGAAGAGAAAAGGGGAGGGGATGGAAGGGGAAGATTCGAATAGTCCTCTTACAATGACACCCAAAATTGTGGATAGGTCCAAACCCTATCTATGTAAACTGAATATTTTTATATACACATATGTCCCTATACAGTTTAACTTATAAATTAGGCCAAGAGTAGCAGCCTTGTCTAAGAGTAAATTGGGATCATAAAAATATGCTATGGTAAAATAGCCAGTGTCATTATTTTTGTGCTTAGGATATTATTCAATAAAATAAGGATCACATGGGCATACCCTTGGCAATACCATGACTATCGATTGATACTCCAGCTAGCTACTAGTGACTGACTGGTAGCATATACCTACCATGTAGCTAAGCTGAACAGAGAGATGGTTCATGCCCCAGGTGTGGCAAAAGCAGGATGTCTCTGAGAACAGGGTCCCGTTTAACACTTAGGAGCTTTATTTCTAGAAATTTCTATTTACCATGCTTGGACTGTGGTTAACTTTGAGTCATAGAAGCTGCCACAAGTACAACTGATAAGGAGCCACAAACTGCAGTCTTGCACAAGGAAATGTTTCATTACGTGGTCAGCGAGTTTAGTCCTCATCTCTTGCTGCAGCAAATACAAAGTATGTGATAGGCATGCCAGAGACAGTTGTAGCTAGGCATGGTAGCATGGTCCTTTAATCCTAGCAAGCAGAGGCAGGGGGATTTCTGTGAGTTGGAAGCTAGCCTGGTTGACATGGTAAATTCTAGGCTAGTCAGGGCTAATGTAGAGTCGGGGGTGGGGGAACGCTGGTGACAATTGGCAGACTATTGAGTATTTCCTGTGCCTAACATATTACCAGTCCGTGAAGGAAGATACAAAAGGTATAATTCCACTTCCTCCTTCAGTGGTTCATTGTGCAGCTGAGGAGATGAGAGGTGCCTAGTTTTAAATGTAGGGTAGAGAAACCTGGGACCACGCAGTGTGCCAGTTGGTGGGGCTTCAGTGAAAGGAGGGGTCCAACCTTTCCTATGAATGTAGAGAGTCTAGCCAGGTGAACATGGGTCATGTAGGGGGGAGTGGGGGCAGGGAAACCATCCCTGCAAGAGCAAGAGCCTGGAGTTTGTTGCTTTGCTCGTTCTGAGCAGAGTTTAGTCATCTAGAATGGAGGGAGGTCAGCAAATGGGTTGTGAGCCAGGTCGGGGAAAGCTTGGGGAGATGCTGTCAGTCAGGGACAACAAGTGAGGGTGGCCACATTTTTGTGCACCTACTTTCACTTTATTCTCTTGGCTTATATCATACTTCTTATCTTGGATGCTTTTCTGGAGAAGGCCTTGGCTTATGAGAGTTCTCCTCTGGACTGGTGGCCTGGAAATGCTCTAGGAAAGCCCACGACCTTAAGGGAACTCCTGGGTCTTTGGAGACTGATGGTAATAATATGGGCTTCACTTTCACCATATGGAAAGTAGGTAACATAAAATGACACTATTGCTCACATTCTGGATTATTGTAAAGATTGGATGATGTCATGAATGTGAATTTATTAGCACTCCTCTTGGCCATTAGAAGAAAATGCTCAGTCTAGCTGGGTGTGGTGATGCACACCTGTAATCCCAGCAACTGGAAGGTAGAGGTACTTAGTGAATTTCAGGCCAGCCTGGAATACAGGGCATCTTGTTTTTAAAGAACAAAACTTTCGAGTGAGCATGAGTGCCTCTGTGTGCATGCCTGTGTGTGTGTGTGTTTGCAGTAATTAAAGAAGTGGTCTGAATTTGCGAAGGAATGGCGGAACAGGAGAATGGAGAGTTTGGAGTAGGAGGGGAAATGATGCAAAGTACTTGTGTATGAAAATTTTAAAGATAATTTTTTAAAAGTTAAACTAAAAACCAAGAGAAACTGCTCAGTTAGTGCTGGCAGCAAGTATCATGGCCATCTCAACCTAAATTTTGTTATATTGTATAAGAATAGGACATTGAGCAAATCTTAGGCTGGGCAGCTACAGTTTTTTTTTTTTTTTTTGTCCTTAAAATCTCTTAGTATGTATTAATTTTATAAAATAACTTGTCTCATTGAGACATTTAACATATACATGTGACATACATGATCCTATGCACCCTTTGATGCCTTCTCTTATCTCCCCTCCTCCTGACTCCTCATGCCTTCTGTAATAACTCCCCTTCCACTTTCATAGCCCCCTCTCCTCCCCTTCTTCCTTCTTTCTCTCCCCTCCCCCACCTCCCCTCCCCTTTCCTCTCCTCTCCCATCCTTTCCTTTCTTTGGAGACTTTGTCTCATATAGCACAATCTGGCTTTGAACAGACCATGTAGCCCAGGATTCATAGATACTTTCTTTGCAACATTTTTTATTCTCCACAGAGTAACAAAAATGCAGTTGTTACAACTTAGCTTTACCAGCAGTGCACAGTAGAATGGGCCATGAGCCCCAGCTACGTGGAAGCCTGTGTCTAGGAGTTTGAGATGGCATGGCCACCATACTAAGGCTCTGCTTGAGGGGATAAAGGTATATTTATTTGGTTTTGATTTTATGTATGTGTGTGAGCCTGTGTGAGTTTCTGTACATGGTATGTGTATAGGAGCTGGCAGAGGCCCAAGAGCAGGTTCTAGCTCCTGGATCTAGAGTTACAGGTGGCTGTGAATCACCTGACACGGGTCCTAGAACCTGCATCTGGTCCTGTGCAGGAGCAGTGAGCACTTTTAACCACCCGGCCCACTCTCCAGCTCAGCCCCTTATTTTAATCTCCCATAAACTGTAGGTGAAAAATCCATTCAAATTTTATGATGTAAAAAAGAATTCTGTTACTCCATGTAGTTTCAAGTATTGAATAGAGAAAGAGGTGATAAATAATTCCATGGCGTAGTTGCAGGTTTTCATCTTGTGAAATCTGGGACTATTTAGAGCCAGGCCAGGTGGTTAACTATGACTTGAGAAAGAACATAGCAAAATTGGGTTCTTGGGATTTTAGACTGTTTGTTAAATACGTAACCTTTAAAATGCTTTTACCTTGAAAACTCATTTGGTTTTATTTGATGGTATTGGCTAAAATTCTTTTAAGTTTTATTTTTGTTTTTTAATTATGTGTGTGTGTGTACGCGCGTGTATTTGCACATGAGTGAAGCTACCCGTGGAGGTCAGAGGTGAGAGGTGTTAGACACATCTAGAGCTAAGTCACAGGCAGTTATAAGCCGGGTTCTAGGACTTGCACTCAAGCCCTCTGGAAAACAGCAAGTGTACCTGTCCAGTGAGCCATCCGCCAGCCCCACAGGTAAAATTCTTAAACACTAGCCAGAAATACTGTGTACTATGTACTTTTTTGGGAGTAAATACTTTTGATAACTTTCTGTGCCGTAGTAAATATAAAGTAGCAAGAAAATAAAAAGCCAACAGATTGATGGATTAAAGAATATAGATGTTGAAAATTATATGGGTGGCCTTATTTGTCCCTGCTTTCTTGCATCAAGAAACTGAGTATCTTCCATTTGCTGGATTTCTAGGCTTTGAGGACCATGGCAGTGACAAGGCTGACAAGTGAGTTCTTGTTCTTCTGATGGGGAGAGCAGGCTAGGTTCGGCAGGGGCTAGAGAGAAGCACTGGGCTGTTCATGGTTGCTGTAAAGAAAGTGAAATAGGATGCTGCAGGCAGTCAGCCTGAGTTAGGAGGCCCGAGGCTTCCAGTGATAGAAAATAGGCTGGGCCAAGTAGTAAGAAGGAGGTACCCAGACAGCTGTGTTAGGAACCTGCTTCCTCTGACTCTTTGCCTCTTACCATCAACAAAGACCTCCAGGCTGGTCCTCTGGATGGAGGATGTCTACAAGGGTGGAAGCAGTTTCTGAGAGATGGAGGGTCATTGTCTCCTTTCCCTGCTCCCTTAGGAACTAAGAAGTCTTTGCGACAAGTTATCCAAATAGAACAGAAACTATAGGTCCATGAATTTATTGTATTTCCCTTAGGGTGCTGAAGAACTAGGGCAGCAAGTTGGGCATGACTGCTATAGTATGTCACCCCTGGTGGCCTGTGGGACACTTTGCCAGACTGATACTGCTGACAGTTCGTTGTAGCCCAAACTAATCAGCAACAGTCATCAGTGATGAATATTGTCAGTGACAAGTAGAACTTGAAAAGCGATGGGGCAAAATTAATTAAATATGATTTTTCAGTCTGAAATTAATTTGTTTTCTGTTTTTGATTTCTTAGGTTCTCTGTGTAATCAAGGTTTTGGTGTTAAGTTTTTGTTTTTTAAGTACCCCTTGAAATAGAACTTAGAATAATGGACTTTTTTTTTTTCTTTTTTATTATTATTTTCTTTATTTACATTTCAAATGCTATCCCGAAAGTTTCCCATACCCCTCCCCCCACCTCTGTTCCCCTACCCACCCAC
>NC_034608.1:79674261-79690453 GCF_900095145.1 Mus pahari | reverse complement strand
TCCTCCTCCTCCTCCTCCTCCTCCTCCTTCTTCTTCTTCTTCTTCCTCTTTCTCTTCCTCCTCCTCCTCTTCTTCCTCTTTCTCTTCCTCCTCCTCCTCTTCTTCCTCTTCCCTTTCTCCCTCCTGGGATGAGACCCCACAGAAATGTCCCTTCCACACTAACATTTTCATTGATGTTTACATTGTTCTAGCCTTATTTTTGCAGCCATTTCACTTTTTCACGTCCGATGGTATTCTAGATCTCCTATGGTGTTCTCCATAGATGCAGGAGCTGTGATGTGCATGGATCTGCTGGGTCTGAACCCCTCATGATCCATTGAGCTCTGCATTGTGCCCCGTTGTGGTTTTCTGGGATGGTCTCCATTTGTTATAACGAGAGGTTTTGATGAAGGGAGGTAGCTACACACATCCAGGAAAGGTAGTTTCCCACATGTAGGTTTATTTTCATTTTAGTTTTGTGTACATATGTATCTATGTGTGGGTTTGTGCATGAGTGCAGTACCCACGGATGGTAGAATGGGGCATTCGGTCCCCTAAAACTGAGTTATGGACAGTTGTAAGCTGCCAATGTGGGTGCTGGGAACCGAATCCTAAGTCATTTTGTAAAACTAGTTAGGTGCTCTTAACCTCTGAGCCCCTATTCACTTTTAACTTATCTCATTCAGAATGGATAAATGAACCTACCAGTTGGTGCAGGGCCTTAGGAGTCCTGGTTGAAGGATCTTGATAGGGACATTTTTAGCCACAGGGATGACTTAATTTAAACAAACAAACAAACAACAACAACAACAACAACAACAAAACAAGTAGATGATGTGCTATTTGCTGTGAATTTACTTAGCCCAGGTTGCAGTGTGGCCTATATGCTCACTAAGTGTCAGTTGACTGAAATCCTTCATAGCATCCATGATCTAGATAAATATAACGCTATTATGCTAAGTAAAGATGCTTCCTTTTAAGTCATCATGCTTTTTATTTCTCATTTAGCTATTAATTCATGCAACCAGTGTTGGGTTTCTATCAGGCATTGTGGAGTATAGGACTAAGAAAGCTGTCACCTGTGCCATTAGGAACCCCAGAAGAGCTAGGGAGAGAGTTGATTATAACAGAGTGGACATGCATGAGGTCCCAACTACATCTAGGGTGAGAGTCCAGTCCAGCTGTGGGCCACCAGCAGATAATGCATCCTGGAGAGGTTCTAGAAGAATCCTGAAGAGTGTGTGGAGATTGGCCTGGGAGTGGTGGGATATGGTGTCTAGTATAGGATAAAGTTCAGCTCAGGTCACAAGGTAAGAGATTGTTCAGTCTGTGTGGAAAACTACAAAGTGTTTCCTACTGGTATAGTTTATATCTGGGAGTGAGAGGGAGCACATATGAAGTTAGGCGGTGAATTAGAGGCAGGCTATGGAAGGGTTTGTATCCTTGGTCAAGGAGCAAGGGATTAATTAAGAGCATAGTCATCCAGTGTGTCAAGTTAGCACCCGAGAGAGGATAGGCATTGGAGGATTGTTGAGGTTGGTTCCCAGTATCTAGGTTTGGTGACACTCAACTACCCATAACTCCAGCTCTAGGAAATCCAAAATCCTCTACATGTGCTCATACCAATAACAGACACATGCATATTCAATTGGGAAACAACACAGGGGGATTGCTCCATAGGTCTCCCAAAGATGGTCAGACAGTGATGAGATTGGGAGGTTGAATTGTAATCAAACCTTAGTCCAATCTGCAGGCTTTCGTGAGTGGTGGATTGCTGGACAAGGAAGGGAACAGTACAAGGTGACCATTCCTCAGGGCTTTAGCATGGCATCTGTGTGGAGATTTTAATTCAGTTAGTCTTATGTAACGTGGGTCATGAGAGTGTGGAAAGTTCTAGGTGATGTAGGAAGAGCTGCATGGGATCATTAGATAGCTCCCCAGCCCGTGAAGATCTGTTGTTTTCTGTGTGAGTACTTGCCCACACATCTGTATATATATCACGTGCATGCCTGGTGCTGGAGGAGGCCAGAAGGGGATGCTGGATTCTTTGGAGCTAGAGTTACAGATGTTTGTGAGCTACCATGTGAGAGCTACGGACTGAAGGCAGATCTCTGTAAGAGCAGTAAGTGTACTTGGCCTGAGAGTACATTAGTACGGACCCAAGTGTGTCAAGCTGTGTGTGTGAGGTCAGGAGCCATGTAGTTCCTGGTATGCACCTCAGGTCGTCTGCAAGTGATTTCCCCAATGAACCATCTTGGCTGCATGTGATCCGTTATCAGTACAAATCTCAGAAAGCCATCCTGTTTAACCACATGCTCTACAAATACAGCAAAGGGCAGTAACTAAGATACCGTGGAGCACCTAGGATTGGATATAAATAGCGCTCGCTTCTCCTTCCCCGTGCTTTGATGGCTGGAATTCTTAATCTATTAATGCATTTGGTGGCAAGCTTTTGGGTTTTGCTACTTTTTTTTGTAAGTTAAGATGAAGAAATAAAGATCAAGTCATTTTAAGAGGCATATATAATTGAGGTTGACTTCGTTGGAAGTAGATGAATTTTCTGCGGAGATAATCTTTAAAAAATGACATATAAGGAAAAGATACGATTTAACAAAGTGCCTCTTTATAAAACATAATAGCGAAAAGTGCCTGGTGCAGGACTATTTTTTTTTCCTCAGTCATGTACATAAATTAAGAGACTTGGTTTTGTCTAAGGCCATGTCTACACCAACTCATGCTGAAATCTGGGAACTAGGTACATGGCTTTGCACTTATATTGCCCCAAGCTCTGAAGGACTTTGCAAATTCTAGGGGCACTGTAGATGAAGCAAGGTAAGGCGTTTACTTAACATCTAATTTGGAGGGGCAATGGAAAGATTTCTAATGCTTGCCCCATTACCCAGGTAAAAAGGCAAAGGTGGGCTGTCAGAGTAAGGGGTTGGGGGGCCCAAGCAAAACCGTGCCCTCTGGACATCACAGGGCTGATATACTCAGAAACACCTGCAGTTCTTTTTGCTCACACTGAATCTGTAGTCACTTGCGTCAACGTCCTATCATGAAATGGGAAGTGGTTCATAAGCCTTCAACCCTAACTCAGAAGCTGTGGACAGTCAATGAATTCTGAGGGAGAGTCAGTCAGTTTTCTTATGGACATGGCTCCTGATAGGTCCACCATGCCCCAGTGTGTGTTTATGGATAGCACAAACTGGAATTCATGAGTTATTAAAATTAAGAAGAAAAAAGGAAAAGAAATGAAAAAAAGACAGTTGGGAGTAGGGAGGTCAGGATAGATCTGGGAGTAAGTAGTTAAGGGGAAGAAGGGCATGAAGATAATCAATTCAGTGGGTTGGAGAGATAGGCTGTTCTAGAAGACCGTGGTTCAATTCTCAGCACCCTCATGGTAGCTCACAACCAACTGCCTGGCTGGCCTCCAGTGTTATCAGGCATGCACTTAGTACAAAGACTTGCATACAGGCAAAACATCAATACTCATAAAATAAATGAATAAAATAAAAATTAAAATACATGATATGAAATTCTCCAAGAATCAATAATAAAAAAAGCCACCTCACTTGGTGACACATGCTTACAGTCTCAATGCTGGAAAGGCATAGGCAGGTGGATCCCTGGTGCACACTGGCCAGCCAGCATCGTCTAATGGGCGAGCTGCAGGCCAACAACATGCTTTGCTTAAAAGATAATGACATTCATAAGACACCCAGGGATGATGCTGGAGGTTGCACACACACACACACAAGCTATAAGAATGAATGTCTTAACTTTAATAATTTAAAGGCCTTAAGATTGTATCAACCCCAGAGATGCATGAGTTTTTTTTTTTTTTCCACATTCATCCATTCTTTTCAAAGGTGGGAGCACAGAAACAATGAGATTCCCTTCCTTCTCGAAAACTGTCCTTTTTTGTACCCCAGATGTATGTTTTGTCCTTGGGCAACGACAGGACACAGTTTGACATAGTTCAGCCCTGAGGAGAATAGCTTCTTTGTGAGTTCTTGTCAGGCCCCCTCCAGGGGAGCACACAGTGATGTGTCCATTCCTGTGATTAGCACCGGCTCGCCACCCACACTCAGGGCTTCTCTTTGTAAAGGGATCTTGTGAAATTGTGGATTCCCGTAGGCCTTCTGATAGTTTATGGTACAGACCCCATAGTAAGGACAACCATACTATGTCTGAGACAGAAATCTAGGCTCCACTGTTATTTTGGTGAAATGAAGGATTCAGGGGAAGGGGAGGGGGTGTGGCACAACTTTCCAAGCTTTCCAGAGTTTATCCCTAAACCCTGGTGAATTCTAGAACGAAACCTTTCTGCTTCGGGTTGTTCCTTCTTGGCTTAGCCTTTTAGTTTATAACTGAGGGTGTGTGTGTGTGTGTGTGTGTGTGTGTGTGTGTGTGTGTGTGTGTGTTGTATGTGTGTGTGTGTTTTGTGTGTGTGTGTGTGTGTCCAGTTGGTCTCTTTCAATACTGGAAGCCGAGGCTGGAGTCGGACACTTGCCAGAGAAGCACTCTACACTTGATCTATTCCTCTAGCCCCCTTCTACTGTCTGAAATGTTGAAATGACTTGAGAATTAGGAGCCTGCAGATGGCAAGTAAGAGCTGAGCTTACCTAAATGATCTCTGTAATAACCCTTTGCCGTGGAGTAACCTCAGCAGTTTGTGCACTTAGCTTTTTACTGTGTTCCTCTGTGAAAATTGTGACTTCTCACTAAGAGCCAGAGCGCTTGGGTCCAGCCAGGCCCTGGGCAGGTGACTGTGTGCTCTTTGCAGGAATGATGCTAAGTACATAAGTCCTTTCAACACGTGGTCCTTGCCATCAGCTAATGGTGATGGCGTTGTTACTCTTACAGATGTGATTAAATCTACAAAGGGGGGCTGGAAAGATGGCAGAGTGGCAGAGCAGTGAATCTTGCATGCAGTTCTTCTCAAGGACTTGTGTTCTGGTTACATTACATTACACACACACACACACACACACACACACACACACACACACACACACTAAAAGTCATAGAAAAAAAGTTTAAACCTAAAACCATAGCCATATTATGGTGGTGTATGTGCACCTTTAATCCCAGCACATGGGAGGCAGAAGCACACAGATCTCTGAGATCGAGGCTGCCCTGGTCAACAAGTGAGTTCCAGGAGAGCCAGGGCTACACGGAAGAACCCTGTCTTTGAAACAAGCAACCAACCAGAGAGGAACTCGTGAAGGGACCCTGCCCAGCACAGACTTGCCGCGGGACGCAGGGCACCTTCATTCCTGCCGTGTGATCCTCAGGGTCAGAGGCCCAACAGAAACACAGTTCATAGTTTGTTTGAGGCATAGTTTGCTTAGGGGAGTGGCTGAGGCCTGGGAAACGCGGCAGCTCCTGGTACCCGGCGCGATTGAGTGAGTGGCGGGAGGATGGATCGGCCTGTCTTGGTGTGGGCCTTTCCCCAGCAGCCTCCTGTTGTGACTTCACCTTACTCTTCCGTGTTTCAGGTGAGATGAGCGAGAGCCGAGCAAAGAGAGTTAGAATAAAGGAAGTGGACGGCTGGACCCTGAGGATGCTGGTCGATTATGTTTACACGGCCGAGATTCAGGTCACAGAGGAGAACGTACAGGTAAGGGCCCACACTTGGGGCCACTTGGTTCTTTCTGATCCCACCCTGCATTCCCACACAGCATGCAGTTTGTGCCAAAGTAACAAGATTCATTGTCGACATTTTATTTCTGAGAGACACTTGGGATGGTTGCGTCTTTTTAATGGTGTTTCTGAAATTCAGTGCCTTTTATATCTTTGCAGATCTGAGACACATCCTTTCTCTGAGTAATGCGTCTTCTTTGGTGACAACACTGTCATTCTCTGTAATTCCTGCTTCATGCAGCCCACAGTTTTTCTTTAGTCCTTTGAAGGATAAAGCCTACAAAGGATGTTTTTGACTACCAACATTCTTTAATTCTTTATTATTTGGGTATCCTCTTTAAATAAGTCTGGACTTCAGTCAAAACTTGATGTAGCATCTTATTTTCTGTAGAGAACAAATGTTTTATAGACTCTTGTTAAATAAACGTTTAAATGTTTTAAGTGGCATAGAAGGATGTTGCAGGCAAACAAAAAAAGGAAAGTTTCTTCTTAAACCAGCCTCTGCTTGGCTGACTGAGAATGGTCCCTCCCCATAGGCTCATATAGATGAATGCCTGCTCTCAGGTGGGTGGAACAGTTTGAAAAGATTAGAAGGGTTAGGAGGTGTGGCCTTGTTGGAGGAAGTGCATCATTGGGGTTTCAAAAATCCCAAGCCAGGCCCAGTGGCATTCTCTTAGCCTGAGGATCAGGATGTAGGTCTCAGCTACGTCTCCAGCACTGTGTCTGCCTTCATGTCATCCCCATCATGACGATAGATAGTGGACTAAACCGCTGAACCTGTGCACAAGCACCAGTTAAATGCTTTCTTCTGTAACAGTTGGCATGCTCATGATGTCTCTTCACAGCAACGGAAGAGAGACTAGCGCAGGCCCTTCTCTGTGATCTCCTCCCCCATCCATCTCTTCCTTCCTGAGAAGGATAGCTGCTCTTCTTTGATTGAGACAGGTCCTTTCAGCCCATTACCCATTCATTGATTCAAGTAAGTGAGCGCAGGACAGGCGTGCACAGAGTTGAGATTTTGAGTAATTTTTTTTTCTGTATTTGTTCGGAAACTTTGCTTTTTTTTTCCTCACTGAACAGAATGGCTTGTTCTTTTGTATGGTGTCTCATATGGTACTGGGTATGCATAATACTCCATTTTCTGGATTGCTGCAGTGAATGGGCAGCTTAATCTTTGTGTGCAAGAGTTGTACAGGCTGGACTCCTGAAGGTGGAATCGGTTGAGCAAAGAATCCATGCATCTTTTAATTCTGGGTGGCGATGCCCTGTCAACATTTAAATGATGGTATTTATTTATAGTCCTTTCAGAAGGGGTACTGTGTTTTAAGGGCAACAAAAAGAACTTAGAGCCTTTTCATAAAAGATTTAATTTATCATCAGTGTTAGTGTGAGTCTGTGCCACGAGTGTATGTTCAAGTGCTTGTGGTCCCTGGAGCTGGACTTCCAGGTGCTCGTGAGGTACTCAGCACGGGTGTCAAGAACCAAACTTTGGTTTCCCAGAAGAATAAGCAAGCACTCTTAACTGCTGAGCCGTCTCCTAAGCCCCTAGAACCAAACTCTTAAGAAACAGCTTCTGAATTCTACTTGTACAAATAAGATATGAGTTTCGGGGCTGGTGAGATGGCTCAGCAGGTAAGAGCACCGACTGCTCTCCTGAGGTCCTGAGTTCAAATCCCAGCAACCACATGGTGGCTCACAACCATCCGTAATGAGATCTGGCACCCTCTTCTGGAGTGTCTGAAGACAGCTACAGTGTACTTACGTATAATAAATAAATAAATTTTTAAAAAAAGATATGAGTTTCATGTTTTACACCTCTGAGAAGCTGAAATGTGCTTCCTCATGTTCGAGTGGAGACTGAAGAGCTGCTGTTATAGCATGTCATATGCTATCTGCTTACTGTGAAATGTCAGCTGGAGGATGCTAAGCCTCCTGGGGGCCCTTTTAACTCTCCTTTTAACTTTGCTGGAACTTTTAATTTATGAGGTAGAATGTTAGGAAAATCCACCAACAGTTTTAGAGTTGTGACTAAAGGTATTTGGATCATATGTTTAATGAACATTATCTGTCTATCATATGTCTATCATCTATCTATCATCTATCGGTCTGTATGTATGTATCTATCTATCATATGTCTATCTTCTATCTATCAATCATCTATCAGTCTGTGTATGTTTGTATGTATGTATGTATGTATGTATGTATGTATGTATGTATCTATCTATCTATCTATCTATCTGCGTGTGGGGAGCATATATGTCATAGTAAACATATAGATATCAGAGGCCAACCTTGAGCATCATTTCTTGCCTTCCACTTTGTTCAACATTATCTAAGGTTAGCTGGTCAGCAAATTTCTAGGGAGTCTCCTGTCTCTGCTGTAGGGACTCAGAGATTACAAAAGCATACGACTATACCTGGCTTTACGTGGGTTCTGGAGATTTGGACCCAAGTCTTTATGTTTACATAGCCACCACCTGACGCGCTAAGCCACCCTCCAAAGCTCACATGAGTCCTCATTTTAGTGTGAAGTACTGTGTTATGTCAGGAAATGAAAGAAGATTGCGATATGCCTTCTCAAAGCTCACATGAGTCCTCATTTTAGTGTGAAGTACTGTGTTATGTCAGGAAATGAAAGAAGATTGCGATATGCCTTCTCCTTTTAGACTCTTCTATATACTTAAGCTGTTGTTGGACTCTGGAGGTGGTGTTTTCAGTAAGAAAGTACCTGTGTTGTTGTTGTCATTGGGCTTTTTCTTTATTGGTGTGCATGATGTCATTGTACTCTATGCCTAGTAAATAGATAACAAATTTCTCTTGACACATAATGGCCACGTGGAGGGAAACTGCTAAAGATGTACAGGCCTGAGAGTCTAAACATGAGTCTAGTCCTTCCTGTCGTTTGTAGCAGTTCTTACAGTGGGAATATTGCCTGCCAGGAGTGAGGACACCTCTAAGGGTCCCTTTTAATAAATGTCATATTCCAGTCTTAATCCATTAGTCGCGGACTTTGAGGAGAGCCACTTGTCATGGTGGCTTGCCTTTCGAGTGCATTGCTCAGGTGCTACAGTACACTTAGGAGTTACACTGGGAGGCCTGGTTCCACTCCAGAAGGCTTTTCTTTAGCAGGGAAGGGTATCTCTTTATCGTAGGGGTACGCTGGCTTATAAAATCCCTAGAGCCCACTGAAAGGCTGTGTTTTGGAAGGACATTTGGAAATAAAACTCAGAAAAGCAAGCCTCCTTTTTGTAACCAGGAGTTTTCAGTGAACTCTGGAATAGGCTTTACAGATGAACATGTGCCACACTTCTCTTTACTGTGTTTTGATTGTGTCTGTCTGTCCAGTCCAGTGTGTTCTGAGGAGAGGGGCAGTGCAGTGGGGGTGTCTGGTGGCCTCAGGATGGTTACAGTGAAGGAGGAAGTGCTGCTTGGTGAGGCCGATGTGAGCACTGTGTTGTTCTAGTGAGAAGCCCAGCGTCTCTGGGCTGTGTGAAGTTTCACTGAAGACTCGCGGTGCGTTAGGACACCGGGCCTCCTGTGTTCCAGTCAGCTCCGGACAGAACGGGACTTCTTAACCCCGTTTCTCCTGACTCCTAGCTTGAGTCCCCTTTCCCACCGTCTCCTTTCTGCACACACGTAAGGCACTACGATAGCTATTTGAGGTGAAGGATGTTAACTGAGTCAGACTGAGGGAATGAGTAATTTGAAGATTCGACTCCTAAGAAGGAAGAGCCTCTTCTGTATTATATAAGCAATAGGGCTATTTCAAGTTTCCTTGATTTTGATTTTTTCCTCACTTGGTATTGCTGTGGGTTTTTTGTTTATTGGTTTTTGTTAGATATTTTAAAACTTCAGTTTGTCTGTTTTGTCTCATATATTTCAAAGTTGGCAAATAATTTGAGCTAAATGAACTTCCAGTTATTTGGATTTTTAAGGAGAAATAAAAGGGAAATACTTTTTCATCTTGCTTTAGTTTCTGCCTGCCTTCTAACTAGCTGAAATGTGCTATCACATGTCTGGTTTTGGAGATTCATTCTTTAGTGCACTTCATATTACAAATGCAGGGAATAGAGAAAACAAACCTGCGACCTGTTAGACGGCTCTTAAACATCTGCGCGTCACAGACATCTCGGAGCCCCCACACTTCTAAGGGCAGGTGCGGAAGAACATTCGGGAACTTGTGTATTCTTTCAGAAGGTCCCTGGAGGCTCTGCTCCCTCCTCGTTGCCTTAAGAACTCTCGGCAAGCCAAGCATCATGGCGATAGCTATGGCTACAGAGGATACATGGCCACGGTACTAGTGCAGCCGTTCTCAACCTTCCTACTGCTGGGGCCCTTTGATACAGTTCCTGATGTTGTGCGGGACCCCCAGCCTTAAGATGATTTTGTTACCACTTCATAACTGTAATTTTGTTACTGTTATGAATTGTAAATATCTGATATGCAAGATATCTGATAATGCAACTCACAGGTTGAGACCTGTTCCACGAGGGAGGCTAAATGACAGTGATCTGAGAAGAGATGAGAAGGAAAACCTTGCTCAGAGCGACTTCGTCAGCTTGAAGCAGACTTCCGCGAGTCTGATGCTCCTTGAAGTTTACTGTCAGCGGAGTTAAAACACAGTACAACCTGGGAAGCGGATTCCAGGCAGCGGTCATTCCTGTCCCAGGTGTACAAAGAAGCTTAAGGTGTGACATCAATCAGAAACTCCTGTACAAAGTTCATGTGACCACGCAGGTGGGCTCTCTAGCTAAAAGGCGTAGACGCTGATGTGGTCTTTGACTAGGATATCATAGAGGCCAGCAGACCATAAACTACATGTGAGTTTAACTGGGAGCTAAAGTAAAGATAATGATCTAAGAAGTGTTGGGGTTCAGCAGTCACCCACAAACCACAGAAACACCAATCTCAGTCAGACAGGGATGGTTTAGTGAATGCGCACACTAAGACTAACGATCAGGGCCAAAGCTCAGAATTTGGGGGCTGAGGTTATGGTGAGGTTATGGCCCCAAACACTTCTCAGGGCTAGCTTATAAGGGAAAAAAAAAAAGAACTCGTGCAGGTGCAGGAAGTGCTGCTGGGTGTCTGACTCAACCTATTTTGGCTAGCTAGACAAAACAGCTCTAACTGACCTTTATTCTGATTGGTCCTTGGTGGAGCTTTTGAATGTTGAATTTCTTAAGCTTAACAAACCTCAACATAGAATATAAGAGGGTGTATAGTCAGCACGACCCTGCTCTGAGCCAAGTCACTTTTCTGTGTCAGTGTCTGGCAGGCATATTACAGTAACAATATGAACTAGCTGGTAGGCATAGAACGAAATGGCTACAGCTGTGCTAGGGTGCAAGGCTCAACAGGGAGGACGCATCTAGGCTAAGCATTATAGGGAATTTTGGCCTGCCTCCATAGATATCAAAAAGGTCACCAGGTCCTAATCAATATCCACTCCCACCTTCTGGGTGGGAAACCTGGTACTTAATCTCCTCTACTGAGGAGAGCCACGCCCACCTCCCCAAGTCCCCACCCTGATGTTTACCATTGCTGGTTGGTTTCACGAGTGATCTGTTAGCATGACTTTTGTGCTTCCAACGGGGAGGGTCATAGTAAGGCCCTATCTAAAAAATTAAAAAAAAAAAAAAAGTATATGATTGTGTATATGTGATTATTAGTGCAGAAATTTTAATCAGATATATCTTCAAAAATGTATATGCTTACCTCATTTGATGGATTTAAGATATTTTTATAAAGATATTTTTATAAATTGAAAAAAAATATTGACTGGGGATATATAATCCCATTGTAGAACTCTTGCCTAGAATGTGCAAGACCCTGGATTAGATCTGGGAGTCACCAAAGGGAGAAGGACCTATCGTTATAACAGAAAAGAAGATTTCTCATATTCCAGAGTTACCAGACAAACCTATCGTTATAACAGAAAAGAAGATTTCTCATATTCCAGAGTTACCAGACACAGGTATGCACATTTTTGGGAGACTAAGACATTTCAAGGTCTTTCACCATTTCTTCCTTTGTTTAATTTGTAATTTTGTTCCATACATTTTGACTTTTCAGCTTCAGGGTATGTTTGGCTTGCTAAAAGTAGGTGTTTTTCACCTAATGTAAGTGTGAAAATCAAAAATAAAAAAGAAGTGTGAAAAACAAAGGATGATAATAAATAGTGCTGGTATAAACAAGTGCTCATTCACACACTGATGCTGTGAGCATTCAGCTACAGTCTCCATTTGTATTGGAATGCTCTCACTGGGGGTGGGGGTGGGGATTTAAAGAGCTGCCTGATAGCTTCAAATGGATGAACCTTAAGCAATTCATGAAACTTACATGTTGCACCAGCAGGAATTGTCTGGGATGAGAATATCTGATTTCTTCAAGAAATGGAGCAGAAATGAAAATGAGCATTTTTCATGAGAGCTTTAAAATCAGTTCTTGGTAATAAACACATTAATGTTCAGTGGGATCGCAATGCCGTAGAAAGGTCACCATGAAGTGCCTATTTCAGTGGTATAGACTAGATTGTATTTGAAGTACTACATATTTGTTTTACAAGGGGTCAGAAGCGGGGAGGGAAGGGGGGGGAAACAGAAGGACTCATGTCCTACCAGGTCTGTTGGCAGTTGAAACACTGAGGGAATGGAGAAATAGTTTAACACCGTTGTCTGGTTCTCTGCACCATCGAGGTGGCTCACAGCTTATGGCTGTCTGTCTACAACTCTAGTTCCAGGGCGTCTGATAGGCACCAGGTAGGCCTGTGGTGCACACATACACATGCCAGCAAGCACGCAAAGTGAAAATAAATCTTTAAAAATATTTTTAAAATATTTTAAGTAAGTTGCTTAAATCAATAAAAGGCCATTAAAGTCAAGACATCATTAAAACACATGTTGATCAGATATTTTATTTTAAGGAAAGTGTGTAGATAAAAGATTGAATATCAGTCTTTTTTTTTTTTTTAAACAAAATAAAACAAAACAAAAACAACAACAACAAAAAAAACCTAAATGTGATCACCAGATTGGAGACCTCCATGTTTTGCTGCATAGCCACAGCAGAAACAGCATTAACTGTAATTTTCCAGCTTAAATATTTTCTTTACTCTTGAGAATTCCTCTCATGTACACAATGAAAATGATCATATCTGTTCTCACCCCCTGCCTCTAAGTCCGCTCCTATCCCCTCAGTGCAGCCTCCTCCTGACTTCAGTCTCTTGTAGTCAGTGTAAGAACTGGAGTGTTTACAAGCTCAGCGCAGTCATGAGTTACTCAGTTCCTGTGCTTGGGCATCTGATTCGATTATTTTCTTCATCCTCACATGTCGAGCCAGTCACTCTGAGTCAGTCAAGATGGTTTTTGTAGAAACTGTGTTTTTTACGTTAACATATCTCTTGATTATATGTATACATTTAAATTATGTTACTTCAGTTGTTGTAAACAGGGGAGCAAACCCAACAGGTATGAGCTGGCAAAGTGCAGCTTAGCTGGAGGAACAGAAGTGTTTAACCATGTACCGGGTACGCTTTATTGAGGGCCTGGAAAGTCTTGGTTAGTCGGTGAATAGATCTTGACCTTTGGTAAGGGTGCTTTTGTTCTGTAAGTTTCTTATATGCATAGACATTGAAATAGAATTCTCATTAGGTGGATGTTTGTTTTAATAATGAACTGTTATTTTTTGAGACAGAATCATATTATGTAGCCTTTGCTGTCCTTAAAACTCATAGAGATCCACCTGAGTCTTCCCTTCTGAGAGCTAGAAAGGAAAGACATGCTTCTCCAAACCCAGCCATTAAAAATGGACATTTAAGACACCTCTGTTAAAGGCCGGAGAGGTGGCTCAGAGGTTAGGAGCACTGACTGTTCCTTCAGAGGACTGGGTTCTGTTCCTGACACCCACGTGGCAGCTAAAACCATCTGTAACTCCAGTCCTGGGGGATCTGACACTTTCTTCTGGCCTCCACGGGCACTGCCCACACATGGTGCACAGGCATATGTGCACACAAAACACCCGTACACATATGTTACTTTTTTTAATCCTAAACATTTTAAACGGGAACAAAACCCCCAGTCATTTTAGCAGACATTGGTGGATATGCTAAGCACACTGGAGCTACGAAAAGTGAGCACAGAACTGACGTAGCAGTGCTTCATTCCCTTCATGGGATTTAACTGTCCTGTGGCCAGCTTCCTTAACTTTCTGGGCCTGATTTTTGGGGGGATAGTGCTATTCTTCTCACTGTAAGAGCTTGTGAGACTTGTTGGATGACCTGTTTATGCAGATAGGAGACTAGTAAAAATCTGGTAAGATGAGCCGAGACAGAAGTGACTAGGGGAGGAGTTGGAGCGCTGACTCAGGGGACTTGTGTTTACACTTCCGACAACATGTAGTCTAAAGCTAAAATAAGGAGGAACTGGCAAATTCAATCTTGAACGACATATTGCAGGTGGCATGGTATTATGAGTCTTGTGGTAATGATGATAATAGTGTTAGGAATCTTGTGATAATGATGATGGTAGAAAAAGTGGTGTGGTGATGGTGGTGGTGATGTGTGGATGGTGGAAGTGGTGGTGATGGTTGTGGTGTGGTGGTGATGGTGGTGGTGATGGTGGTGGTGATGGTGATGATGGTGGTGATGGTGGTGGTGATGGTGGTGGTGGTGGTGATGATGGTGGTGGTGGTGGATGATGATTGAAATGGCAGTGGGGACGATTTTGGTGGTGGAGGAGGTGTTATTGATGATGATGATGATGATGATGATGATGGTGATGGAGGTAATACTGATAATGGTGTTGCTAGAGGAGGTGATGTTTGTGATGGTGATGGAGTGATATTGCTAATAGTGTTGGTGGTGATAGGGAAGGTGATATTGATCATGGTGTTAGTAGAGGAGGTGGTATTGATGATGATGGTGATACTGGAGATTGTGTTGGTAGTGATAGAAAAGACTATGATGATGGTAATGATGATGATAGTGATAATGGTGCTGCTGGTGGGGCCCTTAGTTGTAATGGTAGAAATGGAAGTGGTAGTTGAGGAGGTGAACATGGCGGTAGTAACGGTGGAGGCGGTGGTGACGGTAGAAATGGTGGTGGATGTGGAAATGGGGATCTGGTGACATGATTATACCCCTCAGGCAGATGGTAGTTTCTGCTCCTTGATGGGGTACTGTTGTGTGAATATGGCTTTAGTCTTATAGTGTCTATATTCTAGTTTATCTATAAAGAAGTTTGGTTAAGGGTTAGGTGATTTCCATGAAAAGTCAAGTATGTTCTGAATGTGAAGTGCCTATGCCTATAGGGGCATGGAGATCAAGCCCAAGATCTGGGATGTAGCATGTGAGGCTTTGGCATAGTAAGCATAGTGTCTTAGGGAAGCACGCTCATGCGTAGACAGCTGGGTTCATGACAGACCGGACTGTACACATTGGACTTTAGTTAACTTGGCAATCTTGGGGAGAATGGGTTGCTGGCTAAATAGGACTTCAGTTCCCTGGAAGACATGAGGGTTTTAGGATTTGAATGTGGCCAGGCAGGTTATCTGTTGGGTTAGGGTTGGTAACTAACACTGTCCCCTGCACATGGCTTGCACCTTGCCTTTCTGAAGTTTGAGCTGTTGACCTTGCACATTGGTTTTTCCACTGCCACTATTGATTTGATGAATCCCAGTTTTCAGTTGATCACTAATTAAATATTTTTGGAGTATTTGTTCTGTGCTGAGCAGTTTTCTTTCCACGGACAACTCAGTGTCAGACAGGGAGACAAGGGCTAGAAAGACTTTATGTTGTAGAGGAGGGGAGGGGGCAAGGCAAACAATAAGCTCTCAGATGAAGCAGGTAGTTTTTACATTACTACAGAGCTCTGAGGAAGGCTCGCTTGAACCAGAAGCAGAGTCAAGAGAAGTAAGGAGTTACGCCGAGGTGAGAGTAGAGACTATCTCCAGCAGAAGGAACGTCAAGTACAGTGATGCATGCTGGGAGGGAGTTTGTAGGTTTGAGGCTCAAGAAGTAAAAGGTGATTAACTTTTTGTTTGTTTTGTTTGCTTGTTTATTTTGTGTTTTTTGGGGGGGGGGGCAGTCTTTCTACATAGCTGTTGGCTGTCTCAGAACTCACTGTATAAACCAGGCTGGCTTCTACCTCTGAGTGTTGGGATTAAAGGTGCATGCCACCATGCCCAACATAAGGAGATTATTGCTTGAGGAGAATATATTATAGAAAGAGTGGAGAAAGATGATACTGGAAAGGAAAACTGATCCAGGTGAAGTGATTATGCCTTAGTGAGGAGGGAGGACTTGCTTCATTTGTAGAATGTTAGACATTACTGCCTTCTTTCAGTTGTTACATGGAAGATAGATTGTAGATGTCTACGTAAAAGTTGGGAGGTGATTTATTTTTATTTTCTAAAATGTATTTATTTTTACTTATGTATTTAAGCATTTGTTTTTTTTTTTTTTTTTTTTTTTTTTTTTTTTTTTTTTTTAAGGTTTTTTTTCAAATTCTAAAGGATATTTCCTGAGAATTTTATGTTTTGTTGGAATATAATTCTAAACTAATTTGTACCA
>NC_034608.1:79624047-79674230 GCF_900095145.1 Mus pahari | reverse complement strand
CTTGGTAGACCAGGCTGGCCTCGAACTCAGAAATCCGCCTGCCTCTGCCTCCCGAGTGCTGGGATTAAAGGCCTGCGCCACCAGGCCCGGCTGTATTTAAGCATTTGTATGCGTGTATGTTGTATTTAAGCATTTGTATGCGTGTATGTCTGTGTACTACATGCATGCCTGGTGCCCAGGGAGGTCAGAAGAGAGTATTTGGACACCCTCTAGAGTTATGGACGGTTGTAGTTCACCATGTGGCAAGAGTCCCACCTCCAGCTCAGGAGATCATTTAAATATCTGCTGAGGTAGGCCAACTGAAAGAAGAGGACTCCACACAAAGTGCTGAATCAGGGTTAGATTTGGGAGATGCTTAGAGGTAGGGCCAATGCTATTGGTGTTTGCCTCGAGGTTGATAAAGATTTACCAGGAATAGTGTGGCAGTGGAGCAGACCATCAGATGGTGAGGTAATGGGATGGGGGTACATTTTGGGGTAGTGGAAACTGGAGGTAGTATTTTTGGTAATGTTCAGTTTGACTGCTGAAGTGTTGTTGAGTGGTGTCGATCAGGGATTGATCCTGTGCTGGGAAGGGACCGTATTTCACAGATTGAACTCCCAGGTGCTGTGCAAGTCACTGCATAGAGAGTGGAAGAACAGAAAAGAATCAGAGACAACCAGCGGCCGGCCATCTGGATGTTCTGTAGTCTGTGTGAACAGGTGCGTAACCAGATAGGTAGGGAAGGTAGGTGCCTGCTGGCTTTAGAGAAGCGAGTCCTCTGAGGAGGGGCGCGGGGTGTTTGTTACAGGCCAGGAGCTTGGAGAGTGAACTGATGTCGAGTGGGGTAGCATGCCCAGGGTGAGTGTTATTACTGGGCAGTTTAGCTTGCACAGTCTCAGTTTATGCTGATTCTCTGGTGTCTTGTCTGATTAGTGCTTACTGTACTCAGAATGTCCTGGGGGGGCAGGGATGGTGAACAACAGGGTCATACTAGTCGAGAATGGCCCTGAAAAGCTCGTTGGATGTGGTGTTAAGAATGAGAACTTGATTGCAGTGGGTGGAGGAGCTTTCGGAGGTCACAGGCTGCTCAGTTAAAGTGTTTTGCTCCAGAATCCAAGAGAAATGTGCCGATCGAAGGGACGAGGAGCGTAATGGAGAGGGTGTTTCTTAATGTCAGTGTTGTAGAGCAAGTTTCTGTGACAGTCAGAGTGACCTGTAGAGAAGCAGAGGGTGGTGAAAACAGGAGAAAGAGAGAGTGGGGAAAGGGAGCAATTGGACTTACAAAGCTAATAAAAGCCAAGATCTGAAACAAAGAACATGGCTTATCTGGGATGGGACAGGGAAAGTTGTTCCACCGTTGAACCAGAGGGAATACAGACATGCTCATAGGTTTAAGAAGGTTAGTGGCTTGGAGGGTGGTTAGATCCACGGGCTGTCAGCCTGCCCGAGTTTATGAAGATGGGGGTGGTGGGAAGTTACTAGCCCAGGTAAAGACAGGAAAGTGACAGTGACTAGCAATGCTAAGTCATCATCGTGGAAAGGACAGAGGTGAATTTGCTTACGAAGCACAGTAAGTAGAGATGCCATGTTGAGAGCTCACTGGAGATTTGCAGTCATAATGATCAGCTAGAACAGTGGTGTGATTTGCTTAAGTTACAGTCAGCTGTTTCCGTGTAGAGATGGTGCTTGTAGTTATTGCCATACAATGCGGCAGAAGAAAGCACCAGCAGATTGACAGGTTTGAGTCACCGAGGCTGGACTGAGTGATTAGACACGTCCCATGTTTCTGCCATTCTTCCAGATTACTGCAGAAGGAGCTAGATAATGGAGAGAAAATTGAGAGAAACAGGGAGGACTTGGTTGTGCCATCTCCAGTTGCAGTGGGCCGCTTTAGAAATGTTATTTGATTGTGTTTCACTCTGTCTGGATCTGTATACCTTCAGACCCCGTCAGAGGCTGTGTTGTAGAGGAGAATCGTGATTTAGGTTTTACAAAACCCATTGGTAGATGAGTAGCGTGACTTATTGTTGGGAACAAAAAATAAAGGGGGGGTCCTGGGGTGCCCCGGGAAAAGTCGGGGAGGAAAAGGGACCTAACGTCCAGCCAGAGTTCCTGTGCTCTGGGCAGGCGGACTTAGGCCTTTGGGAGGGCTGCCAGGCGCTTTCCTCTCAGCCCCAGGTGGGCATTGCCTCCTACCCACTCAGTGGGGGGTGGAGAAGGGGCAGCCCCTGACCTGGGAACCCCAGGGCCACACCCTGTAGCCCTGGGGTTATAGGAGAGAGAGAGAGATGAGGGAAAGAAGTTCCCAATACTGACCAGAGTGCGCAGCGGGTCTTGATGGAGCAGAGCAGAGACTCTATGGTTTAAGAGCTTTATTATAGAAATCCAGGGAGAAAGAGAGAAGGGAGGGAAGGAGGGAGAGAGGGAGGGGGAGAGAGAGAGAGAGAGAGAGAGAGAGAGAGAGAGAGAGAGAGAGAGAGAGAGAGAGAGAGAGAGAGAAGAGAAGACAAAGAGAAAGGGAAGAGGAGAGAGAAGTGTGAGAAGTGAGAGGACAAAGGAGAGAGAAGTGTGAGAAGTGAGAGGACAAAGGAGTGAGAGTAAGAGAGCAAGGTAGGGACTGAACACCCCTTTTATGGTCTTCACTGTTGCTAGCTAACTGGGGAGGAGTTTAGCCTGAAGGTCAGAAGCTTGGGCCATTGCTTACATGACCACTGACCATGCTTCTCTTGTGGGGATTGTGGGAGGTGGTAACTTAGGCAGGAGCCAGAGTTCCAGGAGAATGAGGGAACGCCTACTGTGTAGTGAGGGTGAATTATGAATTATGACCATCGGGGTTCAGACCTCAGCTCGACTGGATACCAGCCTGCAATTCCCCACAATTTATGTCATGGATAATCCTACAAGAGCATGATAGGATGTGAGATTCAAGGAAACTGGGTATAGGAGGAAGGAAATACTGATGGGGATTAACAGCTGCCTGTCATGCAGCACTCCTGTCTTTTATGTGTGGATGGTAACCAATTAGCGAGAGAATTTCAGTAAGTCACTGTAAGAAACCAAGTTCTAGTCACCTCAGAAGACTATCTCAAGTCTATTAAGTAGATTGGGAAATAGGTTCTAGAAAGTTTCCATGTTCCATGAAACTTTTGAGTTGTAAATTGTAATGTAAAAGTCTTATGAGGAGTATGGGCTTATCTGGGGTATAAGAAGAAAACTTTAATAAATAGTAGTATGTCCATGGCTGAAGTTTTGCTAACTCTGCATAAACACATTGTTCTTTAGGTTTATTTTCTGTTAACTTTTTATTAAATCCCAGACTCCATTACTGTATTATTGTTTATGGTGTGTATGTGTGTATGTGTATATGTGTGAGCACGCATGTGTATATGTGTGAGCATGCATGTGTATATGTGTGAGTGTGCATGTGGGATTTGTAGATGTAGATTGCTAACTCTACCAGCTATGGTAGATCACTAAGGTAGTGATTTTCAACTAGGGGGCCCTGGGATTTTGAGCTCTTCTGATATTCCTTGTGGAGATTTAAGAATGTGGAGATTTAAACTATTAAAAACACCATAAAAATTGTTATGGGCTGGCCTCCCCCTTACTTATGCTGAGGATTGAACCCTGAGCCTCAGGAGCATATTAGGCAAGCACTTAGGATTGAACTGTGATTCCAACCCCTTGGTTATGTTTTGTGCTTACTGAGAAGTCCCTTTCCAGGTCTGCTCCCCTACCAGGACCCTTTGGTCATCTCAATAGGATGACCTTCCTTCCTCCACAGTAGGGTTAAGTTTAGAAGTTGCTCAAGTGCTACGGGAGTGGAAATTCAGTAGGAGACTTAGCTTCTAGGTGAACAAGAGCATCTACTGAGCAGTTTTATTTAGTGTCCTTAGTGGCCTCTTAGGTGGGGATAATGCTGCGTGTTTAAATGACAGTTGAGCAACTCAGAAAATAATAATAAACCCTTAGAGCGGCTCTCTGTGAGAAAACTCCATCAGCCAATGGACCCCGGCTAATTATCATATGATCATTTACTGCTTAAGTCCTGAATTACCATTAGCTCCAAGGGTAGATTCGAGTAGGGCATTAACCTTTCTGTCTCCTCAGCCATTAAGGAAGCCAGTAATGTCTTGCCACATCACCCCAGTACTGTAAAACACACTCGTTAAAGCTTGCAAAAATATTCAAAAAGCTTTATGACTGTTGAGCAGAAATAAATGGCCGTCAATAAAAAGACAAGACTGAGGAAGATGAGGAACTCATTGCGAGTGCCTGGCATCACTGGGTGGTAAACGGCCTTTTTGACACCTTATATTCTGAATAAGTTATTGATTTTGTTGCATTTATTGTTGTTGTTCTTGTTAATTTGCTGTACAAGTATTTCCAAACAGTGAGTCTTTTTGAGTTTGACTTAGTGTTGAGATAAAACTCTTGAGTGGTTGCTGTACCAGGATGTATATTTGATTTATAACAACCTATTCCTTTGATTTGGCACATAATGACTGGAGAAAAAGTAATATTTCTCCCAGCACAGCGTGTGGAGGGCTATTGCCTTCTCCTTATGTTCTGTTTTACTGTGTGACAGAAAATACATCCCTTGTTGGATGATGTGCCTAGAGAGTATAATTGAAAACTTGAAAGAAAAAAAAAATCATACATAAAAATCCCTTGGAAGAAACCCTCAGAGCTAATGTTTGCTGATAGTCAACTGTTACAGCTGCTCATCAATGAGGTTGTGTCATTGATATGGGTTACCTGATATTCAGTAATCTCCTACCATATTTTATCCATTCTATCAAGATGACGCAATGTAGTTTTAGTATTCTCCAAAGGCAGAAAAGCTTAAATTATTTATAATTAAGTTGTTCTGATGTTGTGTCTTACTCTGTGGAAGTTTGATGCGGGTTGAATGTTTGTGCAGCTGGAGCATGCTTTTTCCTGTCAATCCAGGGAAGTTGGGTTTGCTCTGGAAAGGCTGTTGTCATGGGCTAGTTGGAGGAATTTGCAGCTTTAGCATAACAATGTCTTAGAGAACTTGGTGGGTTTAAGCCTTGCTGTATGCTAGGTGTTTGGAGCCCAGATGGGTATTCTGGAAGCTTTGGTAATTAACTTTCTTGTGGCTTTGTGTCTTTAAAGCACACAATCTTTCAAGTTGTCCACGTGGCTGAATCATTATGAGACTGATGTTTTCAATAGCTTCATGTGGTACATAGAAGACATTTGTCTCAGGGGACAAAAGTGGCTTTAACCTGATTAAGACATTGCAACAATATAACAAAATTGCAAAAACGATAACAATCTCATAGTCATTTGTTCAGTAATGAAAATATAGCAGTAAAGATCCTCAGCAGACAGAGCCTTTCATGGCCTTTGATGCTGGCTTCGTGTTGTCTAGGGATGGAGCCTGTGTATAGCCACATTTGCACTAATGTAGGTGCCTTTACCCACACTTTGTCTCTCCAAACAGGCTTGGTGGAACTGGCATATTAAGTTTGAGATTGAACAAATTTTTGTAAAGCCTGGCATTGTTGCTGTACACATTTTAAAACTAGTCTGACCTTTCAAATCTTGATGTTTTAGACCCATTGGGAAGAAGTTAAAGAGAATTCCTATGTTTTAGATAATCTATTTGATTCTGGAATCTGGATTGTGGAAACCTGAATACATCACTAACATGTATTTATGATGTTAGTAGTCTAGGGTGTGTGTGTGTGTGTGTGTGTGTGTGTAGTATATCTGCATGTGGTATGTGTAGAGGTCAGAGGTTGACACTGAGGTCTTCCTTTATGGCTGTTTATAGAATAGGGTTTCTTATTGAACCTGGTGTTCACCAATTGGCCAGACTGCCCTAAGATCTTTCTACCTCTACTTCCCAATGCTGAGATCATCGGTGTATACCCAGCTCATCATTGTGGGTGCTGTGGATCTGAATTCAGCTCTTCATGTTTGCACAGTAAGCATTTTACCCAGCGAGTCATCTTTCCAACCCCAATTAGTGTTTTAAATGATGTTTGTGAATACTAGGGTGAAAATTTTGTTACATAACTACATTTGATGTTTTTGTTTTGATTTATTTTTAAATTTTGGATTCTACCGGTCAGGGCCACTATTTTCCAATAAAAATAAATCGGATAGTATGGCTTATGAATGCCACCCTTTAACTTCTGGCTAATCTCCAGTGTGTACTTTCTCTTTTGTTTTTTAATGGTGATGAAGGGCCTACTGTATGCAGCTATACCACTGAGTGACCTCCTCCTATCTTAGTGTGGATTTTAAGGGCTAATGGTCCTTCCCTTAGTGAGGTATGATTCAGAGTTTAACTATATAGAATTTTAGTAAGTACGGATACTTATGACCCATGGTGACACTGAGATATTGAACATGCAGAACCTCGGGCATCTTTCCAATTAAAGGTCCCACCTGCTCCCAGTCCACAGATAGGATTTCTGTGAGAGTAGTTTTAGCTGCTTTGAACTTTGTGTAAGCAGAAGCATCCAGGATGTGGTTGATGGGGGTGGAGGGCTGTGGAGGGTGTGGGTATGTGTGCCTTCTAACCCACACTGGAGAGTTTGTGAGCTTCATTTAGGTGGTTTTTCCACAATCTATTTCTTCTCTCCTGCTAAGTGAATCTTTATATGTATCTACTATGATATGGTGTGTTAATAAGCGCGCATGTTACCAGCTTGGGGTGTTATAAAAAGACCTAAAGAGCCATGATGGGCCACGCTGAGCTCAACAAATGCCTGCGGTAAATCCTGTGTTAGGGTCAGCCCAGCTTTCAGTAAGATGGGTGGATTTAATTTCCTATAAAGTATAGTCTTATTGATATTTTCCCCTTAGGTGCTTTGCTATGTATCTTTCTTTCTATTTTTTTCTAGCAATAATTTAATCTTACTGTTTTGATTTGATGCCTCACATTAGCTTTGAGATACAAAGTTGGGAGGTGGTTGTCTGAATATTTAATGTAGAGGGAGTTTGGAGGACAGAGGTAATTTCTCACGAAAAACAACATGCAGCTGTCACGTAGCTATTTCTCTTCCTTTTTAAAAAATGTGTGTGTGTGAGAGAGAGACAGAGACAGAGAGAGACAGAGACAGAGAGACAGTCCGGGTGGAAGCACTGGAGCATGAATGTGGAGGACAACAGACTACCTCCTGTCGGCCTTAGGAACACCATCTGTCTCCTCTGTGAGACAAGTTGTCTCACTGGCCTGGAGCTCATCAGTTAGAATAGACAGGCCAGGAGAGCTGGCTGCTGAGTCCCAGGCATCCCCCTGTCTCAGCCTGCCCATCAGCTCTGGGATAAAGAGAGTGTGTACTGAGCCTGGCATTCTTTGTTTGTTTGTTTGGCTCTTTTAAGACACGATCTCTCTATGTAGTCCTGACTGTCCTGGAACTTACTATGTAGGTCAGGCTGACCAGAGATCCACCTGTCTCTGCCTCCTGAGTGCAGACCTTAAAAGCATGCCGGGCAATGGTGGCACTCGGGAGGCAGAGGCAGGCGGATTTCTGAGTTCGAGGTCAGCCTGGTCTACAGAGTGAGTTCCAGAACAGCCAGGGCTACACAGAGAAACCCTGTCTCAAAAAACCAAAAATAAATAAATAAATAAATAAAAAACAATAATAATAAAAATAAAAAAGTGTGTACCACCACTCCTGGCTCTGGCATTTTGATGTGGGTTCTGGGGAATGAACTCAGCCCTGATGTTTACCAGGCAAGAACTTTACCAGCCCTGAAAATAGTTCTTCAAGGGTTAAGATTCTATGTGCATATCTATGTACCTGTTTTGAGTTAGTGTTGTTTTTAAGGATATCAAACAACAAAAAAAGATTAGCCCTCTCTAAAACTTACAATGTGAGTCCCATTAGAAAAAAAACTGTGTGATTTAGAAAGGAGATGAAGCCAGGCATGGTGCTGCAGGTTTGCAGGAGCACTCAGAGGGCATGGCTAGGCAGGTCCCTGAGTAGGAGGCCAGCCTGGGTTTATACACATTGAGTTCTAGGCAATCTAGGACGACATGTGGAACTCAGGTGTTCCAAAAAGAAAAAAAGAAAAAAAAAAAAAAAAGGAAGAGGAGGAGGAAGGCGGGGAGGGGGAAGAGAGGGGGAGGGCGGAAGGGAGAAGGAAGAGAGTGCAGGTGTTGGAGAAAGGTCAAGGAGAAGGGGAAGAGAAGGGAGATCAGGAAGAGAAGAGGGCAAATGTCCCCAAGGAACTCTCTGAGTGACTTCCCCCCCCGTGTAGAGTGATTGCCACAGAGCGAGGCCTCGGAGATAAATTATTCTGACAATTACATTTGGCATTTAATTTGGCAGTTGTTACCCACAGCTGTAAAGGTGCCAGTGCTCCACCTTTGAGAGGTAAGGGCGTCCTTAGTTCTTCATCTGAAGACAGCGCTACCAGAGCCCTTTGAGTAACTTGAACATGCCTTTTAAGACTTTAATATTTAAAAGGCAACTTTTGAGGTCTCCGGAGGGTACATACTGCTTTCTACTTCCCATCTTAGACACCGAATTGGTTCTTCAGCTTGCCAGTCTCGTTTAACCGGTCTCGTGGTGTTGGTGTATTGGTGACAGGCTGGCTTTGAACTCTCTGTGTAGTTTAAGATAACCTTTAATCTCTCACCCTCCGGCCCCTCTCCCTAAGTGATGTGCACCACCTCACCCAGTTTTATGTGGTGCTGGGATCAAACTGCAAGCCTTTATGCACAGCTACATTTAAAGCCCTAAGTTATGCTCTTGGAAAGGGGGATAGGAACTTAGTGGTAGTCTAGTTTTTAGTCATTTGAGACATTCTAAACGTATGGAAAGGAAGACCTTTGAAGGATCTGATGCAGACACAGAAGGCAGATTTGATTGTGGGGGCTCACAGCTGTGTTCCCAGTGTGCTGGAAGCAGAGGCCAGAGGCAGAGGCTCAGTGCAGGCAGACAGCATGACCCTGGCTCAAAAACAAAAGCAATACAAACAAACAAACGGAAGCAAGGCACGTGTAACTTTAGAGGCCTTTTCAGTATGTGTTTCCAGTAAGACCTTGGACTGTTGTTTCTCAGGCTGTCAAACACGTGGTCCTCCTGTTTCAGCTCCTGAGCGATAGGGTGATCAATATTTATATTTTCTCGTTCGTAGTGACAACGTATGAAGGCAGCACTAATGTCAGTGAGACAAAAGTACAGCAATTTCCAGAAGGGATAATAGGATAAAAGACTTGTTTTACAGCAAGAGGCTGCCTGGGTTCCATATCTCAGCCACTTGATCAAGAACAGACTGCATTGAGTTTTTACAACATCCTGGATAGCAGAATGTTTTACAAATGAGAAAACTGTGGCATGGGAGGACTTAGGTTTTCCAGGACCACATAGCTGCTGTGGAATGATTCTAGATTCAAGGCCAAAGTGCTCTGGGTAAACTGGCATGGCGTCCGTTCTGCTTTCTTCTCAGTTCACGCTACTGAAGCTTTTAGGGGCACCATGACAATCTGGTGTTAATATCTACACCTCTTCACTCCCAGCCTCAGTCTTTCCATGGCTGTGGAGTTTGGGGTTTGAAGACCTCTTGAAAGGTCGTAGTATTGGGGTGAAGGGAGAGCTGTACGTGTCCCCACTGAATCGATGGAAGACAATAAAATAATGCAATCCCTGTTAGCATTGGAGCTCCAGGGTGGCTGGGGGTTTGTCTCTTCATTTCTGTATCTCTAGGATCTAGATTACAAATTAGTACAGAGGTGGGTATCCATTAGGAATTTGTTAAATGAATAATAAGTCATTATTAAATGAATAAATGCTCAGAGTTCTTGAGAGTGAATGGAAGTTAATCCACTAAGTTATCTTTACCATGTGAAATGGAAGAAGTCTGAACTGAAGGATCCCCTAGTCCCAGGCTATGACCCTGGGCAGGACTCCTGCCCAGTAGAACCCTGCAGAGTGTCAGAAGGTGGGACAGGAGAAGGAGCCTGGCTAGAGGCTGTGGTGGGAGGGGGCTTGCTACTAACAAATTAATTATGGGTAATGATGGGTTTCCTTTTAAGAATATATGATCAGAAGAGAAAGTCTAAATGACATGAAACAGTCTCATTTTGTGAATTGAGATCCTGTGCTTCTTTGTCATGAGATTGAATCCCCTGTTCCAGAAAACAGAAAAGCCTTGGATTAGAGACAGTGTTAGTGAGCATGGGCCAGGCTCTGTGTAAAGTGGTGGATATGTTTTCAGCAATGCTGAGAGCAAGGTAGTTGTTGTCCGCATTGTATGTTTGGGCCACTATCAGGGAAGCCTTAGGTTGCAAATGATGAAAATAGCTGCTATGAAAAGGATACTTGGGGAGGGGGAGGTTCACACCGTCTGAATACTGCTCGGCCACTCAGGTTTTCTTCCCAGCTCCTGATTATACCACCGGGAAGTCCACCAGCCACTGGCATATTCTGTGAAAGAGTCTGTCTCTCTTAAAACTTTAAATGACTCTGGCAAAACTTGGTCTGGAGGTGTTTGTAATATTAGCTTTGACGTGAACTAGTTGAAAAAGAGTTTTGGACCCTGCTCCTGGTAAATATCTCAAGTGATGGAGCTTGAGTAAGGGCGTATTGGACGGAGGGAGTCAGGGTAGGTGCGTCTAGGGGTGGCAAGTTATGCGTGGGTGCTTAGAGGGGAGGGCTGCTTTCTGGTTGCCAGGCTGCAGTTTTGAGAGGAGGAAGTGTGACTAAGATGCTGGCAGGGTGCCAGAGACAAACACTTCCTGTTTGTAAGCTGCAAGGTGGGTGTAGTCCTGCATCCCCCAGAGAGGCAGGACAAGCTTCCTGTTTCTTTCCTGTACCCACTGAGTTCTCCACAGCCAGGTGGTGGTGCTGCTCAGTGGTGCTGCGCCTTAGAACCATCCTGAGTCTGTAAATGAGCAGCGAGTTGAGAAAACAGCCTCGTAGAGTATTACTTATAGTCTGGGAGCTGGGTGCTGCTGAAAAGCGCTGATTTTCACTTTACAGTGAGGTCTTTTTAATGTGTGTGAGTGTGTGTGTGTGTGTGAGTGTGTGTGTGTGAGTGTGTGTGTGTGTGTGTGTGTGTATCCATGTATGTATATCTCTGAGCACGTGTATAGAAATCAAAACTCACCATGTTGTGTGTCATTTTTCTTCTGATTTATTTATCTAGTTGTTTATTTGAGACAGTCTTTCACTGACTCTTGAGCTCACCAACTCAACTAAACTAGCCAACAAACTCTAGGAGACGCCCGTCCCTGCCTCCCCAGGGCTGAGATGAGAGGTGCATGTCACTGCTCTTGGCTTTAGTTTGTTTGTTTGTCTTTTAAATTGTGGGCTCTAGGGAATTAAACTCAAGTCCTCATGAAAATTCTTTGTCCACTGAGTTATTTTTCTAAATACTCACAATGAGAGTCTCACAACATCTTCACGTGTGGTGATAATGTCATCTCTCTGTGCATGCCCTTGGGCAGCTATTTCCTTGTTTGCGTCCAGGTTGTTGTTTCTGAGATAAACATATAAGTGTTGGCATATTAATAAAAGCCTACACTTTGGTAGTACATTTGTGAGTTTACAGTGGCTGAGCTGAGCTGTCAATTTCACGTTCATGTTTCTTAGGTATTGGACTATAGCTATATCTAAAACTCTATCAATCATATAGATACTATATAAATATATTACATATGTATGGTATATAGATACTATATAAAAGGTACCCAGAACATTTTGTAATCTCTTCTTCATTAGCAGACTGCCAATGGCTAAGGATCTAAAAGACATACTATATAAATTATTTACCCCATGGAGCGAATGCCCAAGCTGAAAATACACTACAGAGTCTAATAGTCCGCCAGAAGTGTGCTTGTCTGAGCAAAGCATTGCGCGTGTAATTTGGATTGTCAGTGTGAGCTGGGCTGAAAGCATCTTAGTTTAAAGTGTGCGGCTGGGGAAAGTGGCAGAGGGATGCTCAGTGTTCCGCTCCGGCTTCCTTGTCCAGCCTTCTCCTTGTCTTTGCTAATCAGTGCTCCCCTGCCCACCATGCTCCTTATTCATTATGGAATGCTTCTCCTGGAGTATAGGCAGCTATAGCCTTTAATTTGTCTTGCTGTGTTTGAAATTAGCATATCTAAGTGAAAAAAAGTTATTTCTCAAATGATAGCATTGTAAGTTAGGCTTATTTAATTAGCTACCATGATCTTCTACTTCATCCTTCTCCAAACATGCTGCTGATTGCAAGAGCACCTGAGAGAAAGAGGGTCCTCTACAGAACCCTGCCTGTGGTGGTCTGAGAAAAAAATGCCTCCCACAGGCCCATTAGGAGGTGTGACCTTGGGGAAGGTGGAGCTTTGTTAGAGGAGGAGTGTGACTCCCTGGTGAGCTCAAGCCTTCCTGATGCCTGCCAATCCAGACGTAGAACTCTCAGTTCCAGGGCTGGTGAGTTGGCTCAGTGGGTAAAGGTCTGGAGTTTAAGTCCCAGCAACCACATGGTGGCTCACAACCATCTGTAACAAGATCTGATGCCCTCTTCTGGAGTGTCTGAAGACAGCTATAGTGTACTTACATATAATAAATAAATAAATAAATCTTTAAAAAAAAATTATTTAAAAAAAAAAAAAAAAGAGCTCTCAGCTCCTTCTCCAGCACCTGCATGCCGCCTTGTTTCTCACCATGATAATCGGCTAACCCTCTGAAATTGTAAGCCAGTCCCTGTTAAATGTTTTCTTTTACAAGAGTTGCAGTGGTGATGGCATCCCTTTATAGCAATAGAAATGCTAAGACACTGTCCTGTGATGGAAAGCCAAAGAGGGCAGTCTGGTGAGGGTGTGGCCAAAGTTCCCCCTGGGGAAGTGCACTTCACCAGGCCTCCCAGCACTCACTGCTTGTTGGCTGGAGTTCTCAAGGTAGAGAAAGGCATTCGTTCCTTCACTTGCTTCTCTGCCTTTTAAAAAATAATACATGACCATTCAAATGCATAGCTATTAGAACAGGAAGAAAACTTTACAAATAAATAGAACACTTTTATACTGCCACTAACTGGAGATAGTCTCCAAAAATAGTTGTGGTAATTCCTTCTAGACCCATCTTTGTGTTTACACACACACACACACACACACACACACGGAGGGAAAAGGCGGGACCCAGAGAAATAGCTCCGTGGCTAAGCATTTGTTGCTTTTCCAGAGGGTACAAGTTCAATTCCCAGTGCTGGTGTACTGTGGCTAACACCCTCTTCTGGTGTCTGCCCACCTGCAGGTACACTTGCATACCCTGTATACCCACATGTAGGCATGCACATACACATAATTACAAAGAACAAAAGTCCAGGCATATTGGCTCACTCAGGCAGTAAGCCAATATGAGTTCAATCGATGGCTGTTAGTTCAAGGCCAACATGATCTAAGTCGTGAGCTCCAGGCAGCCAGGGCTACACAGTAAAACCCTGTTTCAGAAAATAAATAAAACAAACAGGATGCCATACTGTATATTCTGCTTAGAAATTAGTTTATGGTGGTATGTTGCGCAGGAGTGTGGCAGAGGCTCATGGTAGGGTGCTCTGTGGTATCTTCATAAAGGCAATCAGTGAGTTCCAGAGCTGGTCACTATGGTGTTGGCTGAAGTAAGAGGTTAGGCTGAAAGGAATTTGAGATAGGACCAAAGAAATGTCACATGCAAATTATTCCCCCAAGTAGTGAGTGTAGTTCTGATGAAGAAGCATTCCAAATTGTATCTGCTTTAAAACACAGTGACAAATTGATTTCTATTCCGGTAGATTGACTTCTGGGCTACGTGAGTATTCATTCATCTAGGACCTGAGAGTCCAGCATGGATAAACCTGATTTGACCTTACCACCATAGAATTTACACTCCTTAGGGAGATAGACAGCCAACACAGGGAGCAATACATAAGAATAATTTGGTTCACGTTGTATAAATGCTCTTTGTCACTGTGAAGGACTGATCTGGCGGTGGCAGTGCCAGGGCTCAAGTGGAGGAACTCAGTACTGACAGAACCGAGCAGAAGGAGAGCTGTAGGAAGGGCTCGTCTTTGCTCACTCCACACACCCAAGAGGGATGTCTCTGCTTGAGAGTGTGGCCTTCCTCTAGATACACACCCCATGAGATGTAGTCACTCGCTCTGTCCTGTCACTCAGATCTGTGGGAAATCACAGTTGCTTTCTTTGATGTTCCAGAGTGTACCAAGAATCTTAGGATGCTTTCGGGTTATTTTTCTCAGTCTCAGGGCTAATCCCACCAAAGCGGGAGTAAATGGAAAATTTCTGTTAGATAAATGAGAGATGTCCGGGAGGTTATTGTATCAGTGTAATTCCTCCATCCCCACTTCCTAGACCTTCCCAATGTTGTATCCAGTTTTTTAATTCAGCAAACCATTGAGCCACATTGGTCCACAACATTGTTTTAAGTTTTAAGGATTTTGTGCTTGTGTGTGTGTGTGTGTGTGTGCGCGCGCGCGCGCGCGCGCGTGTGCGCGCGTGCCTACATGGGTGTCCACAGAGGCCAGAAGAGTGTTGGATCCCTGGAACCATTGTGCGCTACCCACCACAGGTGCTGGAGACTGAATTCCGGTCATCTAGAAGAGCAAGCATTTTTAACCACTGAGCTTTCTCTCCAGTTCCTGATTTATAGTGAACCATGAACATAGAATGTCTATGCTATCTGAAATAGTTAACCCCATTTTGGTTAATACTATTCACATGTCAGGCTTGTCTTATCTCCATGTCGTATGTATGGCCTTAGGTGAGTTACACGGCTTCTCCAAGGCTCTGGATTAACTTCTACATAATGAGGAGAATTAGGTATTATTGGCCACCACCTCTCTGCCTGTCCTGGTACTCCATTAAATACGGAAGCTACTCTGAGAATGATTTTATTGAGTGTTGTGTTTAGCACTGTAATGGAAAGGAGAGTGTGGGATATTTAGAAATCACCTAGAGATGGGATTGAAAGTCTTGGAACTGTATTCTATCTCCATCTTCCCATGGCATGGCCATATGACTTAGACATTATCTTTAACCCCTCTTGAGTTTGAATTCCTTGTGAGGCAGATTGGAAGCTTGGTTGATTGGAACCAAAGGTACCTGGTCCCAGGGTCTCTGCTAACTGAGTGGCTCTGGTAATGGGGTATGGTTCATTTGATATCTTTTATTTTGTTTTGTTTTAACCAGCTGTTTAATTGATTCAAAGATAGGTCTTGATGTGGCCATAGCTACTTTTACTGTTGGTATCATGAGTGACTGGTGGTCACTAGATGTCATGTTGACAAGCTAGGATAATAATTTTTTTGTTTGTTTTGAGGCTGCGTGTAACTAATTACATAATTATGAGTTCTTTCAGTTTGGTCATCATAAAGTTAACATCACAAAACTAAGTAAGGATTTACTAGCAAGATAAAAATAGTAATAAATGTTTTATACAGTTGACACACATGTTCAACATATGTTTTTCAAGCCTATAAAAACAATGAACTCATTGTTCAGTCTATAAAAATAATGTCTAGGTAGTCTCTTCTCAGAAGAACCTTTCTACCTTTGCTTTCAGACACTTGTGTAGGCTTACACGTTTATAATTTTAATGACTTTCAATCTCATGGCCTAATTCTGCACTGCTCTATGAATTACATTAAATCCAGTAAAGCAGATAAATGGGGCTGGAGAGAGGGCTCAGCAGTTGCGAAAGGTTTGTTGTGTGTTCATGCGCATGGGAGGACAGATTCCAGTACCCACGGAACAAGCCAACTTCTGTAACCCGGAGGACGGTGGCAGAGAGAGGCGTGTTAAGACTTGATAACTTCTAGACTAACGAAGAAAGTGAGAGCCTCAGATTTAGGAAGAGACCCTGACCCAAAGTAACAGGCGGAGAAAGATAAGAGAGTACCTGTACACTCTTGTGGCCTCTGTGCATGCGCACGTGCACACACACACACACACACACTACACACACACCTACCTTTAAATCTTTTTAAAGACTGCATTGCTTTCTTGGATCTCTCTCTCTCTCTCTATATATATATATATATATATATATATATATATATATATATATATATGGTTATTAGTTATTTAATCAGTCTCCGTGTGATTCGGGCCCACCTCCAACTTCCACTTTTGCCCCAGTCACACTGAGGTGGGCCTCTGCTACACAGGAGCCTGTGACCATGGTAGCGAGTCAGTGGACTCAGTTGCTGAGTCAGAGAATATGTGCCTTGGCAGTTCTGGCTAAAATAAACAAACTATTTGAATCCGTTTCCCGGGTCTTTCCCCCCCACTGGTGTGTGAGCAAGCTGGTTTCTTTCTTCTCAGCCACTTTTTCCTCCCGTCTGCTGTGTTACCAGTACCGTGGAAACTAGTGAAAAACACCGTGTCATTGCCGGGGAAAAGCCGATTAGATGGGTGATCGTTACAATTTATTTGTATAAATTCCAAAGAATGAATATTACACCGAAGACCACTTCCTAAACTACGTATGTTTGCTAAATTAAATAGCTGTGCTGTTAAGTGTTCTGGAAGGTATTTTACGTTGCTTCAGAGCACAGTTAGAGCAAGCATAGAAAATCCTTTCAATGTGAACGCGGTCAACCAATTGAAGCCTCCCAGGGAGAGTCGTTGTCTTAATGCAGCGAAGCGCACTCTGCCGCACGCTATGCAGAAGGTTTGGCCGCAGCCGCCTCATCCCTGCGTTCTTCACATGTCGTTTTCTTCTGCCATCTCTAGATGTTCTGCCTGTGTGTCAGAGAGAACGGTAGTTAATAGACCGGGGCTCAGTCACGATTAAATGTCTTTGTCTTTAGTTTTGATAGTTGCTACCGCTCGTGTATAGCATCTGTGTACATGTGCATATACAGACAGCCTCAATCAATGTACACGTGCATGTACACACACGGCCTCAGCATCCTGCAGTGGGATCCTCCATGCTTCATGTCAGAGAGCAGGGTAGCTTGTGATTTCCCCCCCCCCAAAAAAAAACAAACATGTTCTTTTTCTTCACATTCATCTTATTACCTAGACATGGAAAGTCACTAGAGATGTCATAAGTTGTTTTTGTCTTGGGCTGCAGTATAATGCATATTAAAGTAATACTGTTTTTTTTTTTTTCCCCATACATTCTACATCGAGCTGCATCCCAGGCTTTCCAAAGCCCCTCAAGGAATTAAGAAAGTTGTTTTTCATGCTAATGTGCTCTCTTCTAAAAATATTTATTCTAGTAGTTGACTTGGGGGACAGGGGAGGTGGCCTTCATAAGAGCAGCAGGAATTTCATGACTTTTTAAATAAATTTTTCTCCTGATTTTGACTTTCAAATGTGGTGTTTAAAATGACAGCATCCTAATTCATTGGCAGAGAAAAATGTTTGTACTTTTGACCTATTTGAAAGGTCCAGAAATGATGGTGGTTGTATTACAACCTTTATAGTTAACTTGTGATTAATATTAAATTGCTTGGAGTTACTTAAACACAAATACACATTTAAACATTATCAGGCAGTTACCTTTTATGTATTACTTTTTAGCGTACATATTATATTCTAGAGCAATTGTCTGCTTGTAGCTTGAGACTTATGCTGAATTTGAAATTGTTTGATGCGTATCCACTTGCCTCCTCTGTCTCCCAGGCAAAGTAGGTTGTTACATTAGTCAAGCAGTAGAACGTTGAGCCTTCTATGAAATGTAGTTTCCTTGTGTTGCGTATCTCTGGGCCCATCCCTTTGCCAGTCCTGGAAGTCAGTGACATCTTACACTAAGGGAACAAAGCTTTTTTTTGTTGTTATTGTTGTTGTTGTCGAATCATAGCACCCCCTAGCATTGTAATAATCTGTGTTTTAAAAATTAAAAGAGGGCTGGAGAGATGTCTGATCATGTAAAGAGGCTTGCCTGGCAAGCCATGCCGCTGAAATTCTATCCCTGGATTCCATGTAAAGGTGGACGAGAGAAGTGACCAACACACAATGGCTGTGGCACACTCGATCCTAACACATATCACACACGCACAGACTACCAAGTAAAAACTTAAGAAATTCAAGCGAACAGTTTATGTTTATACAGTGAACCATTAAGAGAATCCAGTGTGATGTCCGTACGTGACCGGGGAGACCTGTGAAAGGTTCTGTGGAAATGATGGAGAGTGGGAAGACTCATCACTATTTTTGCAATAATTAATTTCATTTGTCTGTGTGGAATATGTGGCTGTAGATGCGAGCTGTCGCCTGTGGCAGGACCTACCTCGCACATGTAGAGGTGACAAAGGGAGGGTGGCTGCCCACGGATGCCTAAGTGTTTCACTTGTGTGTTGCAGGTCCTCCTCCCAGCAGCTGGCCTGCTACAGTTACAGGATGTGAAGAAGACATGCTGTGAATTTTTAGAATCCCAGCTTCACCCTGTCAACTGCTTAGGAATCCGGGCTTTTGCCGATATGCATGCATGCACAGACCTCCTGAATAAGGCCAACACGTATGCAGGCAAGTGTAACAGATCATGATGGAATTTGAGACTGTGGGGAGTCAGGTCCCTGAGATCTCTGTGGCTCCATGGTGGACTGTGGAAAGTCATGTTGACTTCTGGGTCTGGGTGTTTTACAATTATGTTTAAATTTCCAGAATGCTAGAACTGCAAAACTGAAACATAGTCTTAAAATTCTGAATTTAGATGCAGCTGTAGGGCTGTGGTGGAATGCTTGCTTGCTCAGTAGGTGTGGAAGATAGGATTTGATTCTCTAGTATCACATAAACTGGGACTGGGGATGGACATCTGTAACCCCAGCACTTGAGAGGCTGGGAGGAAGGATCATGCGTTTAAGGCCGTCTTGTATGTATAGTTTAAGGCCAGCTTGGCATACTTGAGACCTAGTCTCAAAAAATAAAACAAAGTACAAGTTATTGGGGCTGAATGATAAAATAGCTTCTTTATAAAAACATTGGATCCCTAAGTATTCTTTGTAATGCATAGGTGTTTGAGAGAATGTATGCATGTATAATTAAATTATTTTGCCTTTGTGATGTTTTATACCTTTTCCACTGTATCCATGGAAACAATTTTATGGCCTAAAAATCTTCAAAGTAATGAAATCTTGATGTGTGGGGATAGACTGGAAAGGTGGGACCCAATTATGGCTCTGTAGATATGGGTGTCATAACGGCCTTTACTATCAGCAGAGGGATACCCATGACTGTTGTGTGATCTGCTCACACCAACCATCTGCATCTAGAGGAGAGACTGGTGTTAGGCCTTTGGACGGAACTAAGGGTCACAGAGGGAGCTTGTGTTCTTCCTTTGACCTTATAAACATTTGAAAATGCATGTTAAAGTGATCATCAGGAAGCGCCATATTGTTTTAGACCATGTTTCTGGAAACACACCTACAGAAACTGTAATTCACTATGCTCCATAGGAGGTGTCCCCACAGCTTCCACAGACTCGTCCCTCTTTGCTTGAGACAGGGTCTGCCCTCAAACCGCAGCCATTCTCCTGCTCGAGCTTCCAGAGAGCTGGGCTTATGAGCGTTTGGCACCACCCCTGGGTGACAAGTGCCTTTCATTGATTTTATGTTTTGATGTGTGATGTCTTGCCTGCACATACATCTGTGTGCTGCACGTGTGCAGTGTGCAGTGCCAGTGGAGGCCGGCAGAAGACATCAGATGCCCTGGAGCTGGAGCCACAGTAGGTGGTGAGCTGCAGCATGTGTGCCGGGAATCGAACCTGAGTCCTGGAAGAACAGCAAGTGCTACTTATTCACCGCTGATCCACCTCTCCAGCCCCCCCCCCCTTTCTCCCTGTATTGGGAATTGAACCCAAGACCTTGTGCTAGTCAGGTTGTCTCCCGAAACCACACCCCGTTATTTTCACTTGTACTTAAGGCAGTCTCCCCAAGTTGGGTAGGGATGCCCGTGCTCATGCAGTTCTAACCTGGGATGTCCTGCTTCCGATGCTTCTGCTTACATGCCACAGCAGCTGAGGTGGCAGGCATACATTTTGTGCATGTGCTTGGTCACCACTGCTTTACTGGCATGGCCCCCACCTGCAGCACCCCTTAATTTAGTGTAGCCACGACTGACCTTGAGCTTCTGACCCCCAGCTGAGAGCCACCATACCCTGCTCTACCACTCCTTTCCAAAGTCGGGCTGATAGAATCAAGCCATTTGGGGACACCTGCTGGCCTAACTGTCCATTATAAAATCAGAGTTCCAGGAAGCTGATTCGGGGATGAGCTTTTAAAACTCTGCTTAAGTCAATGGAGGACGATCCCTAACAGACCGATGGCCAGAAATCCTTCTCCATAATGTGCTGCTCTGAACTCACCAATGTGTTCCTCAAGTTAGTACTGTTGCTCTCCAGCCAAATAGAAAATACTCCTTAGAAATGCAGTCTCCATTAGCTAGACGTGGTGTGTATGTTTTAAGTGATTTACATTAAGACTACGGGGGCAGGGTTTTTGTTTTAATGTGTATAAATTGATTATTATTTAGCATGTCTCCCCTGAGTTGCTTCTTGTTGACACCGCGCTTGATAAATGTTGGTTCTTAATGTGGAGGAGGGGAGCGTAGGGGGAATGCAAGAGATAAAAAATGGAGTGGAGACAGGGCCTGCGCTGCAGCAGAGCAGCCATGCCTGCTCCGAGGCTGCAGGCCAGCGCACCGCTTAGCTATGCTTGGGAGGCTGGGGGATTTCTCTTATTGAAAGTCTTTTGGCATACTACAGAATCTGAAAAAAAAAAATTATTCTCTCAGACTTGAAACATTTATGTCTTTACTCTGTAGAGTCCTTCACGATCGGATAGATTTTTTTTTTTGTTTTTTATTTTTGAATAGAGAAAAAGAAAGGATATTTTCTGTAAAAGTACCCAGAAGCATGGATTCTTCATTTTTACCACGCTGTGTTTTAATTCAGAGTCTCAACTCAAATATGTTGCTTTTATGTTTGCTTCTGAAGTTTGTATTTGCTTGAGTATTTTAGGCTTATAGGTAACATGTTTTAAAACATCTTTTACTATGAAAAGAAAAAAATATACAAAAAAATAGAACAGTGCTTATAATCCAATCAGAAGAGCTCTCAATTCGTAGAGAATATTTCAGCTGTAATCTTCTTTTCTCCTCACCCCCTTTTAAGATTTATTTATTCATTTTATGTATATGAGTACACCATTGCACTCTTCAGACACACCAGAAGAGGGCATCAGATTCCATAACAGATGGTTGTGAGCCACCATGTGGTTGCTGGGAATTGAACTCTGGAAGAGCAGTCAGTGCTCTTAACTGCTAAACCATCTCCCCAGCCTGCCCTTTTCTCCCTTTTTATGCAAACTTCATAAAGAGGTATACATATAGAAAGTCAGGTTGTTTTGAAATAGTTATCATAGTCTATCCTTAACTACATAGGGAGTTCAAGACCAGCCTTAACTCCCCAAAAGATCCTGCCTCAAATAACAAGGAAAAGAATGGGGTAAGTGGTGAGATGGCTCAGTGGATAAGGGCACTTACCATCATGGCTGATGGAATTCTAAGCCCCACGTGATTGAAATAGAGAACTGACTTCCCCAAGCTGTCCTCTGATGTCCATGTGTGTGCTCAGCACCCCATACACTCACTCACTCAATCAATCAATAAAATATTTTAAAAAGTGGTCATGGTAAAATCCACTAATTGATATAACTAATAAAGGTTAATCATCATAATAAAATGTTTAAGTGAAGAATTTACCATGATCTCCGCTTATTGACTTACTAGGATTGTGCTGGTTAGAGGCAATCTTCTCATGTTTTTTTAGGTGATGTGTATATTTTAAACATTTCCCAACTCAACTAGACCTTTGTCTTAAAGCTGCTTTTGAAAGCAAGCCATAGATCCAAAGAAGCTGAAAATGCAGCTCCTTGGCTTAGATACATTTTAATAATTTTAGTGAAAAAGATATTTTGGAAATCGGATTTTAATCATAAACTGAAATATGGACTTTTTAAAGCCTTCGTTGCCGGTAGTTGAATTTCATGATTTCATGCAAAAACAAGGGGAGAAGGTCTTGGAGTCCTCATCCCATCTGTACCCCACCTGACTCACTGCTCTGAGATGAGCGAGGTTCCCCTTGTAACTGAACTGAAATCGAAAGCATCGCACGGATGGGTTGGTGAACCCTCGGCCTTGCAATGTTGTCTGGGAGTGCTCCTCAGGCCCCCGAGCCAGTGCTCACCCTGGAGACTAGAGAGACACAAGAGGAAATTTTGTCTTCTTTAGTAAGGGCAAGCTCTTCCACATGCATACACTCAAGAAGATTGCATGTGCATGTTAGAATGAGGGCCAAAAAACCAGAGCAACAACGACAAAAAACCCAGAGCTTTAAGAAAACATAGTATTTTAAGAAATAATGTATTATTTTTTAAAAGTATATGTAGGTACATGTCTGCACGTGGATGTGTACACATGGTTGCAGGTGCCTCCGGAGGTTAAGAGCGCAGAGGTTTTGGATCCCCAGGAGCTGGAATTATAACAGTTGGGAGCCAGCTGAAAAGGGTGCTGGGAACCAAACTTGGGTCCCCTGGAAGGGCAGCAAGTGCTCCTGACCACTGAGCTAGCTCTTCAGCTCTAAGACAAGCAGGGTTTGAATGAAGCAAGATGGTGCATATAAGCAGAAGACCTCAAACCCTGAAATGACCTTTGGGTTTCTGTCCTGCGTTTGTGGTGTCTGCTTGAGTGTGCACAGTTATTGTTCTTATGCAGTGGCTTGCCAGTTTTTCCTCTTCCCTAGAGAGAGATGTGAAGAATGTCTTCCCTTTGTGACAGACACTGAGCTTGTTTTAGTCACATCAATCCTGTCATGTTTGGCTCTTAGTTGATAGTGTGTTCAGTAAGAGTCAGTAATTTAACCATGTCTACCGATGGGTGCCACATTCTGTTCTGCCCACATCTGATCATAGCCATCATGGTGGATCAGTTCTTCATCGCTGTGACAAGACACTGGAGAAGCGTTAAAGGAAGGCTTCGTTTTGGCTCAGATCCAGAGGGTTCAAGCCCACAGTCACCAGGTATATGTTTGGTGGGTAGGACATGGGGACAGAAGGGCATGGGAGAGGAAAGCTGCTCTCTTTATTTTAGACAGAGTCACAGAACAAGGGCCGTGGGACAAGATCACACCCTTTGGGGGCTGGCAAGACATCTCAGTGTTGAGTATTGTTCTTCCAGAGAACCCATATCTAATTTCCAGAATGCACATGGTGGTTTATGCCCATCGTTACCTTTCTCTTCTGTCTTTCCTGGGCACTAGAAATACATGTACACAGACATACATGTAGGCAAAACAGTCAACCCCTCCCCATGACCTCCTTCCTCCAGCTGAACCCTGCTTCCCAAGGGTACGTTACACTAGTACAAATAATCCACGTATGACATTAGCACTATCATGGTCTATTCTCTCATCAGCATCCTCAGAAGCAGAAACTTTATCACATGAGCTTTCAAGAACAAGTTTAGATAGAAACCGAAACAGTTGTAACATCCAAGTTTCATGTTCCAAGAAAGGCTGGTAATTGAGGCCTAAATTCATAGCCATTTAGCAATGAAGACCTCTGGCCTATTATTGTACAAGGAGATCCCCAAAATTGGAAGTCCTTAGGCCAAGGAAAGAACATTTAGGAAAATGTGGTGATCTCTGTGAACCTTTGACGAGGTTCATAAGAGTTGCATTAATCTCGTTCTGTTGCACACGGCAGACAGAAGTAATGTTGGTGTTATGAGAGGCAGAAATATAGAATACCAAGAATTAATGGTTGATGGCGGAGAAATCACTCAGCAGTTAAGAATGCTTGCAGTGCCCTTCCAAAGGACCAGAGTTCGATTCCTAACACCCATGTGGCTCAGCTCACAACTGCTTGTGTGTCTAGCTCCAGGTCTCTCACTGCCTCTTTCAGCCTCTGCAGGCATCAGCATACACTTGAGCACATTTGCAAAATATGTTTGGCCGAGTATGGTAGTGCACACTTTTAATCCCAGTGTTTTGGAAGAAGAGGCAGGTAGATTTCTGTGAGTTTGAGGCCATCCTGGTCTACAATGAGAATCCTTTAGGCAAGCCAGGGCTAGTTTTTGTATCATTGAAGAGAAGGGAGCCTCGATTGAGAAAATGCCTACATAAGATCAGGCTGTAGGTAAGCCTGTAGGACATTTTCTTAGTTAAACTGATGGGAGAAACCCAGCCCATTGTAGGCTGTACCATCTTTAGGCTGGTGGTCCTGGGTTTTATATCCTATGCATATTTTCATATACATGTCTCCCTTCTGTATATATGACATGTGTAACATTGTGTAGCTAGCATGTTATATATACTGAGCTATGCCTTATATTGTCTTATTTAGTTGTATTTCCTAAGACTGTTTTTATATTGTGAGCTACCCTTTTAGCATGTATAGAATATTCCATCGCATGGCTCCAATGCTTACTGGTGAACTTTTAAATAATTAAAATCAGTGTTCCTCATATGTTCAAGTCTCCAGATTTGAGCCCAGTGCTGCCGTCTTCTGCATACACTGTGGAAGATTTGAGAGGTGCTCTCTGTGCCCTCTAACCTGCAGTGTCGTACACACACGTGCACACACACTCATGCACTCACACACTCAAACACACAGTCACGGTCACGTACTCTAACACACACACACTCACAACATACACACTTACACGCAGGCTCACAGTGGAGGTTTGTAAGACACTTTGGGCTCCATGGTTTTGTGGATTGAAGCTGGAGAGGTTCAGTCATATCATTTTTATTTTATTTTATTAGTAGTAGTTGTGATATGAGAGCGCTTCATGTCTTGAGCTAAGCACCAGACAAATCATTTGGATCAAGAACACATAAAATAACAGACGGCCAGTCACCTTCCTGCCTTCCTATGGTTTCTATCAGATGTGTTTTTATATTATAGCATTGAGAAATTGCTAGTATTAAATACATTGGATATGTGTGTGTATGTTCCCATTCATATCTAAATGGATGAATATGAAGTAGCCTGCCCTGTGCTGAGAGTCTCACATAACCTTTTAAGTATGGTTTCATGTCAGCCAGAGCTGAGAAGGCCAAGCAGCCCCCTGGGAGAGGTCGGGGTGTTGCTTGTTTCCACAACAGCTCACACAGCTCCTTTTGCCCTTACATGTGTGATAGCCTTTGTTTTTCTTTAACAAATAGGAAATCAAATTCTGTCCCTAGAAATGGTAAGAGAGGCTTTATGTAACGTGTTTTACTTGGGGTTGCTCTGTGGTGTGATATCTGTAGGTGTGGGTGCGTGTGTGCCAGGGTATGCCTGTGGAGGGCAGGATGGCTCTGGAATACTTTCTCCCCTGCACTTCTATGTGGGTTCTGGAGATCAGAAGCAGGCCTTCAGATTTGTGTAAAAACACCTTTACCCACAGAGCTACCCTCTGGCCCCTACCTCTAAACTTTATTTATTTGTGTGTGTATGTGTGTAAGTGTATGTGCCCATGTATATGGGAGTGGGTGTGATGAACATGCATAGAAACAGAAGGCTTTGTGTCCTCCTCTCTTATTTTCCACTTGTACCTTTGAAGAGTCTGTCCCCGAACTTGGAGCTCATGTTTTCTTGACTGGACTGGAAACCAGCTAACCCCAGACCTAGGGTTAGAAATTCAAAGTCTGCTTGTATTGCGTCCTCTCTTGACCACAGCAAGGAAGACGCAACCACCAGTTCTTCTTACAGCAGTTTATTCAGGAACCTTGAACAATCTTTATCATCTCCCTCTTCATCTCTCCCGAGCCTCTGGATACAAGCCCTTTTATACTCTTATCCACTCTAATCTCGGCAGGCCACGTCACCTCACCAGGCACATGGCCTCAGCCAACCAGAAGAGAAGGAACATATCACCACCAAATATGGACCTGTTTACCACAAGCTTCATAGCCAACAGGTGCCATCTTTTAAGGTGCAGCTTCGGGTAGCCCAGGGGGAGGGGCTGTGGCCTCCTACATATCCCCCTTTTTTCTTTTATTGCAAGCAAGCTACATGGGTGAAGGTAGAGGTCTAATTCCCCATATGCAACCATAGGGGCCTTTCACAAAGCCTTCCTCTGGGCTCACCACCCAGGGAGGCCTTGGCCAGCTCCCGTGTCATTTTTCTGGGGGAAGGACACTTGGACACTTAACCCTCAAGCAATTAGACATGCCTTCCAGAGGATGCCAAACAGGTCACTAGCTGTCCCCTGTGCAGTGCTTAGCCTGATGGCAAGGCTATTTCTTTATGGCAGCAAGCCAAAACTGAGGTGAATGTCCTGCTTCCACAGCGGCAAAGGCCTGCACCACCATGGCAGAAGTATGGGCCTGCACACACAGCAACCGACACATACACCATGCACACAACACACAGCAAAAATTCCCCAGAAGACCATCCCTCCCCAATCCTTGAGGAAGCTGAAGGTCCTCTGGATCATCTTCAACCACTGCTGAGCGATGGCATCTCCACACGGATGTTCCTGTTTCGCGGGACAAATTAGCTGTACGAGAAAAATTCTGAAACTGCACAGAGGTTACACTTAGCATTATGATTTGAATATATGGAAGGCAGTATTTTGGAAGCACCATTTACACCTGACNCAAAGACTAATTGCTCCAGAATATCTACAGTAAGAATCCAGTTTTTAGCTGAGAGTTAACAAGGGCGTTGAGCCAGCTGCTTTGATTTAAGTGGTAATAAGGGCAGCTGGCCCAAACATGGGTCAGGGTCCCACAACAACGGTTTATTGAAGCACCATTTTAGTTACTGATTCTTCGTTGCCCTTGCTGATCTTGAAACACTGGGAAGGCACCAACTTCTCAAAGCAGATTTCACTATACCGAAGCATGGTGGCTGCTCTTTCCTTCACTTCCTCTTTCCCCATTATAGAGAGGAGGTGAGGGCAAGGGAGGTGCCAAGGGTTCAGGCGGCCTTCCTCGCTTAAAACTCAACTTCACTTCATCTCCACTGTCAGATGATTCATCTGAACTTCCCTCCTCACTCTCTTGTTCTTTAGCTTTTTTACTTTTTTGCTGGCTACTCGTTTGCCTTTTTCTGCTTCTGCTGCATGAGCCTTTACGACACCATGGACATAATTTTAGACATCTCATAGGAGCTGCAGTAGTTGGCCTTGGGCGATTGGGAAAGCAATCTCTTAAAATACCCAGCCTGGCCACAGAAAAACTTTTCTAACTTGGCAGCATACCCTCCACTCGTCTGCCAGGTAAGATTTAATTAAATTCAAAATTACTAACAGCTGCACCAACGTTCTTACTTTCATTTTTAAAGCAATCTCCTCCTGCTCTCTTTACTTTTAAGTTCATCTCTGTGCTGGGAACCTTATAATCCCAATCCGGGAACTTTATAGTCTCAATCCGAGAAACTTATTAAATCGTCCCTGCTCCGGGATCCTTCCCCAAACTCCTGGGGTTGTAAGTCTCACTTACCTCGGACTTACCCTGCTGGCAAACCTGCTTCCTGGCGACCTTGCTCTAGCCTCTATGCTTCCCCAAGGTCCTTCCCCAAACTCCTGGGGTTGTAAGTCTCACTTACCGAGGACTTACCCTGCCGGCAAACACTGACTGCTGAAAGTTCTGAACTTTTCGGTGGGGGAGTTGGGTCCCCGTACAGGCCACCACTTGTCGTGTCCTCTCACCCACAGCAAAGAAGACGAAACCACCAGTTCTTCTTACAGCAGTTTATTCAGGAACCTTGAACAATCTTCATCATCTCCCTCTTCATCTCCCCCAAGTCCCAGGATACAAGCCCTTTTATACTCTTACCCACTCCAATCGCTGCAGGCCACAGCACCTCACCAGGTGCGCGTGCGCGGCCTCAGCCAACCAGAAGAGCGGGAACATATCACCACCAAATATGGACCTGTTTACCACAAGCTCCATAGCCAACAGGTGCCATCTTTTAAGGTGCGACTTCGGGTAGCCCAGGGAGGGGCCGTGGCCTCCTACATGCTTGGCTTGTTATGTGGGCCGTTGGACCTTAATATTGCTCTCACGATTGTACAGCATGCACTCTTAACTGAAAAGCTCCCTCCCTAGCCTCTTGCTTCACTGTCAGATTATGCATAGGTACTTTCACACAAATCATCTCTTTTTTTTTTTTTTTAAACCAAGATGTGCCCTACCTGTTCACAGGCTGCATGCACCCAGGGATAACTATGGTTGAGACCCAGCTCAAACATCGTAAACTTACTTAAAACATTATGAGATTGTGTACGCATGTATGATTTGTTAAGATTTTTACTCCTATGTGAACTTTGTAGATGGTAACATTGCACAGCAATGTCAAGAGGTTGGACACTCCTGCAGGCATCCTGGGGCCCACACATGCATTGATTGGGTAACATGGCTCACAGGTCCACGTGACTGTCTGTGGACTCAACTGTGGTTGTGTGACTGTATATACAATATGCAACGATTCCTGATAATGGATCTTATCCATTGTGGGACTGGTCTGTTTCTCTCAGGAGTCTAACTCATAATAAAAAGAAAAAGTAGGTTTGTTTTGTTTTATTATTATGTTGTAGGCAGGTTCTCAGGATGTAGTCATGACATCAAAATCACCATCCTCCTTCTACCTTCTTAGTGTCAGGATTGAATGTGCTTATCACAACGCCTGGCACAAGTGGAGCTGTCCCACTCAGCTTAAAGTTGGAGGGTCACCACTGTGATACCAGCAAATCCCACTCAGATGAGTTCACTCTTCAGACATGTTTTGCATCAGCCACTAATATATTGGGAGTATTTCATCAATTGTCAGGTATTATGGTATACACCTGCAATCCCAGAACACAGAGGGATGTAGAAAAAGGAGGGTCAGGAGATCAAAGTCATCCTTGGCTGCATAGTGAGCCTGAGGTGAGACCCTGTCTCAAACAAACACAGAGCAAAGAGACATTCCATTGCCAAGCAGTTATTGATGGACTCCTTTATTTCCAGTTTCCAGCAGTGCTTAGCAGAAGGTCATGCCAAGAACTTGCTCGTCATCAAACAGTTTTCCTTTATAATTTACCATACGAGGGTTGGAGAGAGAGAGAGAGAGAGAGAGAGAGAGAGAGAGAGAGAGAGAGAGAGAGAGAGAGAGAGAGAGACAGTCCTAGTGGCTAGTGCATGCCCCAGCACCCAGGAGGCTGAAGCCAGTGGTTCCTGTGAGTTCGAGGCCAGCCTGGGCTATGAACTGAAACAGTCTCTCAAAAAATAAAACAAAGAAAGTTGACAGAAGGAGGAAGAGAAGAAGGAAGGGAGGAGGCTAGACCCAAGTGTCATGAGCACATAGCTGGCCAAGCAGAGAACCACTCTGGGCTGGGGCAGGGATGGTAGCCCTAGGATATGCAAGAGCCACACTGCTTGGTGTGGCCAAGTCAGCTCACACAAACTGCTTTGTAGGTCAGCGTGTAGAACCATGTGGTGCTGATAACCAGGAAAAAATATGGTCAATAACTTCTAGTCTATGTAATTGCTGAGGTGTTGTTTTCTTCTTTTTAACTTACCAAGAATGGTTTTGAGTGAGTACAGTTTTTTCCTGCTCATGAAGCAGACACAAGGAAAAAATATTACTTAATTTATTTATTATATCTAATTCCACTGTAGCTGTCTTCAGACATACCAGAAGAGGCCGTCAGATCTCATTATGGATGGTTGTGAGCCGCCATGTGGTTGCTAGGATTTGAACTCAGGACCTTTGGAAGAACAGTCAGCGCCTTTAATTCCAGCACTTGGGAGGCAGAGGCAGGCAGATTTCTGAGTTCGAGGCCAGCCTGGTCTACAAAGTGAGTTCCAGGACAGCCAGGGCTACACAGAGAAACCCTGTCTCGAAAAACAACAACAAAAAAAAAAATAAATAAAAATAAAAAATAAAAGAGCAGTCAGTGCTCTTACCCGCTGAGACATCTCTCCAGCTCTTGTTAATGCTTTTTTGACAGTGTCTTGCTGTGTTGCCAGGCTTCTGTAGAACTCATTGTGGCCTTGGGTTCTTCATACACCTGGCTTAGCCCCTCAAGTGTGCCACCACACCAGCTTGTTCTGTTTCCTGTGTCCTTCTCTCTTTTGACATTTCCTTTTCTATTTTGCATGAGGTGGAGACATGTCACAGCAAGAATGTGAGATCAGAGGACAGTTTCTGGTCAGTGAGCTCTCAAGTACTATGCTGTGTGCACTCATGTGCCAGCGAGAACACATGAACACAAACACACACACACACACACACACTCACACACACACGGATTGAACTCAGCTCAGCAGACTGGATGGCAAATGCCTTTCTCCCTGTGCTGCCTGTATTTACCCTTTATTAAGTCTCACTACTAAGCAATATTTCTGTCTTTCTTAATATTCAAGAAATCATATTTATTGCTGCTGCTTTGTGGTTTGTGTTTTATTCCCCCTTCCTTTAGGCACCCTAAGACTGCAGTTCAGGCTGGCCTGGAACCCACAGAGATTGTCCTGCCTCACTCTTTCAAGCACTTGGATTATAGGCAGAAGCCTTAAACCAGGCTAAGGAAAAACTAATGTTTGGTGAGATGGCTTAGCAGGCAAGGATGCTAACCACAGCCTCATCCCTTGTATTCACACATGAAAGGACAGAAGCAACTCATGCAAGTTCCAGTAGCCCCTCAGCTGCACACATTCATGTACACACACATACGCACACACCACATGTACACACAGACATACACCCCCACACACATACATATCATATACACATACCATACATACACACGCCACACATACACAAGTAAATGGATAATTTTTAAAAGAAAACCTTCAGATCTATCTGTCTGTCTGTCTATCTATCTATCTGTCTATCTATCTATCTATCTATCTATCTATCTATCTATCTATCTATCTATCTATCTATCAATCAATCACATAATGTCTGGTGAGATCAGAGAACTAGAGGATGGTGTTTTTAGATGTAGAAGGGATTGTAGTCTGTTCTTTAGCCCCAGACCCCACTGTAGGTGAGTGTTCCATGCAACCATTCTCTAAACACTAAGACACATACTTACCTACCATTACAGAACAGTTGCCCTGTTCTGAAAATCCTCTATTCACCCCCACCGTTCCCGTATCAGAAATGGGCACTACTGATCTCTTACTCTCTCTCTAGTTTTGCCATTTCTAGAAGGTCTTCTTGTAATTGTACAGCTTTATAGCTGTTCAGATTGTCTTCCTTTGCTTAGTAATACATTAAGAGTCTTTTTTTTTTTTTTATGGTTCTCTAGCTGAGTAATAGTCTTTTTTTTTTTTTTATGGTTTTTCAAGACAGGGTTTCTCTGTGTAGCCTTGGCTGTCCTGGAACTCACTCTGTAGACCAGGCTGGCCTCGAACTCAGAAATCCGCCTGCCTCTGCCTCCCGAGTGCTGGGACTAAAGGCGTGCGCCACCACGCCCGGCTGTAATAGTCTTTTGAACGAGCCAGGCCTGGTGATGCAGGCCTGTGACCTCAGCTATGTGGGAATTGCAATCTCAAGACCAGCCTGGGCTACAAAGTGAATTCAAGGCTGTTCTGGGCAACTTAGTGAGAGGCTGTCTCAAAATACAAAGTGGAAAAGTGGGTGTGGATATGACTGTTATTCCTCAGGAGCCCTGAATATCTTCTTGTCTCCATTTCTCTAGCAGTGAGAACCACAGCCAATACCACACACCTGACTTTCCGTTTCCCCTCTGGCTTCTGGGGATTGAACTCATGCCTAAGCATTGTATCAGTTGTACTCCTGCCTGCCCCCACCCAACCCCCAGGGTGGCTTTACTAGGAAATCGGGAAGATATGTAAGTGGTTTGGCAGGAGGGCAGCATCTTGCAAGGTCTGTCCTCTTCTGACTGTCCGTTGCTCTAACTGGCCAGCTGCCACAGTTTGTAGGTAAGAGTTAGGATCTTGTAGGTTCAGTTCGGGTCGTGTAGTTCTGCGTTGGGATTGGTTGGAGAAGACATTGTAACTTGAGTGGTTTTTCCCTGAGCCACCTTGGTTTTATTTTGGTTAACTATGATAGAAATAATTCCATTTGGTATGATACACTTTTTGTAACTACTGTAAATCTTTGTTTTTTTAGTTTAAAATTCTTAATTAGTGTACACAGTAACCCATTTCATTGTCATTTTCGTAGTTCTAGCTTTGCCTGACTCCTCCCACTTCCAGTGCCTTTGCCCATTTCTTTCCCCAACCCTGCCATATCTGTCCACCACACCCATCCCTTTCAATTTCATAGCTCATGTGTTTAATTATTCTCTCTTTCTGTCTCTTTCCCCTATCTCCTGGCCCCTTGCAGTTTTTTTCTTGGTGTTTACTCCTATTAATATTGTGTGTGGTGTGTGTGTATCTACATATGAGAGAGGACACACACTATTTGTCTTTCTGATCCTGGGTGATTGCACTTAATAGAATGCACTTATTTTTAGGGATAAATACAAAGGTATAGGGGAAAAGCAACCCTCCTTCATTGTTAGTGGGCGTATCTACTAGCAGCCACTGTGTAGATCAGTATAGAGGCTTCTCAAGAAGATACAGATAAGCCGGCGGTGGTAGGGCACGCCTTTAGTCCCAGCACTTGGGAGGCAGAGGCAGGTGGATTTCTGGGTTCTATGCTAGCCTGGTCTACAGAGTGAGTTCCAGGTCAGCCAGGGCTACACAGAGAAACCCTGTCTCGAAAAACCAAAAAAAAACCAAAAACAAAAACAAAAAAACAAGAAGAAGAAGAAGAAGAAGAAGAAGAAGAAGAAGAAGAAGAAGAAGAAGAAGAAGAAGAAGAAGAAGAAGAAGAAAAAGATGATGATGATGATGATGATGATGATACAAATAGACCTTCCGTGTGACCCGCTGTGCCACTCCTGGGCATGTTCTCAAAGGACTCCATGCCTTACCAGAGGTGCTGGTCTGTGCTCAACGCTGCGCTTTTCAGAATAGCCAGGAATGAAATCAGCTGCTGTCAGTCACTATGTCTGGGCTTTTATTGTAGTACTACAGGGCACGCTCTGCCATGGACATGTGGGTGTCAGTTCTCTCCAGCCAGCTGGCCCGGGAGCCCTTGGGTCATTCACCTGTCTCTACCTCCCATGGTGCCTTGGGTTTTCTGCTGTCACAGATGTGGGTTCTGGAGACCAACGTCTGGCCTCTGACAGAAGTGGCCAAGAAGTCTTCTACCTGATGTCCCATGGGTCTGTTTTTGGTTTTTCCTTTTCCCTTTCTGGAAGCAGAGTAACAGGCGTTCCTGTCACCTGTTTCTCATTTTCTCAGTGTTTTCAGGTTTTCGTTTGGAGACCAGGTCTCGCTATGTATGTTGCCTCCGTGGCCTGAATTTCATTGTTCTAACAGATGTGTGCATCTGTAGGATGGTGTAGTGCGTGATGGGACAAGATGATAGGTGTCTTTTGATGTGCTTGTTTTCCACCATTATGTAATCTTTGAAGAAGTGTTTATTCAGATCTCTTGCCCATTTGAAAAATGGGACTATTTTCTTGTTGAGATTTAAGAGTTCCATGTTTTACATAACAGTCTTTTGTAAGATGAATGTTTTATAGAGTTTTCTCTTAAAAATTATGACATCTCTTTATGTCATAACACAAAGATCTAGTGTTAATGAAGTGCAGCGCACTAATGGTTTGCTTTATCCCACTTGCTGCCTGGGCTGAAGTCATCACAGACCAGAAACCACTAGGTCTTCTCCTGACATTTTGTGCTTCTGAGGCAGTTGTGTGATCCATTTTGGGTTAATTTTTTTTTTTCATTTACAAAAGAAATTCCATCTTCATGATTATTTCAGTGTAATATCTTGCTTGCTTAACCCAGACACTGACTTTTAAAAGAACTGTGTCTGTGGGATTTTGGTAAATCCAATCATTTTGTAATTACCCCAGGAGTTGTTCATTATGTTTGAAGTCATCTGGTGAGCAGCCTTTTATAAAGTGAATAGGTATTCAGGAGGTTTGTGAAAGTGCACATTTTGTTTTTAAATATTTTAAATAGAACACTAATAATTTTCTTCAGGGTATCTTGAAATGCGTGTTGAAAGGAAGCTTTTATTTCACCATAGAAAGGTCTTTTAACCATACTGTTAGAGTATAGGCAACTGTGAAGGCCAAGTGGGAGATAATGTAGATTTTTGGCATGCGTTTAGCATTTGGAGGTCACAGGGCTAACAGGCCCTGTCAGAGTTCTTAGCCTTCCCCACACATAGTTCTTCATGCTTTATAAAAACATTATCATGCCATTATTATGTTAGAAACCTTTCTGAGCCTCTACAGGTGTGGAAGCCATGGTTTAGGGGATTAATCACCCCACATCATACAAGCCAGCACATGGTAGAGCTGAGATTCAAACTTGGTGTGCCTTAGTGCAAAGCCCAGGCCACAGCCTTCTATGTCTAGCTCACACTGTGAGCAGGAGGTGGGCTTGCAGTAAAAAACTGTTTTGTACTGGATCCATCCTTTATAAGCTTTTAAATCATTAATTATGTTATAAAGTCATGTCATGTTGCTCCCTGACCCCCCCCCCAAAAAAAAAAAAAAAAAAGCAGAATCAAGGAGAGGATTTGAGTGTTTTAAGAATTACCAATTTTACCAGTTTCCTGGGAAGGTCTTGAGATATAAAATCAATCATTTTGTTCCCAAATAAATTACTTATATAGAATTTAGATCTATTGTAAACCTTTGCTTTTGTTTCATTGTAATGAACTAATTTTTTTTAATGCTGCCCACGTGTTTATATTGGACTGTATTTAAGACTTTTTGTTTAGTTTTCAGTTTTCTCCCATTGTAATGTTCTAATGTTTTGCATACTACATTCAAGGAAGTGGATTTACACTACCACGTGCTTTGTGTGACCCGAGGTTTTATACATTTAAATATAGAATGCGCTGTGCTACTACATAGCTGTTTAGTGTGCACCATTTGAAGCCCAATGAGTATACATGAAACAGCCTTGGCATTGATTCTTGCCCAGAAGAGATGCCATTGGTTTCCTTCCTTTTGGGTTAATTAAGAGATGTTCCCTGTTGGTTGTGTGGCGATGGAATGATTAATGACCTCTCTCTCTGGCTCTCCAACAGAACAGCATTTTGCAGATGTCGTACTCAGTGAAGAGTTTCTTAACCTTGGCATCGAGCAGGTGTGCAGTTTAATCTCAAGTGATAAACTCACCATTTCCTCAGAGGAGAAGGCAAGTGACATCTTTTCTCCTTCTCTTTGCCTCTTTTCCTTTCTTCTTCTCTTCCCTCCACCATCTTCTCTCCACTTCCTTCTGTGGTGCTGGGCAGTTTCCTGTCTTCCTTTTTCTTTGGGGGTGGTCTGTGTGTGTGTGTGTCAGGGAACGTGTGTAGAACAGAAGACATGGTGTTGTCTGTGTTGAGTTAGAGTCTCTCACTAGCCTGGAATTCTCCAGTAGGCTGGGCTAGCCAGCCAAGGATCTCTCTCTGCCGAGATAACAATGATGCACCACCATGTCTATTTTAACCTGGGTTCTAAGGATCCAAGTCCAGTTCTAATGCTCGCAAAGACATGACTGATATATTTCCCCAGCCCAGTGTTTCCTTACTTTATTTCATGTTTTTCATAAGTTGTGCTCCTGTGTGAGTAGAAGCCTTGGGGGCCTAGAAGAAATGGACTTGACCTCTACAGCAAAAGCTTGCACACATCAAGGGATTTGAACCAAGAACCTTTGGGAAACTGGGTTCTTTCTACAGCTAGATGTCTATAAGTATTTGAAACAAACACAAATAACAAAAACTCATTAGTTTTGCTGTCTTGTGAGTTGAAAGACCTTTCTTGAAATTTTTAAAAAAAAATTTTTTTGTTTATGTATATGTGTATCTATGTGAGTGAATGCTGTGTGTGTGTGTGTGTGTGTGTGTGTGTGTGTGTGTGTGTGTGTGTGTACAGAAGGAGACCAGAAGTGGGAGTTGGATCTCCTGGAGCTGGAGTTATAGGCAGTTAGTTGTCCACCCAGTTGGGTGCTAGGAACTGGTCTCAGATCCTCTGGGACAGAAAGTGCTCTTGACTGCAGAGGTATTTCTCCAGTCCCTAAGAGAACTCCCTCACTGCATTGTGTTCAGTAGTTCTAGATTGAAAACCTTTGAATGGTATCATCCTTTTAAGTTGCTTTTTGAACCGTTTATGTCACCCTACAGTCAGCTAGCCAGCCTCCCTCCCTTTCCTCCCTCCCCTCCCTCCCTCCCTCTTCCCCTCCCTCCCTCCCTCCCTCCCATCATGCACTTGCTTTGTTTGACACCACATTCCTGAACCTTTCATATGGCTAGAGACACAAGCTTCTCCCAAACTCTTTTCTCTGGGCAGTTTGTGGTTCTTGGGAATTGGGAGACAAATGCTTACAGAGCTAGGCATGATGCTGCATAACTCTATTCCCAGCCTTTGGGAGCAGAGGCAGGGGGATCTTTGTGGGTTCAAAGCTCTGCATGGGTGCTGGCGGAGTGTTTTGTTTTAGGGTCAGGGGTGGTACTTCAGCTTGATTTACATGTAGGATCCACACCTTTAAAACTGAGCTAGAGTTCATTGGAGAAATGGAAATGGATTGGGATGGGGAAAGCACTTCAGGTCTCCTGAAGAGACAACACAGATGTAAAGGCAGATGTGAGAGTGCAGTTGCTCAGGAATGGCTGGGGTAGAATATGTCGGTGAGAGTATTGGGAGAGAACACCATGACAGTCTCCAGCTGGGTGAAACCCCACGACCTTTCTTATGCTGTTGAAGAGCTGCTTCCAGGCTTTAGTGAGGAGATGGGTACCATTAGAGAAAGATCGTGAGGACTGCTTGGTTTTGTACTGATACCTAACGAGCCACACTGGAATGTAATGGCATGCTCAAAACCAAATGCTTTTAGCATGTGTACAATCAGTAGTCGAACTCCATGGAAGATGTAGCGGGGCAGCCTGTTTCTGTGTCATAGCATTCAAGGCTTCAGTCAGACCAGTCCAGGTAACAGTGTCTAACCTGATTCTATTGCAGCCGAGATGCAGGGCTTCCCTTCATGGAGTGTCCTGTGAGCCTGGGATGTCTAGAGTAACTCCTTCCTAGACATGTCAGGCTGGGGGCTCTGTCTCCACATCTGTCTGTCCTCTTCTTCTTTTGTTACTTGCTAGAGGTTTTCATGGTGTGGTCATCATTGCAGGTAACCATACGTCTTATGTGGTGTATATGGCAATTCAAGGGGCCAAGGTGAAAGTTGCGTGCCTCTCTGATCCTCCCACCTTCTGAAGTCACAGAGTGGCTTTTTCTGTACACATTCTGTTGTTTGCATGGGGACAGTTTAGATTGATTGTGGAACGCTACAGGACAGGACTTACTGAGGGAGCAGCGTTAGAGCTAGCTTTCATGGTGATGGTGAGCGGGAGCCCTCCTGTGGCACGAAGGCCAAAGAGGAAAAGATGAGATTATAGCCACGAGCAGGAGAACCTGATGTAGGGCCATGGAAGCAGGGCTGTGGAGCTGACAGAACAGAGCTTCGGTGAATAGAATTGACAGACTGCCAGCTCCTCCTTTTTGTTGGCACCTGGCGTACAGAAGAATTTCATAAGTCCTGGTTGACAGGATAAATTAAAGGTGATAATTAGAATGCACACTATTTTTAGTTTCCTGCTGTATCAAAATAACCTGTTTTTGTTTCCAGTAACCCATTTGCATATTTCCATACATATCCTCAACCTTTGAAAGACTATCAGGAAGTGTATCCATCGATCTGGGAGGAGGTTATGCTGAAAGACACTGCCTCTTTCTTAGCGTATTAGTTCTCTCAGAGGAATATGTTGTGTAGTGATCCTCTTTCTTTCTGTTAAGTTTGTAAAGATGTTCAAAATACAACATTTAAATGTGTTCTGTTGGGATAAAAGAATGTTAACCCATTTTGTAGACCATTGATTTATAAGTGTATGATGCAAACTTTGTTAATAAAACTAAAGAGAATTTCAAAGATGAGTTATTTATAAGGGTGCATTTATTTGTTAGTTCTGTGTTGCAGTGACCACAACACTTGACAGAAACAACATAAAGGAGAAAAGATTTGTTCTGAATAGTGGTTTCAGCGCGCTCAGGCTCCCATAACTGGAGAACATGGTGGAGCAACAATTTTCTGTCATGGGGGTTAGGAAGCGGAGAAAAGGAGATCTCTCCTTCCTGCAGCTGGGTCCCCAGTTGATAATTTTGGATGGGTGGTTCCCCCTATACCTAGGTTGGGTTTTTTTGTTTGTTTGTTTGTTTGTTTTGTTTTGTCTGTTTGTGAAAAAAACCTTAGGCACACCCAGGAAAGATTCTAAAACCAGCCACATAAACGGTGATTAATCAGTACACGATGCGGTGGTTTGAATAAGTATGGCCCCCATAGATAGACCCACGTATTTGAATACTTGCTCCCCAGTTGGTGGAAATGTCTGGGGACGATTAGGCGATATGGCCTTGTTGGAGGAGGTGTGTCCCTAGAGGTGGGCTCTGAGGATTCAAGAGCCATTCCCAGTTAGTCCTCTCCGCCTCTTACTTGGGGATGGAGATGGGATCTCTTGGCCAACAACTGCTCCAGCGCCATTCTTCCCTGCCTGACTCCAGCGATGCACCCTGACATCACATCTTGAACTCTAACACTGAGCCTCAAACTAAATACTTCCTTTTATACATTGGCTGTGGCGTTTTGTCATGGCAGTAGAAAAGAAACTAAGACACATTGTTTGGGGTGTCCCCGAGGGTCATAAGTCTGTAATGAGAACTAAGTACACAGCGAAGGAACTTGTGGAAACCATTTATCACTGCTACCATCTAAGTTCAGTAAGAGTTATGATGACCTTAGTGATGCTTAGGAAACACAAAATGAAAAGTGGTTATTGAGCAAGCCAAGGTACTTACTTAATGGAATCCTTACAAACATCACATATCAAAAGAAAGAGAAGAGAATGGAGTAAATAACCTTTGTGTGTTGCAAGTCAAGACTTACAAAGGTTTGCTCCATAGAGTTTAGTGTTAGCAGTGCTGTATGTATGATGTGTTCTATCAGATTGTGGATGTATGCAAGTAGACCTACAGAACCCATCTGTCTGGCATAGGGCTCATGTTTCTTTCTCCTTTTAAGGTGTTTGAAGCAGTCATTGCCTGGGTGAACCACGATAAGGACGTAAGGCAGGAGTTCATGGCTCGGCTCATGGAGCACGTCCGATTACCTCTGCTTCCTCGGGAGTACTTGGTGCAGGTGAGTGTGCAGACACGTCATAGGGATGTTTGAGGCATCTGCTTGCTGGCCTGCCAGCACGTACAGGCCCATCTCACGGGGGGGGGGGGAGCTGCAGGATACCCATCTCTGGATGTAGGAACGAGGACAGTTAAGGTGCCTGGCACCGCGGCAGCTGCCCCAGCCCCCTGAGCCCATCTCCTGTCCTAGAAGTTGGCTTCTACCCGCATTCTGATTCAGCAAAGTACTAGAGCTTCCTGAGGTAGAAGCTGTGCCCCTCTGAGTGTGTGTGTAAATAAGTGTGCCTGAGTTTACCTCGCACTAACGTCTTCCTTTCTTCCTTCCTGTTACACAACAGGAATGGACTTGAGATCTGACCCAATTGCTATTTAGTTCTACCTCATAATTTCACATGGACATATATGGTTTCTTTATTTCTAAGGTGAAGAAAAGCAAGGTATTTGAAGTAAACAGAAATGAATGATTCTTAGTCATCCTTAGAGTATTTTAAATTTACTCTTTGTTGTTTATTAACAATCTTTCAGGAACATCTCAGCATTCGTTTCTAAAATTTAAACCATTTATAAGGAGATATTTTTGATTAGCAGATTAGGTTTCAGCATTTTAAGGTTTATGGGAACCTCATTATTTAGCATGGTCTGTGTGGTCTTCTGAATATTACAGTATTTAAAAAGGAAAAAAAAGGAGGAAAAAAGAAAGGAGGAACAACAATATGAATTAACCAGTACCCCCAGAGCTGTGTCTCTAGTTGCATATGTAGTAGAGGATGGCCTAGTCGGCCATCAGTGGGAGGAGAGGCCCTTGGTATTGTGAAGATCATATGCCCCAGTGCAGGGGAATGCCAGGGCCAGGAAGCAGGAGTGGGTGGGTTGGGGAGCAGGGCAGGGGGGAGGGCATAAGGGGCTTTGGGGATAGCATTTAAGATGTGAATGAAGAAAATATTGAATAAAAAATTTCAAAAAAGAAAAGAAAAAGAACAGAAGGCTCAGTACCAAGGTCAAACATTGCCAGGAAAAAAAGAAAAAAAATTTACATAGGTATAATGTTTTAAAGTGTTTTGGGCCTCTTTTCATTTGCCCTTCTGTGTTGGAAGAGAGTATCATGAACTCATAGCCTTGCCTAGTTCATCACCGAGCTCATCAACCTAGTTAAAGACCCTGTTATCAGCACTTCGGAATAGCCCAGATCATTGTCCCTACGTCTTCATAATCACTTAGGTGTGTGGGGACATCGTGGGGGAGAGAAGTCCAAGGTCAAGTCCCCAAATCCCCATGCCCCGCCATCCCTCCAAGTTTCCCTTTTTGTTTATCTTTCCTTCCTTGTCAACTGTTTCGAGTCTTTGAATGTATGGGATGGATGGGTGCGACTGTTGCCCACAGAGGTCATTTTTCTCTCCCTGAGAGTGAAGCTCATCACTTTCATTGCTGGTTTTCTCTGTAGCCAAATGCGTGAGCAGGAATCTGTACGCATGGGACAGTTACTGCTTATTTCTTCTCCCAGTTTCCAGAGCTGTCTTCTACGCTAGATGTTACCCCTCACAGGGCTTGTCTGCTCTCTTCCCACAGAGGGTTGAAGAGGAAGCATTGGTGAAGAACAGCAGTGCATGCAAAGATTACCTCATTGAAGCCATGAAGTACCACTTGCTGCCAACAGAGCAGCGCATGTTAATGAAGAGCGTGCGGACCCGGCTGAGGACACCCATGAACCTTCCCAAAGTAGGACCTATTGTTCCCAGTTGTGCTTGCCCCATCTGAAGGCCCACAGTGAGCTGTTTCTGTATTTGATCATCTGAATTTCCATGCGTCTTGTTGCAGTTTTTCTACAAGGGAAATGTGCCTAAGAATGCACCATAGACTATGTGATCTAGTCTCCATTGGCAACATGTTAAGGATAGTGCCCAAGAATGCATCAGAGAATATGATTTAATTTCTGTTGCCTTCATGTTAAGATGTGGATTGTTCAGTTTATTTAACCTTTTATAAAACATTTTCCAGTTGTTTTTAAGATTTATTATTTTATTTGTGTGGTATATACGCACACATGGAGGTCAGAAGGTGGTATTGGATTCCTTGTAGTTGCACGTGTTTGTGAGCCACCCAGTGTGGGTGCTGGGATCTGAATTGTGTACCTTTGAAAGAGCAGTAAGCGCTCTTAATCGCTGAGCTATCTTTTCAGCCTAATTTATTTAAATGTGTGATATATATGTGTGTGTATGTATATATACACATATATATATATATATGTATATATATATATATACACATATGTGTGTGTGTGTGTGTGTGTGTGTGTGTGTGTGTGTGTGTATGTATCTCATAGTCATGATATCTTTATCATAATCTCCTAGGGTCAAATAGAATAAAGCATAGTTGTAATGCTGAGGAAATTACCATAATTATATTCATAATCATAATACATTCCCACTGTAAGTGGGTTTCTTATGTTGCTGATTGCACTCATTAATCGCACATTGACTTTTTAGTCTCACACATGACTTTTGTATTCTAGGTAAACTATGGGGAGATTCTGTGAGGCACCTTTATGTTTACATATCATAACAAGAAGCTATATGCTTTTTAGTTTGTTTATTTTTTGGATTTATTTATTTTATTTATATGAGTACACTGTAGTTGTCTTTAGACACACCAGAATCGGGCATGGGATTCCATTACAGATGGTTGTGAGCCACCGTGTAGTTTTTGCGAATGGAACTCAGGACCTCTGGAAGAGCAGACAGTGCTCTTAACCGCTGAGCCATCTCTCCCGCCCTTTAGGTTTATTTTTTTATTTGTATTTATGTCTCTGTGTACATATGCATGTGCATACAGGTACACAGGCAATCCAGAGGAGAGCATTGGATTCTCTGGAACTGGGGTCACAGGCACTTGTGAGCCACCCAGCCTGGGTGCAGGAACTGAACTAGAGCCGCGCATACTCATAGTCGCTGAGCCATCTCTTCAGCCCGAGTGCATGTTCTTCTGCTGTGCTCTGTCACCCCTCCCTTTTGGTAAATAAATACTGATGTACTTCTGAGTGAAGGACATCTAAGCAACCTGCATTTAGGATAAATTTACTTCTCTTTCTGCCTCTTGGTGTCCCCCAGTGTTACTGTTGACAGCAGTCTATGATATGACAGCCCCTTTGCTGATTGCAACACTCATGTTTCTCAGTGTCTTTTGCACTCTCCTTGCTCCCATGCCTCCCGTGCATCCTTCCTGCTTGTACACATTTCTGTCCCACTTTGTCTTCTTGGAGAAGTAAGACGGGTATGTTTCCCTGCCCTCTGTAGTGACATGCTTTCTCCTCTGTTCTCATTTCAGTGTGGAAATCATGATTTTCAGTTTGAGAATTACGAAATCGATCAATTGGCATGCCAGCTGAGGATATTAGAACCTTCTGGGGCTGGATAGATGGCTCAGTGGTCAGACTGTACAGTGCCCTTGCAGAGGACCTGAGTTTGGTTCCTAGTACTCCCGTCCTTTGGCTTCTGCAGGCAGTGTACTCAGTGTGCACAACCCCACACTTAAACACACACATATGCACAGCATTAAAGTTAAAAACACAGTCTTTAAGGTAACTACCTTCTGTTCTGGGGTTCGATGTGTGAATTGATCTTCATTAGCTACATCATTGAGGACCCTTTCCACACTGTAATTGTCGCTGTCAGACCAAGCTCTGAGGTGTGAACCCAGATCTGTATGTACGGGGCTGAAATTGATGTGCTGTGCAAGACTGGTTTTACAGTCTTTCTCCCATTGTCCTCACTGTTTATTTGACCTTTTCATAATAGGGTGCAATGATTTTCTTTAATCCTTCATATTTATTTGAAGTCAGAGCTAGAGGAATAGCCTGAAATATTCACATCATTGGTCTATGCTAAGCCTTAACGTATCTAAGGGTTTCGGTTTTACCCAATAACTAACATGCGCTACGTTTTTCTGAGACTTGTGGTTTGCTGTGAATCACACTCTATGTGCACACCTTCCTGTAGTTTTAGGTACAGGTAGGCGATCACGCTGCCGGAGCCACAAACTACACACGTGTGAGTGTCTTCACATTGGGTGTGTTTTGAGTTTCTCTTTTCAGTACTCATTTCCCTTGTCATGGTCCCATCTTCCCCTCAAAGCACAAGACCTCATAAACTGTGACATCATCCTGACGTCACCATTTTTAATCCCCCATTGCCAGAAAGTGCCCAGGCGTACGTATGGTAAAAGACAAACACTCGAGTTTCTTAGTCCCGTCCAAGGTCTTTGCTCCAGCTTCTTAGGAAGCTTTCTCTGAATTGTGGCCACTCTCCCTTTTCTGGTCTCCAATAGCAGTTACTGTCATGTGAATGTAATTGCATATTGGTCTTGAATCCCATCCTGGCAGTTAGCTCCCTGGTGAGGTTTATAAGCTCTCGGTGGGCAGGAACCATGCGTGTCTGTGTAGCCTCTAGCATACTTTGAGGCAGACGATGGTCATGTGGTCGTTGTGAGCTCGATGTCTCTGTTGAGTTCTGATGGTGGCTTATTTGTGGAGCATCAGGAGGGTTTGTGGTTCTGTATGCTCATCTACTCCAGGTACCCTTAAACCGATTTCTCCACCCACGAATCCTTTACTGTCCTCTTCCCCGCCGCCTGGTAACACACTTGATGTCTGTCTCCTACACCCTGGCAGTCTTGCCTCTGATCACTGCAGAACCAGGATCGGTTTTACAGCAAGCCCCGTGACATGACGCTCTGCAGCCCTGCCAGTGCTGGCTCCCTACTGTTTTGCCTTAAATACTGCTTTTGCTTGAGTGGCCAGAAGCCTCTTTACACTTCTGAAAGCCGTATTTTTAAACCAAATGTGCTAGATGGCAGAGTTGCCTTTGTAACACGTGCCCCTTGCTGGCATCACTGACGCGTTGGTTAAGTAGGCATTTCCTTCCAGCTTTCGGTGCGTGCGGTGCCCAGCACCCTGGTCTGCGTCTCTGTCAGTCTCTTGAGTAGGTGATATCATTGGTTCAAGCACTTCATTTGTTCCCTTTTAGTTGATGGTGGTGGTCGGGGGCCAGGCACCAAAGGCTATCCGAAGCGTGGAATGCTACGACTTCAAAGAGGAACGGTGGCACCAGGTGGCGGAGCTGCCTTCCAGGAGGTGCAGGGCAGGTGAGCATGGGGTTTGAGAGCCATCTCTCTGTTGCTGGGTCTTTAGGAGCTCTCAAGTCTTATTTCAGGCGTTAGGAAAAAAAAAAAAATGCCTGTTAGAAAGCCAGGCATGGTAGTCTGCTTTTTATGCCAGCTCTCCAGAGGTGGAGGCAGGAGGATGAGGAGCTGAAGGTCATCCTTAGGTACATAGTGAGGGGAAGGCCAGCCTGGACTATGTGAGAGAACCTGGTTTAGAGGAAAACAAAACAAAACAAAACAGAAAGAGAAGGATGGTGTTTAGAAGCCTAACTGAATCTATTCTGTGGAAAAGATAGCAGCTCTTTTTATTTTTATTTTATTTTATTTTACTTTTTTGAAGACAGGATCTCTGTGTGTCTGTAGCCCAGGCTGGCCTTGAATTTCCTCTTCTCTGTTCCTGCTCTGCCTCTGCCTGCCCAGCGCTAGGATTACCTGTCTTGGTTATGCCTGGCTGTTGCCCTGTCCTCACCTTCAGACGTTGATCTCATGGTGTAGGATAAACCCGCAGAGCTGGCGATTTGCTGCCTGATTTCCTAGTTACCTTAATGATGTATCTGGAGAGAGAACTCTTTGACATTGGGCCTTTAGTTCTAGGAAGTGTCGAGGTAAGCTAGAAGCAGCAGTTGTTCTGTTCCGATGTTTGTTTCACAGGCGTGTTGAAGCAGAGTTCTTCACTGGCGCTGAACTATGAACCTGTTGTTCGCCTCTCCCCTTATAAAAGGAGCTCTAAGTGTAGTGTAGTGTCTCTCCAAGGGTTGCACCCCAGCAGCACATCCTGGGGGTCTGCCAGTATCCCCGGAGTCCCTTCATTCTGTAAGAGTGAAAGGCTAGGCGTGTAGGCCTTTTTATAAAGCACCTGCCTAGCATTGATGAGGGGCAGGATTCAATCTCTAGAAAAGTGTGCATGCACACACACATATACAGTCTCTCTCACACAAACATATCCTCTCAGATACACTCCCCCCCCACATATACTCTCAGACACACTTACACATGTACAGAGTCTCATACACACAACACACCCACATACACATACACTCTCACATACACACTCTCCCCTCTCCCCCCTCCCCTCTCCCCTCTCCCCTCTCCCCTCTCTCCTCTCTGGCTTCCTTCCCCTCCCTCTGCACTGCTATTTTTTTTGTCATACTAGTTTTGTTTTTGAGTTGCAAGGTCAGGTGAACACCTTACCACTGAAAACGACTCCACTAGTTTTCAACTGGCCCTCAAACTTATTAATCACATCTTAAAGAATCTGTGTTGCAGTGGATTCCTAGTACGCACCCCATGGTGCACCTCTGATTTTATGTTTCTTACCAATGAAGAGAAATTTTCAAGACTGATTCAGTATTTTAAACTCTTGTGTTCCAACAGACACTGTAGGCTTTCTTGAGTGCAGCCTGCTTTGAGATCGGGGTATCTGTTGGATGGCATACTCACCCTGAATTGGTTACTTCCTTCGCAGGGATGGTCTATATGGCTGGCCTTGTCTTTGCTGTTGGTGGCTTCAACGGCTCGCTAAGAGTTCGCACTGTAGATTCCTATGACCCTGTGAAAGACCAGTGGACCAGCGTGGCGAACATGCGAGACCGAAGAAGCACGCTTGGAGCAGCGGTGCTGAATGGGTTGTTGTATGCCGTGGGGGGCTTTGACGGCAGCACAGGTAATTTCCTCTTTCCTACATGGCTGTGATCTGTGAGTGATGTGGTAGCCACATGTATGGTACAAATTATAGGAGCATCAGCACAGACTTCAGTGCAGTTATTTTAGAGAAGTTTTAAAATGACACCAGAAATTCCTTTTCTTTAAAGTCCAGTGAGGTGAAATTTGGGGACAGGAGGATTGTAAGTTTGAGGGTAGCATTGGCTGGAGGGTGAGGACTTGTCTCAAAGCCTTAAATTCAAATTTTTCTTTAAGAGATGTGAGTAGAGGCTGGATAGATGTGGCTAAGAGTGTTTGCTGCTCTTTCTTTGAAAGCACCAGAGTTTGATTTCCAGCATCCAGGCAGAGCAGCTCACAGTCCACTCAGACTCCAGCCCTGGGGTTCCCAGCACCCTCCTCTGGCCTGAAGAGGCACTGGACAAATGGATGCGCACACATATAAATAACTTCTGTAGAGTCATAGAAACACCTAAATAACTATTTTAAAAAGATGTGACAGTGCAGATTATATACACTTTGGTTCTGATGTATTAATAGCCATCACTCTTCCATGATAAGAATCTTATAAATGACAACAGCCTGAGTAGAAGCTTCTAGCAGAAAGGTACTCCTACCATGTAATCAGCATGTTCCCTCAATGTTCTTCTAGTAGAGAAGCCATTCCTATCTGTACTTGGCACATTCTCTCATAGTCTTCTTTTAGTTTTAGCCCAGTATAAACTGCCTGACGTTATTTCCCCTAGTGATATTTATATAAAAGAACAACGGTATCTTTTTGGAAGAGGAAATGAAGGGTATTATCTTCTGTCACAGGTCTATCGTCTGTGGAAGCATACAACATAAAATCTAATGAGTGGTTTCATGTCGCCCCAATGAACACCAGGAGGAGCAGTGTGGGTGTTGGCGTCGTTGGAGGTAGGTCTGGCAGTTCCAACAGGTGAACACTCGCAGGTGCTTTGGGCTGCTGGGCTCCAGAGAGTGGTTCATCTGGAGATCTGGGCACCGGTTTATGAATGGATAGAGGAAAAACAATGGTTACATATTTTAATTGTTCTCTTTTTTAATGAGCTTATTTATAGAAATTGAACTGTATAAGCAAGCCCTTTCTACCTATGTTCTCCCCACCCCAACCCCCTTTTCTCTTCCTGCCTCTCTGTGTATGACTTTTTTCTTAAACCTTACTGGGAATTGAACTCAGACACTAGACAAGCGGTACCCAACCTTTCAACTGTTCTTACAGCAATTGTTGGGAAAACAATTCAGGCCATTACATGAGAGCTCTTTAACACATAGGAGGCAGTGAGTGTCTTTAGTTTCTATCTTTTTGCTCACAGCTGAAGGAAAAGTATGTGCTATTCCTTCAGTGTTTTGTTGTTGTTTTTTTTTTTTTCTCTCAAATTCTAGCTTAGGCAAACTTATGTTTTTCCATTTCTTCCTCACTGGTGGTAAAATTCTGTATGCCTTTTTTTTTTTTTTTTAAGACAGAGTCTCACTATGTAGCCCTGGCTGACTGCCCTGGAATTCACTATGTAAACAAGGCTACACTCAAACTCAAAGTCCCCCCTGCCTTCTACCTCCAGAGTGGCAGGGTTAAAGGTGTGTGCCACCAGATCTAGCTTTCTGTATGCTTTGAAAAGTAGTTTTTGAGGGACTAGAGAGATGTCTTAGCAGTTAGCACCATATGCTGCTCTTCCAGAGGCCCTGAGTTCGATTCCCAGCGTCTACAGTAGGCTACTCACAACTGCTTAGAGCTGTAGCTATAGGGACCTCCAATGCCTCCGGCTTCTGTGCGCATCCCCATTCACAAATATATATTAATAAAAATACATCTCTTTTTTTAAAAAAAGTGGTTTTCATAAAACATAATTGAAATGTCATAAAAACTTCTGTTTGACTCAAACAATTCCATATGTATCTATCGCCATAAGTCATTAAAGAACATTTTTTGTTACCCAGTAAAACCATTCCTGCTTCCCTAGCTGTCCCCTATCCTCCCCAGTCCCCTGTAACTGCCACTTCCTGTCACCATGTATATTCTTCTCTTCTAGACATTTTATGTAAATTAAATCATATCGCGTGCTTATGACTCTGGCTTGACTCATTTAGCATGCTGATTTTAATGTCATTCCTGGAGTATATTACTACTTCGTCCATGATGTCGTGTTAGTGCACCATAGCTTTTTCTCGTCAGATATTTCAATGCATTCTGTATTACATTTGGTACTGACACTTTTTTTTTAAACATATATGGGTGTTTTGCCTTCGTGTTTGTTTTCTATTCCATGTGCATATATGTGCCCATGGATGCCAGAAGAGGGCGTCACATCCCCTAGAACTGAAGTCGGATATGGTTGTGAGCTGCCCTGTGGATGCTAGGAATTAAACAATGGGTCCTTTAGAAGAGCAGGCAGTGCTCTAACTGTTGGGCCATCTGTCTAGCCTCTCGGCTGCTGGCCCTTGGTTTAACTCCCTTCCCCAACTGGTATTTCTGTTTTCTGACACGTTGTTCATGAATCAGCTAGTGTTATCTAAAGTCGCGAGTATACTGTCCCTGCTGTCGGTCAGATCATTGATGGAGGTATAAGAAATGTGACATGCATATCCCCTGTTCCATGCACTCTTTGTAATAGGATGTGATCATCCCACCTGCTCGCACTTGTCAAGACTAACACATGTCATGAAAATTAGAAATACTTTAAGGGGAAGCACCGTTACCACAGAGCCGCATATACTAATATCTTATGACGGGGAAAATAGGTTGTTTATTTGGCTTTCTTTGTGGTTCCATGTCCAGGTTTGCTCTATGCCGTGGGGGGTTACGATGGAGCTTCGCGCCAGTGTCTTAGCACAGTAGAATGCTATAATGCTACTGCAAACGAGTGGACTTACATAGCAGAAATGAGCACCAGACGGAGCGGAGCAGGTAACTGGAAGCCCCAGCCAGCATCCGAGGTGGACTGACTGATGGACACCTGCATATGGGGCTTGAAAATGTGTGCTGCTTCTCCTGGTTCTATTAACTGGACTAAGTGTCAGTGAGAAGTTAGTGCTTTTCTATGTTTTTACAGGGTTTGCTCCACTGCTTTCCTTATTTAATGTTCTCTTATCATTCATTCAGTGAGACAGATTTCTCATGGCCCTTCCTTTCCCATTGGATGCCTTCACAGACTGAATGCTTCGGAGAATGTTGTTTGTGAAAGGAGTTTGTTAAAGCTTGGTGCCGGCTGCTTCTCCTTGACTCTCTTCTCCTGTTAGGATAGCTTCTTACCCAGGCCCAGCCAGGCCATTCCCATCCATTTCTGCAGTGCTGAGCCTCCCTGTCAGCGCCATTGAGTGAGCCTTAGGACTTGAGGTTTGCATCCCAAGGCATCTGCATCAGCTGCCTGCACCGAAAGTTTCTTGCCTACCTTGCTCTACTATAATTCGCTTGGTTGTGTTTTCTAGGTGTTGGTGTGTTAAACAACTTATTATATGCTGTAGGAGGTCATGATGGTCCTTTAGTACGAAAAAGTGTTGAAGTATATGACCCCACCACAAACGCCTGGAGACAGGTTGCAGATATGAACATGTGCAGAAGAAATGCAGGTATCTATTAAGCCCTAGATTATGCTGTCCAAGCTGCATTTAGCGGGTGTTTTCCTAGTTTGTGTATTCCCTTGGTGTTTTGTTTTGTTTTTTGTTTTTGTTATTTATCTCATTTCTTGATAGACTTTGAGCACTTCTGGTGCCAAACTTATTTAAGAAGCCCTTAAGTAAACACAGAGGGCTGGAGCACAGCTCACAGTGAGCACTTGCCTCACATGCAGGAGACCTGGCTTTGATCCCCAGCCCCACCAACATGATTTTTTATGAATTTAACAAACTGGATATGATGGCTTATGCCTGCAATCCTAGCATTTGGGGTGCTGAGGCAGGAAGATTTTAATGGGTTTGAAGCCACATAGAGGGTTCCAAGACAGTCTGGGCTATAGAATAAGACCTTTATCTCAAGACAAACACATCTAAGAGTCTATTGCTAGAATGCTTGTCTAGCATTTGTGAGACCCAGGGTTCAATCAGTAGGGCCATATAAGTCAGGCATGTAAATGCTTTTTTAAAATCTAAGTGTTCTATTTATGGAAGTGGAAGCAGGAGGATCAGACGTTCAAGGTCAGCCGGGCGTGGTGGCGCATGCACTTGGGAGGCAGAGGCAGGCGGATTTCTGAGTTCGAGGCCAGCCTGGTCTACAAAGTGAGTTCTAGGA